>NC_135316.1:102566880-102872789 GCF_048772815.1 Callospermophilus lateralis | reverse complement strand
TATAAATTTTTTCTTTTTTTTGAGCAGTGAGTCCATTCAGGATATTACAGTTGTCTATGGTTGGATAAAAGAGACTTATACAAGGGATTTGGATATCTGGCCAAATTCAATTTTTTGAATTAAGAGAATAATTTGGAGTTGGAGACAACTCTTAGTAATTTAATGCATGCAATCTGCTCCATAGAAATTGATGCAAGAGTTTGTAAGACAACCATGATTGCTGTGGAACTTCAGTGGTCCTCTGTTCTATGAGTCCCCTCTGTCCTCTTTGTTCTCTACAGGGTCTTAGCCTTTGTACCCCCACAGGTGTATCACAAAGCAGCCAGATGGCCGGAGCTGCATGCATGTGGTTTTCAGTCAACATTACATTACCTGAAAGTAAAGGCAGGTACTGAAATGGTTAATGAAGTTTTGGAGGACCGGAAAGCCATTCCTAGGCTTGGCATGCCATGGGCTGGCATTTTTGAACTTTATTTTGAAGAAGGTACCCGGAAATATGAGCTTAGATGCTGGGAAATGAGTTTTCCATTTAACTCTTTGGTTTGGAGCTTTTAGGTTTTTGCTGTGCTTGTTCTAGGTCAGGCTATTTGGGTTTGACCTGGGAGCTGAACAGAACCTTGCTTTGGGGTTCACATTCTGTAGGGAATAATTGAGTTATCTTGATTTTTTTTTGGTGTCAATCATACACTACTGATGTGTGGCTTGTGTCTTTTAATCTTCGTGGTCCTGCTTTCCCAGTCACAGTCTCCAGGACTGTGGGAGACTCATTTTCTTCACATTTGCCATTTTTTTCCTTTCCTTCTTTTTATTCAATAATGTAGGGACAAATAGGATAACAGATTTTAAAGTGTCTCATGATCATTTGCGACACTATCTTGTGTGCATGTTCTCCTGTCATCCCAACTCTATCTCAAGTCCAAGTAAACAGACATTTGGTTTTTTCCTTCCTGCAATTAGGAGGAAGTGGTGCTATGTATTCTATTCACTGTATATTTACCAGTCATTAAACTGTCCCAAGAAAATAATTTATAAGGCCAAGGAAATCATAAGGAGGATACTAGCATTCTTTTAGTTTCCATTTATTTAAATTGAATGTGGGCTGTGAAACAGTTCTCTACCAAGTTTGGCCTAATTACACCAATAGACATATTTGGCACTGTGTGGCTTGTAGCTATAGCATACTTAACAGCACGAAAGAAATTGACTGCCATGTTTCAGTGGAGAAACTTCTTTTCTCTAGTTGCTTGCATTTGACATTTTGATTATTGTTCCTGAGCTGCTTATTCTGTTTGCATTTAGTTATTATTTGAGATTATGCTTTGAAACTTGAATTGAACAGTACTCACAGCGTTCATGATTCCCCTCACATTTCAATCTCGTAAATAGTAGAGACTGTAAGTTTTCTTTTAAGAATGCCCAACAGGAAGCACAAAGGCCATTTTGTTTGTTCAGTTTTGCTTTTAAGCATCACCTGTGTCCTTTGGAGCATGTGTGAAAAAATGACTGGCATTTTAAATTTATCAAGCAAAAGCTTTTTGTTTATTCCAGTGACTATCTATACACACTCAGGTTATATCAATGAGCAGATTGACAAAACCAAAACAATCCATGACTTCATTGAGTTTGCATTCAATCTGGGGTAGGCAAGGGGAAACAGACAAAAAACACAGTAGAGTCATAGAGTAGAATCTATACATATATACATATGTGTGTGTGTGTGTGTGTGTGTGTGTGTGTGTGTGTATTCTAAGAAAATAATTTACAAGGCCAAGGAAATCTTAAGAGGGGCACTAGCATTCTTTTAGTTTTGATTTATTTAAATTGAATGTTGCCTGTAGAGAATGTAGAGAAACAGTTCTCTACCAAGTTTGGCCTAATTATACCAATAGTTTTATTTGGCATTGTGTGGCTTATAGCTATAGCATAATTAACAGCATGAAAAAAATTGGCTGCCATGTTACCATGTTTCAGTGGAGAAATATTGTGTGTGTGTGTGTGTGGGTGTAAGAGAGAGAGAGGGGGGGGAGAGAGAGAGAGAGAGAGAGAGAGAGAGAGAGAGAGAGAGAGAGAGAAAGAAAGGAGAAAAATAAAGCAGGGTGGGAGGATCAGGAATGTTGGGGTCTGGGTAAGGTTGCCAATTTAAACTATAGATGGCAAAATCAATGCAGGCCTCTTGTAGGAGGCCAGAGCATCACCAGGACCCAGTCTGGTGAGTGATACCAGGCAGCTACTAGGGCTGAGGGATGTGAACAAGAAAGCATGGGAGGGGACAGACCAGACAGGAGATGCTCGTCAAGGGGACAACCTGCCTTTGAATGGCCCAAAGTGGTGTCACAAAATGGCCAACACTCTCTTATCAACAAGTATTTGTGTAAACATTATTTTCTTCTGTTTTTGACTTTGATCTGATTGGTTACTTTTCTTTTTTCCAAATTCTTTGGGGGGGGAACCCAAGTTTCTCCAGGTTGATTATAAATCAATATAATATTTTTACTTTTACCTTGGGGTCCTTTTTCTCTTGTTCCTGAGGGGTGATTGGTGGCTGCTTGTGGAGGTCTGACCCCATCTTTTACTTTCAAGTTCCTTCCATTTCCTTAGAGCATTTTCTCCTTGATGGACTAAGGTTTCAAGAATCTGTTCCCTTTTTAACTTTGTAGTCTTATGAGTGTGCGGTACTGTGTCTGTGTTTATGATACTAGATTGAGAATCACAGTAAAGTTTCAAAAAAATCACCTTTAGCATTTCTAAAATTACCAACAGAAATGACAACTACCAGTTAGTGGTTAGCAGGTGGCATGGGACGGTGAAAAGAGGGTGAGTTTTAATGAGTTATTATTTGAATGTGTTAATGTTTGTCCAGTGCTTAGGACACATAGTTTATTATATAAAAATGTGATATGTGTCTTTAATAGAGAAGGAACACTGGGAGTGGGCGAGATGCTTACACTGGATTAGCCTCGGTTTCCTCACCCGTAATACAGGGTGCATAGCTAGTGTATACAGTTGTCAGGAGGATTGGAGTCCTGTGCATATTCGTCCCTCATGGTGCCAGGCACCTAGAAATAGCAATGATCTGACATTGCTTGAGGGCCTGTTCCCTCCCAGCCCCACGTGAGGCTTGGACCCCACGTGATCTGTCCTGATCCTCACAAGGGCCACTGGATTGAGCACCCACAGAGGAAGAAATCTCAAATTGGTTCGCCATCATAAGCTACCCTGGGGCATAGTGCTGAGAATGTGTTAGGTACTGAGTGCACATTTGTTGAGTGAGTGAACTTAAATGCCCATTTCTCAGATGAAGAAATGGAGGTTTGGTGAGATATCTAAATAACCCAAGGGATGTGTCCAATAAATGGTGGAGCAGAACTGAACCCAGGCAGTGTGACATTTAAGCCCTTAATCAGGACACTGGCAGGCTCCTATCTGTGTTGGGAGGCGCTAGAGAGAGGGTCTCCTCCCTCCACTCCTATGCCCACTTTTACCTCCACTTTTATCTGACAGTGAGGGGACACTGAAATCTCATGGCGGTGATTATTGTCCCTGATTGGAAAAAAATTGTCATGTCTTTTCTTTCCCCACAACATCAGAAAAGGGGACACCTGGCAACAATGGAAACACATGTGTGCTCCAGTCCACATCACATGCACAGTGACACACGTTTACACACCTACACGCTGCTCACTGGGCTCTTTTGAAGATGCTCAGTGGGTCTTCATCTTTCCTTGGATGCTCTTAAGCAGCAGTTTGAGGCTTAGTGAAATGATCACTGATTCGAGCTAAATATATTTCTATTAGTTTATGTAACAAGTGAAAGGGAAGCAAGTTCATCGCAGAATCTGCCTTCAAATCCCCATAGGGTACGGCATCGTATTGCTTCTGGAGGTTAGTTGTCTTCTGATTTTTCCTGATTGATAGGATATTGGTTATTGTAGGTTATGTGTCTTTTTAGATGCTCAAAAGTTAAAAAGAAGGAAATATTTTAAGACTGCTTTTATTCACAAAGAAATCAGAAAAGTTTTCCAAAAGATAAGACTCCTCGAAAATTCAGTCTGGATCACTTTATTAGTGATATGATTTCAACTGGACTCTAACTCTTATTCTTTACCAATGTCATGTCAATGCCTTTTGAATGGTGAAATCAACCTTTGATGTATTTATTTGTTGGATAACAAGAAAATGAAGAAATAGGGTTTTGGTGATACCAATTACTTGATTCATCAATAGCAAAGACATGATAGGAAAAGAAAAGGGTGAGTGAACATAGAAATATGTTCTTATAATTCTTTCCTACTACATACTATCTTGGTTTAATTTGACTCAGATTTCCAGGTATTCTTAGGGAAATCTGTGACTAACACAACTCAAATGGTTTCCAACTGATGTGCAACAAATCTTCTTAGTATTTTTTAACATATTGGAATATATCAAATGATAATGCAGTTTCGTTGTTGTTGTTGTTTTCTGTGTGTGTGTGTGTGTGTGTGTGTGTGTGTGGTGCTGGGTATTGAACCCGGGGCCTTGTGCATGCAAGGCAAGCACTCTACCAACTGAGCTATACCCTCAGCCCATTAATGCAGTTTTAACAACAATTTATAAATTGATGTTGCAGCACTTTTTTTTTTTTTTGGTACTGGGGATCAAACCCAGGGATGCTTTACCCCTAAGCTATATCCCCAGCCCTTTTCATTTTTTATTTCAAAATAGGGCCTTGCTCAGCTGCCAAAGCTGGCCTCAAACTTGTGGTCCTTCTGCCTCAGCCTCCTAATTGGTATGGCTGTGGCAACTTTTAAATCTTACATTTGGGGAATAAATGGGAAAAAATCATTGAAATCAACTTCAACCAAATGTATGTCATGGACAGAAGGCCCAGGGCTTTTCCTTTACTTCTGTGCTATTTGCTAGTTTAAGAAATGCTGTTTAAAGGGTGAAATTGTGAGAGAAAAGCAAGGATCAGAGGTCAACATGGAACATTTCTCTAGCTTATATCTTTTTTTTTTTTTAATCACATGGTGATGGTTTCTTCTAAGTGTGATACACTGGGAAGAGGTAGAGATTTGACAGAATGAGAATGAATGCATATTTATTTCTTTAATGGGTATATGGAATTAGAACACGTTGCAAGGTGTGTTTTAGGAATGATTTATATACACTTCAGTATGAAACTACAGATGTATTAAATCTTCTGCTGTTACAAAAGTTCCATGCTGGCTTGTGTTTGACATTATTTTTACAAAGTTAAATGATGGTAATTTTACAAAAAGGAAATTGTGTAGGAGACAGGGTATGGGTTATTTTTTAAAAAATATGTATAAGTATGAGAAGCCTTCCAATTTTAGGTAAAGTTTTGGATTTTTTTTTTAAGATTATATACAGTTTACGTCCAATTGGTAGTCCGTGAACTACTCTGTCACCCTAAATGCCTATGACTCAACACCAGCCTCTAAAATTATGGCAGTTATGGGATCCCCGAAAGCCACAGGAATAAATTCCCCACTGACCTTCCGATGGACAGGCCTAATAGGTCTTTCCCACCATAGCAAATGTGTCCCTGTAACTCTGTGCCAGGGCATATATTATTGACTTGTCGTGGTGAGCCTCAGTTTTGTGGTGAAGGATGTTTCAATAATTATGGTTTAACATCACCAAGTTGCAGGTATTAAGCTGCTGAGCTAACTGCTCCAGGAGTTGATGGCAGTACTCTGCACATCTTGGCATGACCTTTATAGAGCAATGGATAGGTGTGTTCGTAAAGTACTGCTTAAGTTCTCCCGTAAGACACATCTCCAACCCACGAGGCCTTCACTCCAGTGAATTCAGTGCTAAAGATGACGTTGGGGGTGCTGGACAAAGGGAACGGGAGAGGAGGCCTTGTGCTAAAGGAAGGGTGCTTCAATCCTTTTGTGTTCTAAGTGTTTGAAGGTTTCTCTCCTGTCCTTCCTAGAACCAGGGGAAGCCTGTCTGGGTTGGACCAGTCTTGCCTGGGTTGCCTTTTTTGGTTTGTTCCTTGTGAAGTCTGGGCTTAAAAAATATAAAGTTTACTTTGAAACTTTGAGTTTGAAAAAAATTAAAATATGGGGTTGTGCGTGGTGGCGGGGGGACTGTAAATGAATCTGAACCCATTGATCAGATGAGCAATGATTCTTTAGTTTTATAATCACGAATCACTGAGAATTTAAAGAATCCTTATAAACTTAATGCTGCTGATTGTGAACCAGATGTGGGCTTTAATTTTGTTGTGTTTCTGTGCCCTACCAAAGTTTAGAAGTCATGTTAAGGTCCAATCAAAATCAGTGAAATGTAAGTATACTTTGGCAGTGTTCAGATGTTAAACTGCCTTAATTTGTAATATCACATGCATGCATACACTTTAAAAAATAAAGTATCACAAAGCTTAATAACGAGAATTTTTCAGATATCCATTTATTAGTACTTTAAGATTCATAGTAAATGAAAAATTTTATTTTATACCTTGAGGGGTATTGCATTTCAAATTCATTAAAATGTCATATTCTTTGTAGTTGCATTGTTAAATAACTTATTTTTGGCATGATTCTTGAAAAAAAAAGATAATAATAATATGTAGCACAATATGTGTAGTTCTATGGAAACTCTGTTCTAGCCATTAAACTATACACTTTATTTATCTGATACTATGCAATTAACATAGTACATAAAAATTGAATTTCTATTTTCTTTCTCATATATGTCTATATATGTATATTCATGTGTGTGTGTATATATATATATATATATATATATATATATATATATATATACATATTTCAATTCAGTCATTTATTGATAAGAAACTGTGATCCACAGCAACGAAGGGAAGGGATTTGTCCACAACCGTGTAGCTGTTTGGCACTCAAGGAGAGACTGTAGTTTGGCCTACTGACTTGCAACTTGGTGTTCCTAGGTCTACAGTGTGTGGAGCAAGAATCAGAAATTCTGACACTCTTGAGTGAATTACAGTCTCTGTATATTTGAACTATACCAACTATCAGATTACAAACTGAGTCCTTGTTCTATAAAGGCTGTTTGCGAGGTAGCCGTAGTGGTTCCATAGGAGTCTACTTCATGTCGAGTTGGTAAAGAATCTAGTGCTAAAGGTGAGTGGGGGTGGACAAAGGGGACAGGAAGGAGGACTTGGGCAGTCACCAACTCCATTATTATATTGTAAGTCTCTGCTTTTCAGATTTCCAGACAACAGGGACCATCGTTAGTCCCATTTCAGGGGAGGAGATGTAGTTATGTGGGCATGGGGCAAGTGGGTGTGTAGAAGGTGCTGGTGAGAGAGTCTCCTGTGCTCTCGTCTTGCGGATTTCATTTGAAGAGCACTTGTGCCTAACAGAGGCACTGCCTTTTCTGTCTCCAACCTCTAATTGTGAATAAACAAACCAAATCCCTTTCCTTAAAGATTGTATGAGAGAATGAGTCTACTCTAGAGAGGAAATGGTATAGGAAGACTGAGTGTGGGGCACTGAAAAGGAACTTGTTCTAGTCACATTTTCTGTAGGAAAATGCGATAGGCCACAGCCAAGAACACAGTTTCAAGAGAGCTACAGAGCAGCACCGACTGAATGCATGCTGGGGAAGTGCCCAGAGTCTGCAGGGTCTGGGGCTCAGTTGTGTCTCCACCTGGATGAACACAGGTGGCCTGCAAACTTTATCCTTCATTTGTTACCTTTGCTGACCTGTGAGGCTCATGAGTGTCATTTTATTTGTTATAGTTTACAAGGTGCTTTTCCATGATTTCTTTCATTTTATGCTCATACTTTGGGTAATAGAAATTATCCCATCCATTTTTCATTAATGGCATGACTGAGACTCAAACCAAGGATTTCTGATTAACTCCCCAGCCATTATTCTTTGCAGTGCTCTCCAGTTTCTTAGGAAGTATGTGCATGTGTGCACACACAGGCACATGCATACATTTTGAAAATGGAAATGATACAGTGTATGTCTGTCCGCTGATGCACTTTGTTAGGTACACTTCAGAACAACTCCAACAATCTGCTTCATACACTTGGAAGCTGCATTTCATTGGTAATTTGGAGATATAAGCAAAAGTGGCTTCTGTTATTCTATTTATATAGACAGACATGTACACATACCCATATACATATGCAAATATATGTACATGTATGAAATATATAGCATTTAGCATATATATCTATATCTACATCTCTGTATAGCTCATCTATATCTGTACTGTCATCATTTATAAATCAATCCCTATCTTTAGCTAGTGCCCTAAGTGTCCTCCAGAAAATGGGAAGTGGCCATCCAGCATATGCCCACAGAGCTAATTGTCTCAGAGTTGACAGAAGAACCCAGCATCTATTATTTCACTCAAGTACTTAGAAAGTCCCCCAAATCCAATGAAGGGATTTGTCCACAACCATGTAGCTGTTTGGCACTCAAGGAGAGACTGTAGTTTGTACTTTCCTGAGCTCTCTTACATTTAAGTAGCAATGGCACCCCAACACAGCTACGTTTGGCTTGCTGCAGTGACAGCAAAGTTGTTTTTATGTCCCCTGCTTCATGATGCAAGTGCTTGCTGGTGCTGCTCATGCTGCCAGTCTTCCCCACCAGCTGCCCTGTGGGGTCATGTCTGTGCTCTCCCTGCAAGGAGGCTGAGTCTGGAGAGGCTGAGAGAGGCCGAGTGGCATAACCTAGCTCCTGGGCTGGGAGACTGGATGCTTCCAGGACTGTGTTCCTAGGCTTCCCCTGTGCATGCAGGGCCTGGGTGGTCTTGAGGTGGCTACTGACAGTGTCTGTAAAGGTTTACAACCTTTGCAGAGTGTGATTAGACATGTAATTGTGTGCCTAAATTTAGTCTACCATTTGCATATGTAATTAATTATAATACAGTTGGTTCTCTCTGGTCTCCCTTTCCTATAAATCGAATTACTCAGGGACTCTTACATGACACTAAGATCTTTTTTTAAAAATACATGTGACATTTTGAAGGATAAAACTAAATGCTATTTATAGCACTTCAACTTCAAATTCAGAGCCTTCTGCTGTGATCAGACAGCAAGGGGGCTGCGATCTTTCAGGAAACAGCCTCAGAAAGCTTTCCAAAGCATCAGCTTCTCTTTTCAGTAGTGTTTCGTGTTCAGTAGTGACCGTCAAAACTAAAACACCCCCCAACAGGTACTTCTTCGTTGGCACTCACAAAGAATTATTCATTCCTCTGTTCCTTTATGTGTATTAAGTCCCCACCACTGGGTGCGAGGTCCTCTTTCAGGTAGTCCACAGGTAGCTGTAGATGTCATTCTTGATGTTATAGGTTGGATAGTGTTCCCTTAAAATTCATGCATTAAAGTTCTAACCTGGATATGAATTTATTTGGGAAGTGGTTAGATACAGATGTCGTCAGTTGAGATGAGGACATACTAGGGTGAGCCGTTAATCCAATATGACTGTATCCTTATACAAAGGGGACATTTGGACACAGAGACTCCCACAGGGGAACACCACGTGAAGACAGAGGCAGAAATCAGTACAGTAATTCTACCAGTCAAGAAATGTCAATGATTGGCAGCAAACCACCTAAAGCTCGGAGAAGGCATAGATCAGACTCTTGCTCGGAAGGAAGCAGCCCTACCCTGCCAACAATTTGCTCCCAGGTTTCCCGTCTGCAGAACCATGGACAGCACATGTCTTCTGTCTAAGCCATGCAGGGGATGGTACTTGGTTGCAGAGGTCCTAGCAAACGAATCCATCTGAACATCTGGTTTGTGTTGGGCGGAACATTCTAAAGCTGAGGATTTAGAGTCAGGAACCTCTGCCTCTAGCAGCTCACACAGAACTCAGAGAGCTCTCTTTGTGGACAGAGTCCAAGCTGAATTCTAGCTCCTTCCAGTGGTTTAAACTTTCATGACCTCTGGGCCCTAAGTGCCTTATAGGAGTGCTGAGGACTGTATCTTCTCAGCCCTCTTGGAAGCTCAGTGAGGCCCAGGTTACCTGAAACTCCAATTTCCTCCATTTCCTGAAAATGCCAAAGACTAGTAGCAATTTTTATGAACAGCAGACGGTAAATAATGGGGAGACATTTGAAAACTCAAAAGTCTGGCATGAGTGGGTCCGATTTTTATGTCCAAGCACCCAGGGTGAGGGCCCAAGTACATGAGGGCGTTCGACTTTTAAATAGGCGTAGTTTGTGATCTGGCAGGTTTTGTAGAAGGCTAGAGTGGAGAGGGAGGATTTATATGAGTCAAGAAAAGATACTGTAAATAGGGCAATTTATTGGGAGGAACTGGCAGGAGCCAGGCAAAGGTTTCCACTTGGTCAGACTGAAATTTGGAGCCTGGCTGCTGCCCAGGAAGAGTGTGGGAGTGGGGCAGGAAATCAAAGGCTGGGCAGAAGCCAGGCAGGAAAGTGGTCACATTTGGTAGAAGGGGGTGCGGGGGGAGACTGCTTCCTCCATAGTGAACAAGGTGGCAGGTCCTGCCCAGGAGAGGAGCAGTGTGCAGCTCCCCACTTCCTGTGACGCTTAAACCTCCCAGCACAGCGAGAGTGTGGGGCTACATTTTGGCAACTGTTTAGAAGAAATAAAGGAGTTTTAGAAACCAGCACATCTACAAGCTTTAGGGGAAAATATATTCACTTATATTGAGGTGATGTAATTTGTAACAGGGAGAAAGGAGCAGAAAACTAGGAGAAAGGATGAGACCTTCTAAAATTCTTCTTACATGTGGGTAAATGAGCTGGGAGTGTTGACCCGTTCATAGTATCTGTATATGTATTTTTCATCCCTCCTGTTTTTGGAGATGATTTTGGAGATCATTTTTCCAGTATTTATTTCCGCTGTATAGAACACAGGTAGGAATGAAAGAGTCACAAAGAGTATCAATCACTGGACCAACATTGCAACACTTACCTATTGCTCCAATGCTGCTGATAAGGAAGAGCTCAGGAATCTCATTTGGAACTGTTGACTCTTACTTTAGTCTCTGCTGATGAGCTGTGTTGTGTTGTTTCATGGTCTGTTGCAGATTGGATGTAGCAAGGGGTCAGGCCAGTACAAGTACATCCCCGCTAAAGGCCGACTGGCATCCGCAAGGTGCTTTCTCTGTATTGTACATCTGAAAAGATAAATGCATGAAATGAATTAATGAATGGAGAGTGAGCTACAAAAGTCATGTGGAGTAGCCACATGATGGGAAGTAGTCAAGTAGATGGATCCATGACCCTTAGCAGCTGCCCTTTTGCACACCTATCATCTCAAATGACATTGGTGTATACTACTTCTGATCTCAAGGATTACTCTGAGAAAGAATTATTATTTGTACTATACTTCTCAAATGTCTCATAGGCTATATGGTTAGCCTTAGAAAGATATAATTAATAAAAGTTTAAAAATTCTAATTCTTAATGAAGTCTGTTTCAGGTATCTGACCCAAAAAACCCCTTAAATTCTATAATATGGCTAAAAAATTGCATGTCAACATTGTCAATATTTTACACATAGACACACAGAGTTCAAGAAGGCTATTTCAGGCACTTTGTAAATGCATTTGGTTTGATTTGTCCTGAGTGTTTCTCGGTGTTTTAATGTGTTGAACCTTGTAGTGAACTTGAACGATGAGTGATGTTTGTGCACAGGGTGTTCCATTTTGTATGCTGAGTGCTGAGGGTGCCACTGGAGGCTGCTCTCCTGTCCCACAGGCAGGAATGCCTGTGGAAATGGTGGTGATGGTAATATTAGAGAGCTGACTTTGAGTCTGCTTAACTCACAAAAAGCAGATTGTTTCTGATTTTTTTCTATTTTAACTATTGTTGGTCATATGGCTTTTGACACCACAACTGCACAACTGCAACATAGTAGGATGTCACAAAAACATGATAAGTATTACGTCAGAAGTAGTACTTAGAACTTAAGAAAGTTGAACGTTTCTCCAGGCACAAATGTACCCT
This sequence comes from Callospermophilus lateralis, assembly GCF_048772815.1. NCBI lineage: Eukaryota > Metazoa > Chordata > Mammalia > Rodentia > Sciuridae > Callospermophilus > Callospermophilus lateralis. Next base: position 102,860,861 of record NC_135316.1, on the reverse strand, counting down.
TTGATTTTTTTTTTTTTTTGGTTGTTGTTTGTTTGTTATCCTGATATGTTGTGGTCCTCTAAGTTTAACATGAGGCTTCAAGTCTTCTAGTTTAGATCCTAACCTCTTGGGTAGTCATATTTCCCTTAATTTTTAATACTTTATCTTTCCCAAACAATGTAGCTAGGGGATTGCACGGCATTTACTATGTACCCTCTTTCACAGTGCTGGTATATAAATGAGAGGGTAATATGTAGTGTAATATACAACAGAGTTATTGTTTTAAAATCCTGGGATATTGAAAAAGGGCGTAATTTGTTAGAAAGGTAAAGAGAGGGAGTCAAGACTTTGATAAATCTCTGTAGGACTCATTGCCTTGCTGCATTTGAGGTTTTATCTGGTTTATCTCAGGCCAGGGTTCTCCTTCAGGTACACACGACCCAAGCTTGTTTAGAGGCAATGATATTTGGGACAGAAGTTTCCAACTTTAGTTTTGGCTATGCTAGGGGATCCTCAACTGTTTCAAGGAGGATGATGAAATAGCTCAGAAGTGCATTTTAAATTTACTGGAATAAACTAATAGATGCCATTGAGGCTCATTTTCTGCAGTGATGAGATTTGACCTGGACTGCACTAAGTCCCACCATTTAGAGACAAATGGCTCACAGGTGCCAGCCCTCAGGGAGCTTAGTCAAATAAAACAGACCTGAAAAGAGGCAGAGAAGTGTTACACATACTGCTGAGAGGAGAGGGCTTGTACGCGCTTGCCCTTGAACCTTAGGTAGCATTTCAGGGGTGGTTCTAGACCTCTCAATCAGGGTCAGGCTTGGAGGCACCTCAGACCTGGTCTCTTAGGTCCAGTAAGTGTGACTAACTCTTACAGCAAACTATTTCTTTTTGTAAAGATTTATTTTTCAGAAAGGGAGTAGCGGGATTTATAGTATTTTCTCTTTGCTATGCATTTCTTTAACCTAGTAAGAAAGGAATGTGTGTGTATATTATACAATATCTACACAGAACACACATATATACCATATGCTAAAACCTGCAATACATATATACTAACATATAGAAGTTTGTAGCTAAAGGTAATAAAAATGAGATCAATAAAATGTTATATTTACTTTTATGTCCACAAATACCTAATCTTTTAAAAAATTGTATTTGTTCTTTTTAGTTATACATGATAGTAGAGTATATTTTGACATATTGATACAAATTTGGAGTATATCTTATTCTAATTAGGATCCCAGTCTTGTGGTGGTGCATGGTGTGGAGATTCACAGTGGTATTTTCCTATATGTCCATAGGAAAGTTATGTCAGATTCATTCCACTCTCTTTCCTATTCCTGTCCCCAGTTCCTAACCTTTCTGTCAGATATGACCAAGGGTTTTGCTTTCAGAGCCTGGTAGGAAATCCCTAAGAGTGCTTACTATGAATAACTGATTTTCAAATTACTGTGATAATAAAACTAGGCTGCCATGTCTCCGAGGCAGGAGTGGTTTCTCATTAAGTGTTAGATCCTTGTACAAATATGGTTGGTTGGTCGAAGTAACCTGTAAAGTAAAGACATATGGACATAGTCCCTTCAGTTCAGGAAATACGTATGATACAATTGAGGACATATTCAAAAGGAACTAGCCAGTGGTCAGTATGGGGTAAATGTTGCTTGATCTGTGTGTTTAATAAATGTTGTGGGCCAGGACTGGGGAGAGAGATGGGTCCATCTGAGTGAAACAGGATGGTCTACACATGGATATACTTTATTGATGGCTTCGAGTTGTCCAACTTCCACACCAGGCAAATCACAACGCTGCTGACTCACTTAGGTCCAAGATGGATTTTTTATTATTGTACAAGCAGCAGAAAGAAATTTCTGTCTCTTATTTTCCAATTGACCTCTCAGAAGATGAGTCACTTCTCAATACAGAATTGTTCATGAAGACGGCCTCATGACCCATGGAGTGTTCAGGAGAGTTTTCTTAAATGGCGTGAGTGTGTTGGTGGTCTGCAAGCGGGCTGGCTCTTCCCATCTCGAATCGGCAGAGTGGGCCTGTTATTGCTCTTTCTGCCTGATGGAAAACAGGTTTGGTGGCTTCAGAGAAATGGCATTCAATAAGCCATTGTGTTGTTATTACCTTTAAAAGCTGATCTTATTTCTCCATCTTGAACTGCCTTGTGTTTTGTAGAGGGGTTTTAGGAAACCATTGGGCAATATTGTTACTCTTCCATTTGGATCATTGAAGAAATCTCAGGGTTGATGGCTGAGTGATTTTCTGTAACCTGAAGGCTATTGGCGAATATATCCTTGAATTAAAATAAAATTTGATTTCTCTTTAGGTTGTAAATGGAAGTGGACATTTTCAATGTCATTAACTTCAACGTCTACTAAAGCCAAGAATTTGAACTGTTTTGAGCCCCCTTCCCTCCAGAATGTAAGGGGTGTATTTCTGAGAGAACTCCCAAAGTCTCATTGGGCCACAAACTGCAACCTTCACCCTGGCCTTAGTGCCTTTCCTGCTGACTGGCACACCTTTCCCCTGACCCAGATGAACTCCTGCTCGCCTTTCAAGGTGAAAGTCCAGTGCTACAGTCTCAATTCAGTGTTTGAGTTCTCCACTTTTGCTGCAGTTTATGAAGCCCAGGCTCAGGATTGAATTTTAACTGTTCACGTACTTGCCTCCCCTGCCCGTGAGTTCCTTCAGGCTCAGGGATATGTTCTAGTCTATGTGGTACTTGCAAGGTACAGTGCCCTGTCCAGAGTTGGGGTTTGAGTCATTGCTGAGTTAACTGAATAGATGAATGTGGATCTTGCAAGGGAGCCTTGGTGTCCTCTGCTAGGAGAACTGTGGACGTCTGTGGACGCTGGGAAGGTGCCCTCCTGTCCTTGATCTAGATTTTCTCTGTGGCTGGGGTTCAGGATTGGGCAGGCTGGTCCGAGACGCCCTGCCTGGTCAGGCTTCCCTCTCCCCATCCTCCTGCTTTCCACACAGCCCCTTCTGTCCTGGAGGGACGTAGGACTGTGGGCACACCAGAGCTGGTGCTGGGATGTAAGGGGAGTTCCTTTGCCTTCTCTGTTTCTGGGGACATGGTTGATAGCAGAAAACAATCAGCAAGAGCTTCCTGCTTGGGAAGCTTTTCGTCATGTGGCAGTAAACGTCCTTCTCTTATAAATAATCACTATTTTCTCCCCCTAGGGTTAGCCCCAAGTGTCTTTATCCATTGAAGCCATTCAGGGGCAGTTGCTCACCGGGATGGGATTGAGGGTGAAGTGACATAATGCCCCTAATGAGGGCTCATGGGGAACAGGACTTCTGGGAGATTTTACTTCTTCTAGAACACAGGCATTCTAAACCATTGGCCAGAGTGTCTGTCCCATCCATTCTTTTAAGTAAAATTATTTGGGTGACCTCGGATAATCAGTAAATTCCCCCAATGGTAAAACAGTCATGAACGTGAGCCTTCAAAGTTTGCTGTAAGGATCCAATAAGATTATGTAGGTGAACCACTTTGAAAACAAAATTTGAGTCTTATCTAGGTAGAGGCTGCTGATCTAAGTTCTCTCCTTTTCTTACTTTCCTTTAAATGAAAAAGCAAGGTTGATTTTCCTTGTCCAGGTGTTGTATGTTGCTCATTAGGTGATATAACGGGAACTCGGGCGTACAAAAGAGAGAACAATAATAGTTACGTAAATCACAGACAACCTTCAGTGGAATTCTTTATTTAGCAGACCAGTGACTGAAAGTCAGAGTATGTAACTTAACAGATGCTGAACAGTTCTTAGAAGTATAGTCAAACCTCAACTCTGATCACTTGGTTCCTAAATTCAAATTTTATTAACCATAAATATTAAATAGTAAAACGTATAAATTAAATTAAACGAGTTTTGAAAAATATGAGATCCTTAATAATATTCAAATACTCATTTCCATTTGGTTGACCTCAGTGTTTGCAAGAGACCTTTTAGTGCATCAGTAAGTTTCCTATTTATTGTTGTTTTATTTGGTAAGTGTGATGTATATTTCATTGTTTGTAGGAATTATATAGAGAGGGGGACACATTTGACCACAAATACTGGAGAAGTGTTTATAGCCATGCTCAATGAGGATTTAGTTCTTTGTTTATTTTTAACTCTGGATCGTGGGTTGTATCCTGTTTTTTTCTTAAAACTTGTTGCTTTGTCTGATCCTTAATCTCTGTGGTTTCCCCCTCCCCTTTTCTACAGCTCTGCTTTGGTTATTGGTTATATGACCATACTTCTGAGTTGTAATGAGAGTGTTTTTCCATACCTCCAACCTGTCCCCAATGCATATGGTGAATCTTAAATCAGCCAGGTTCAGCCATGGGAAGAAGAGACACTCACCGGCAGGGCCACCGTAGCTCACACTAAAGATATGTTCTTTCCTGGGAGCATCATTGCAGACTGTAGTTTTGCTTTAAAGAGCTCACACAGAGAAGACGTTTTCTTCAGCACTAATCGGGTAGCTGCACCTAGAAGATCATAAAGCTCAACTCTCCAGAGCCCAGAAACCAGGGCACGAGAAACTCCTAACGCAACGCGATCTGTTCATGACCTTCTTAGAAGAGAACATCTCGGTTGTCCCTGGGGAATGTATCTTTCAGGTGGATCTTTCCTCCCACCCTTAAGAAATAACCTCTTCCCTTGGACCACCCAGAGCCCAGTGAATGGAGGAATGCTGGATGAGGATGCTGTCAGAGCGGCCAGCTCTGACCAGCCAGACTGACCAAGTCTCTTTAAATCCTGTGTGTGTGTGCACGAGTGTGTGTAAATGTGAACTGAGGTGGGCCATATAGGGCACAGCTGGTAAAAATCAGCAGAGGTATATTGGCATGGTGGAAGGACAGGTTCGAATTAGGTCATGCCCCGAATGCAGCTCTCAGCTCCTGAAGATGAGACCCTGGCAGTCACTTCCCACCCCCAGGGGGGAACAATCTGGTATGGAATCTGGCCCCGCATGATTGGTTGACTCCGGAGAGCAGGGATGTCAGACCTTTTGCATGCCAGGCTTCCTTCAGCTGGACCGTGGAAGGGAGTGATTTCTGGTCATTAATGCACAGAGGGACAGACAGACAAACAGAAGAGGAGGAAAGAAAGTTTTATTTCTTGTCTTCCTCCTTCTCCTGGCCCAGGAGGTCTCTTCATCCCTCGTGGACACAAACCGTGAGGGCAGATGGAACGAAGGTGCACCTGGAAGCTCAGCTTAGGCCTGAAGAGAGACGACCCCATTCTAGTTCCAAAAGCAAACTCCTTCTCCTTTTAGGTTTATCAGCTCCATTCATTTTTATGTGACTCAACGTCACTTCTACTTTTCAAATCCCGGGATTCTGTTAGAACTTTTCACTTTGAATAGTTATAATTCAACAAAGAAGAAAAACAAAAGACTTTAAGTAGGAAATGGGGGGAAGACTTCAACCAACATCCAATAGGGCAAGAATAGATCGGCACTCTTACCTTCCCTTCTTTTCATCTTACGATCTTGTTAGAATTAAAGTCCTTCCAGAGCTCCCCATTCAGAGCCACACCATTTAAAGGCACACTGGTGCCAGATTCCTGGGGCTGGAGGGAAGCAAGGCTTTTCATTTTATAGGGAAAGAAAATGAATCATAAACTGGTAAAGTGACAAGTGAAAGCCATACGGAGACATTTGTGGACCGTGAGCATCTTGTATATTTTGTGAGACATATTTGTGCAGGGGTGGAAAATCAGAGGTCATGGAGATGCTCGCAATAGTTTTTATCCACAGAGTTTGCTAGATTCAAATTTAACTGGTGTAAGAGTAATTGAGATTCTAAGACCAGACCAGGATGAAGATTCAGAGAGGTCCTTGTCATCATGTGTGGAGAAGGAGGGACCAGAAATAAGGATGTGTGCTCTCAGAAGATTGTTGTTTAAGCTTGTAGAGTTTTCATTAGGATGGTCTCTGAGATGGACGACAATGTAGCTGCTCCTTCTTGTGAAGTAAAGTTAGCATACCATGGACTGAACATTTCTGTGTCCACCTGATTTCTGCATTTTCTCGTTGAATTTACTTCCTCAAGATTCTGTGTGTCTAAACTGCATGATCCTTTCATGCAAGAGACATCACTTGTGGGAAATGAGATGCAACTTTCTTGTCTCTTTGATTTTTCTCCTAGCAGGATCTAGGCAGAATCCGCTCTGCTCTCTGGTGCTGCAGAGTGGGCTATAAAACTGCCTTTTACTGGCTGACGAGAGCAGCCCGAGAGTCCTGTCATTTCGGCTGGTTAAGAGAATGCCTTCACCTAGCTGATGAAAGCATCGGGGCTTGGAAGAGTTCCAGGGCCTCCCTTATGCTCCGAGAAAGCCGTGGCAGCATTGCTCTCATGCTGTGTGCTGTGAGTTTGGTGCAGTGCAGCAAGCTTGTGTCTGGCCCATGTTGATGGGCTCGCTGCTCCCCTGGAAGGAGTGGGAAGCCCTGGCTCGTCGCTGTGCGAGGGGATGCGTGTGTATTATATGCATGTATGCATTGGTGTGGGTGCGTGTTTACTTTCCTTTAAATCCCATTAGCCAAGTGTCAAGTACATCTGCCATGACTTGCTTTGCAAGGTTACTATTTCTGGTGTCCCATTTTTATTCAGGTCTTGGAAAACTCACTACATTTTTCTGATTCTTTGCAGTGCTCTTTTCTCAGGGTCATATATATATATATATATATATACACACACACACACACACACACACACACACACACGAACTCCTCCTATACATGAGTGGCCCTGGGATTTGGATATTTGCCATCTCTGTCCTTGGTCCCCCCCTCCCCCGCCCCCAGGTACACACCTCCACTCCAGTTCTGCTCTCCAATACCTGTCCCCACACTGCCTGAGTCTAACATGTCCTGGAGCAAGGGCAGATTGGTAGATTTCAAAAGGCAGAATCACAGAAGTCAGAACCAGGAAGAAATGTGACATTTTGTAGCTCAATTCTTCTATTTTGCAAATGAGGACACGGAGGCAGACAAGTAAAATGACTTGTGCAGGTCACTCAGGAAGAGCTGGGACTAGAAACTGGGTCTGCTGACTCTCAGCCCAGTCCTTTTTCCTGAAATCATTGCATTGAACTTTTTTAGAACATTGTGATACACTGGATTTTTACCTTCCCCCATATATTCTATAGGTTTCTTTAGAGCCATGATGGATGGTTACCCAATAGTCATTGAAGCTCTTTTGGTTTCTCTTGAAAGTTAAAATCAATACACTTAGAGAAAGGATACCTATTTGAAGATTCGTGAATGCTCAGCATGTTGATCTGCACACAGGAGGTATCTAATAAAATGTTGAGTCAGTCCTGCAATCAGGTGTGTGTTTGAGAAGGGGGAGGTGAATGTGAATGAAGTTTCCTATGTTCAAATGCACATATTCTGAGTTGCCCATTTGGCTAATGTGCAGCCCCTCTGCCAGTAGAAAGGATCTTAGGTATCAGAGGGAGAGATCTGTTTCGTCTCAACTGTTAGGGAAGCTTTTAACTAAAATACTCCTCTTAAGAAAACATACTCATGTAGGTATACATTTCTGATTTCTCTAGAACACACCAGATGGTTGATGTGGCCAGTTGTGTGTTCAGTTCTAACCCTAGCTATCCTCTGTGCTCACTGGAAGACACTGAACAAGTTATTAAATTTTTCTAGGCTACACATTCCCTATCTGCAAAACAGGGTGCTCCTGGGCATGAGTGCTCTAAGAAATGGGAAGAACTTGGCTTAATATCTTGAGAACTGTGTGCTCCCGACAAATGCTTGCTTACATGAAAGAGTTGCTGTGTGACCTGGCACCTTACTCCTATCACCTGGGTTTCCTCATCTGCAAAATGGGGATGACAATAACCATTATTGCCTAAGGATGTTAAGAAGACTAAATGAATCACTATATGTAAAGAGCTTAGGAAGTGCCTATCACAAAATAATATATATTTACATATGCTCAAAATAATAAGGATTAATATTGCTAAGTAAAACACTTGCACATTAGCCTGTCTGTAGTTATCTCCCTAAGAAATGGGGTAGCTCTTATTATTTTTACTCTTTCCTCCCTTTAAGAACTCTCTATAAAATAAGTGGTATCATCATAGTAACATTTCTAGATCTTGTACAGGGTTTAGTTTCATAAATTCAAGTTATAAGTCTGTTCTTATATATTCATCTTAAATCAGAAAACCAGAATGCCATGCATTAATTGTCTATTGCCACTGTAACAAATTACGACAAATCTAGTGGCATTAAATAACATCAACTTATTTTATAATAAATCAAATTATCTTATAGTTATGTAAATCAGAAGTCTCCCATGGGTCCCAGCTGGCTAAAATCGAGGTGTTGGCAATCTGAGATTCTTTCTGCGGGCTCTAGAGGAGAGTTCGTTGCCTGCTTATTTGGATGTTGGCAGGAAGTTCTATGTGGTGGTAGAACCAAGTCTCCATTTCCTTGCTGGTTGTCAGTTGCCCCTGGCCCCTCCCCTAGAAGCCTCTCTGCTCTCCTTCATGTAGTCCCTTGCACTTTAGGACCAGCAATGGCATCAAACCCAGCTCCTGCTGCTTCTCTCAGACCATGGCTGGGACTATTCTCTGCTTTTAAGGCCTCACGTGATTAGATTGGCCATCCCTGGATCACACAGGCAGGAGACTCTCCACTTTAACCTTAATCATACCTGCATAGTATTCTTGGCCATGGATGTTAATGTATGCACAAGTTTTGGGGATGAGGATGTGGAGCTCTTTGCAGGGAGTATGCAGTACCATAGTTAAAATGAAAAAAAAAAAGTGCTCTGGCTTATGAAACTGTGGATAGCTCCAATTAACTCTATCATGAACTTCAAATTTCATTGTTCAAAAGATGAAAAGGCTTGACAGCCTCCAGAGATTTACTGTTTTCTCTACTTGTGCGTTTGGTCTTAGGGGCCCTGGAGATGCTTATTTGGTGATTACTCCTAGCAGTATTTCCAGCACAGTCATATTTTGCGGAAGCTCCGGGTTTGTGGTGAGGGCCCTCCTTTCCTTGTCTACAGGTGATCTTCTACTTAAAGATCTTGCTCAAAGCTTATCGGTAGTTTCCTTTTTGGTCTATCTGTCCCCCAATTTTTTCCAGAAGGTATGATCTCTACCCTCCCTTCCAGTGTCTGTCTCCCTTCAATTATGGCGTTTTCTCTGTACTGCATTTGCCTTGGCACAAGCCTGTGTGCCCGTGAGTTCCTCCACAGCCAGGGTCATTTCTTAAACTGCTTTGTGTCCTTAGTGCCCAATGCCTGGTAGAAGATGAGCCTACATGGTGTTTTGGTTGGATTTTGGTGTGCCGGTTAGAAAACGAGTATTTGTCTAATCTGTCACTCAACAGTTATCTATTGATCAAACACAGGATGCAAAACTCACAGCCAGAGGCAGAGCCATAAATAGAATCACTTCCAGTCCCCTGGGGGTTTACAGCCTAATTTCTAGGGAAGCAAAAAGGGCTACATCTCTGACAAAATGAGTTGTACATCCCTCATGAAAAGGAATGGTGACCCCTTCATTTGAGGGCAGGGCAGGCCATTGAAATTAGTTTACTTTTATCTCCTAAATGCTTCCTCAGAGCTTTAAAAAAAAGCCAAATATTATTTTAAGGCCTTCTGTCTTCAATTTCAGATTTATAACCCTTAATTCCTAAAATGTGTGATCTATTAAGACCAGAGTAAATACCGACAATATTAGGTGCCCCTATAAATTGGGTGCACGTCAATTTCATCTCTACTTGAACATCTGAAGACCAACTGTGATCGGCAGTTGGGATTCTCTTGGCTTGAGCCCCACTACTTCACCTCTACTTCAAGGAGGATGCTTTAAGTCAGGGGAAAAAAAAAAAAAAAGGATTAACTCATGGTGGAATGTCTAGGTTCAGATTTCTGATGAACTTCCCAAAGCAGACTTCCATTAACATAAGAAACTACAGTTCAGATCTAATTACATTGCCATTCTGATCCTCTCACAAAGCTTTTTACCTTAAGGCAGATATTTCTGTGTTGGTACTGATCATGCTATTTTTTTTCTTCATAATCACAGCCTGCTGTTGTCTTTCATATTCTGTATTGTACATCTGTTCCTGTTCTAAACAATTCACATTTGATAGGTAATCATTGCATTTTAAATCAGGACTATTGCATTAGCAGAAAATTAATGCTGCTTGGTGTTTCTTTGGAGTTCAGAGTTTAAAGTTCAATGTCTTTGGGGCTCTGTTTGCTACAGTGTAGGCTATACATTCTTGTGATTACACAAACGTATTGAAATGCTGATATTTAGGGCTCTACTGAAGGTCAGAAAAAGTGAACAAATTGTCTTTGAAAAGTCCCATAATCAAAACTGTCTTGTTTTGGGAACTACATTTTGGTTTTTATCAGTCTTATATACCAAATATATTTTCAATTCTGAGTTGATTTTTTTACATAATTTTCTTTTGTTGTAGGGTTAATCAGGGCTTGTGATTTCTTCAGATCTACCTTTTTCCTGAAGATTCTGGGAATCCAACCCAGGCCTCAATCATTCAAGGTGATCTTTCTGACACTGGAATTCATCCCCAGCCCATTTTGTTTTTAATCTTGAGACAAGGTCTCTGATGCAAATGTTGGCTGCAAACTTGCCATCCTCCTGCCTCAGCCTGCTGAGTTACTGTGATTGCAGGCATCAACTACCATGTTCTGTTACAAATGGGGTTTGTGTGAACATTGTTTTAGTTGTCTTTTTGCTGCATAACAAATTACCCTAAAACACAGTGGCTTCAAACATGAATGGGCACTCATTCACTTCACACAGTTTCTGTGGGTTGGGAGTTCAGGGGTGTCTTAGCCAGCAGTTCTGGATCAAGGTCCTTTGTGAGATTTCAGGTCGAGTGGGAGCTGAAGTCTCAGTCATCTGTAGGTTGCCCAGGGTTGGGACATCTGTCTCCAGGATGGCAAATGCTCATGGAGAGCAAGTTGGTGCTGGCAGTTGATGGGGAGCCTTGGTTCTTTGATAAGTGCACTTCTCCATTGGACAGCTTGGGTGTTCTCCTGACATGACCGACCGCTGGTTTCCTCCAGGGCAAGTGACCTAAAAGTGCAAGGCAGCTGCTGCAGTGCCCTTCATAGCCTCAGCTCAGTGACGAGGCCTAGTTGATGGGGAAGAGGACTAGAAGAGAACAAGGATTCCTGGAGGTGCGAATCACGGGAGTCCTTCTTGAAGGCTGGCTTTCAGCACCCGTCCTCTTTGTTCTTAACCCTATCTAGCTGAGGAAGGCTGACCCTGTGCACTTATAAAATGTGATTTCAGTGTCTTGACATGAGAACTCATGTTGGCATCAGGAGCTGGTAGAACATGGAGTCAACAATATTGGGTATAGTAGGTCTGGATCAGAATCAGAGCCACAGGAGGGATCTGGGTCAGAAAGACAAGTCCAGAAAAGAGCAGATATTGAACCAAACGCGTCTCAGGCAGGTGCCTCCTTTAAGCAAGCAAATTTAGGTGGTTAAGGAGGAAGACCAGTCTCCAGGGAATGGTAGGTTCTAATGCAGTTTATCCTCAGAGACAATATTTAAGTTTTTTTTTCTGGTTTGTGCATATATTAATGGTGAACTGGGTTCAGCAGTGGCTTGGCAAACACATTTTGACAACTCAAACATTAGCATCCGTGAACACTAGGTATCTTTTTGGAGCTAAGTTGAAGCTATGCTAATTCCAAAGTTACAACAGTGGAACCCTCCATTTGCCAAGGCAATGGAGGAGGACGTGCTGAATGTCCAAATCTCTATTGCCAAATGTGATGCCTTGCAATCTATATGGCTGCTCTTCCAATCTAAGTTATCATTCAGAGTTTACCTACTGTGTGGAGTTTTGTTTTTTAATAACACTAATTGAAGATGTTTATAAGTGTCTAAGATACATGAAGGTCATTATCTAGGTTCACTATAGCAACACAACCATGATATATGTTATCAAAAACAAAGGGCTGTGGGGAAACAGGCTGGGTGTCTGTCTGTCCAAGTCCATTTAGCACCAGCTATGGCTGTGGGACTTTTGGTAAATTATGTGACCACGCCCACCATTAATTTTCTTACCTGCAAAATTGGGAACTAAGAGAAACTCCTTTCAAGATTTTTGTGGGGGTTTAGTAAGACAGTAAGTGCAAAACACTATGTACCTGGTAGGCAGTACAGGTTTGTTTTCATTAAATTTCATCTAAATATCCTTTTTAAAATTTTTGATTCATTTATTTATTTCAAATTATGTATTGATTTGGCAATTATGTATTGGTATCTGGGAAACAGAAGTGAAAAAACAGTCCAGATCTCATCTTCATGGTGTGGTGTTAATTTTCATAAAGAATGAAAATATAAAAATGTGTGTAAGATGGTGATAAATTCCGTGAAGAAAGTAAAGCAGGTAATGGTCAACTAAAGAGCCGCAGCTGTGGAGTAGGTGCTACTTCGTGTAGGGGGATTAAGGGAATCCTCACTACTCTGCCTGGAGGACTAAGGGAAGTGAGGAAGAGTGACATAGGTTTCTGGGAAAGACATCCTTCGCAGAGGGGGCAGCATCTGTGAAGGTCTTGAGGCAGACTGAGCCTGTCACAGTTGAGGAACAGCCAAGGAGTCAGTCCCCTTTGGATGGCACAGAATGAGCGAGGGAGAAGGTGGCATGAGATGATATTGGCGAGGCTGTGGACCACTAGTTCGTTTAGGATTTTGTAGGTGATACCAAGGAGTTTACCTCTCACTCCTGAGGAATAGGGAGATGTTGGAGGATTTTGAGCAAAGGAGTGACATGAATGGACTCCCATTTACAAGGATCAACATGGAGACTGTTAGCATGGCAAGGGCTAGAGTCAAAATGGAATACTTTTGAAATAGTCCAGGCACCCTGAGCCAGGCTGGTTCGGGTGGAGGCAGTAGAAAGAGATCAGGACCTGGACACATAATGAGCTCTATCTCCAGCCCCTAACTCCAGTTCCTACACTCCTCAAGCCCCCCCTTTGCTCTAAGCCAACAACTTTACTTGTGACTTTACTGTGAAAACAGAAGTCATCTGCTGATCCCGGGTTCCCATCTCCACGTCTCACAGTCTTTGCCCAGGACCCTTCCCTCCTGTCATTTTTTCCAAAGTGGTGCACACTTTTGTATAAGGTCATCTCTTCCACGTAAATCCCAGATCCTTCTTCATGCTGCCTCTTAGAGAGCATTGCCAGAGCAGTTTTCTCCCTTATTATTCTTTGCTTTCCTGCCAGTTCAAGGAAAATTGAAAAAGGTTTCAAAGTATTATATCAGCAATTTTAATTGCTTTCTGCAGAGCTTCTTGTTCACTGGGTTGGACATATATTAATGGTTGATCTCTGCCACCATCTCATCTGATGTATCAGCAGCCTTTAATATAATTACTCCCCCTCTTCTTCTTCCTTGAGCACTTCTTGCAAGTGCCTTCAGGAGTGTGCTTTTTCAGTCTTGCCATCAGAAGTTTCTCCAGGCCCCTCCTCAGATCCCTGTGCTGCAAACCTTGGCAGATCCAATGGCTCCTCTTCCCCAGCCCCACTGGTTCTCCAGGTGTTGCTGTGAAAGTACTAATGACTCCCAAATGTGTATCTCTGAGTTCCAGACTCAGAAATCCAACTGCCCACTTCACATCTGCATTGGGATGTCTCTAAAAAGCTTCTCCAAGTCAGCAAGTCTGGAACCAGACTTTTGATCCCAAGGCCCAAGTATCTTCCTACAATCTTCCCCATCCCAGCAACTGATAGCTCCATCTCTGTGATGAGTCAGGCAGCAACTAACACTTCTTCTGTCGACTTTGCTTTCCATATATGTCTCTAGAAGAAAGGAAGAATAATCTCCAGCGACAGTGTCAGATTGCAGCTCACGGCCCACTCAAGGTGAGCCGTCATGGACTCAAGGGAGCTGTGCCACTCACTCTCCACACTCTCATGTGGTTCATCTGTGAGCAGGTGTGCAGTAGGCTTGGCTGTCAGTCACAGTGAGAGCAGGATGGGGCAGGGCAAGATGAGGGGCAAGAGGGAGACCAGGGGAGCTCAGGAGTCAGAGGCTTCTGTTTTTGCATTTTGTCATTGATTGAAATTGGCCTTCTCTATCAATTTACAAATATTTCGATCTTCCCTAATTACTCGTGAGCCCATGTCTTGTTCTTTGATATTCCAAGCATACTTGATAGCAGATTATTTTTCTTCCTCCAAAGTAGAAAAATCAATATAACTGTCAATTGAATTTTTTCATGTTTTTCTTAGTCATTTTATATCAATTTCATTATGTGAAATTTTATTGTAAATTCTTTTTAAAAAGTCACCTCCATATAAATATGCATAAGGAACTGTTCCGTTCCAAAATGCCACTTTTGATTATAGATGTATCTGCAAAGCTGAGGTAAATTAAATTTTTAACAATGTGATCAATTTTGTCAATTAAGTAGATGGATGAAACAAAGTATTTCAACAGAAGATTTGGCTTGAACTATTTAACTGTTTACGTTTTTATCAAATTGACCTAATGCTTGCCAATTTTCCAGTTTATTTTTAGGAAAGCTAAAAGATAAAAAATGGCAATTGCTTTTTTCCTTTACCGTTATTTCTTTATAGTGACTGTCAATTTGAAGTGTTGTTTAAGTTGGATGTGTCGGAGTGGGAAGGAGCTGGTGAGGTCAGGAGAAGAACATGGAATATAAAAAAAAAGTTAGGTCAGGTGTCAGTGATTGGAAAAGGGCTCTAAAAATATCTTCCAGAGTGTGGTTGAGCTTAACAAAGACACACGACTACAATGATCGTCCTGAGGTACGGTGGTAAGTTTAGTCAACACATATGTATTATATATCTTTTTGTGCTGGGTACTGTGGGTTCGGGAACTTAGTCATTAAAACAGATCTACAAACAAATATAGAATACTTGCTATTGTAGAGTTTTAACTCCAAAGGGTTTTCAATTCCAAAGAGTAGTTAGAGTCCTTGTGGAGATGTGGGAGCTTACTGTGGTGACTGATTAGACAAGAAGATCTGGGCGGGTCACAAAAGGTTGTACAGAAGTTTTATCCTGGGTGACAGAAAATGATGTTGACTGTGACTTATTTAGAGAAAGCAAGAGGATTGCACAGTCTGGAGAGATGCCGGTTTAGATGTCGGATAAATAATTTCTGGAAGGGTCAGCACAGGCATTGGCTTGGAATCGACCAACAGGGATTAGGGGATTACAAAGCAGAGAGAATATTAAGCATGAGAAAAGGGCAGAAAATATATGTGATGATACCAGGGTTTTCAGGTGGAAGAAAGGGAAGATTGGAAGAGGTTGGTGGGAGAGAGGAGCTAGGTTCTAAAGAAACAGATGCTGATTTTTGCTCTTTGCAAAACAGTCATGTTTTGTAAATATGTAATAGTTGATTCTAACTTTTGAATATGAGGTTTGTATTTTCTTCACATAGCAGATTTGAAATTATATGAGATTGTAGTAGGAAACATATCATAAAATTGTAGTTTCATAGAACATGTAGCTTTAAAGTATCAGTTAAATAAGACTTAATTTCAAAGGCATGAAAGATGGAATACATTATGAACAGAAGTTTTTGGGGATAAGGTCAGTGAATTTTTTTTTTTTTTGGTTTGTTTTTGGTACCAGATTAAACCCAGGGGTGCTTAACCAATAAGCCCAGCCAATTTTTGTACTTTAGAGATAGGGTCTCACTGAGGTGCTTAGGGCTTCACTAAGTTGCCAAGACTGACTTTGAATTTGCAATCCTCCTGCTTCAGCCTCCTGAGCCCCTGGAATCACAGGCGTGCATCATGACACCTGGCTGGGGTCAGTGAACTTTTAAAAGTTCAATTCAATTCTTCTTTGAAGTTCTTAAAATACGGCTGGGGCATACTCCCATTTTGCATTTATTGTTTTCTCAGAATCTAACCTCCTTGGGTCTTAGGGAATTTCCTTTCTTTGCTCACCCCATCTTGTTTGCCTTTTTAGTCATGTTGTGGTTTTAGTCTCAAGAATAAATGCTTGGAGGAAACAAAGAGAGGAGGAGCCTTACAGTCCTGAGGCTTGGCCTCCCCCCCCCCCCCCCCCCACTGCCTTCTCTCCACCCAGTCCTCTCACCTGCGCTGGGGGAGAAGGGAAATGCCAATGTGCAGGTAAAACTCCAGCCAGCCCCGGGAGCTCTCTTCCTGTTTGGTTTTCCTCTCTGTCCCTTGCCTGCTGGCCAGCCTGTATTTCTGGTAATAGGAGGCCCCTAAAGGAATAGTCCATCGAAACCTGCTTGCATGCTGAAAATTCTTATAACCTTTAAAGGTGCACGGTGCTTAATCCCAACACACATTGAGCTGGGATTCTCTGTACTGCCTTATACTCCCAAGGGATAGCTAACATTCATTTTCACTTCCTAGGATTTGTTTCTCAAGTATATATTTATAAATGCTATATTTCAAAAATTACACCTCCAAAGCATGTTCCAGGCTGAAGTGCACTAATTTTTGTGGGGCACTTTTAGCAGGCGGGGGGGTGGGTAGGTGGGTGAACAGCTGAATTTGTAAACAACCATTTAATTTCAGTAATTGTATCCTTAGAGCATCTTGCTGTTCTTTAGCTTAGAAAATCCTAACAACTTGGTACAGTTCAATTTTGATTAGGATGAGTTTTCTACTCATGTAGGAAGGAACAGCTTTGTCACTATCATTGAGAAAGATAGATTCTGTTGGGGAAGGGAAAGTACATCTTAGAGATTTGGCTCTCAACATGAAATGAGAAACAGATTCACATTGAGTGTAATCCTTCTGTTGCAGAATTTATCACTAGAAGCCAAGAGAGAGGGAATCATGTTGCATTTACTTAGTTCTCCTCTGCACTCCTGCCTAGAGTACTTTGAAAATAGTCACTTAACTTTTGAGGAAATTATGTTGTTTTTTTTAGACACTGTATTTAAATACACACACAGACACACACACACACACACAGAATTTTTCAGGTCTTTTGTCCTTGGGTCTGTTTTTCTACCACTTTCACATGGCATCTTACACTCCTCATCCAAGAAGTCACTTTAATGAATTTGCTTCTTACAAGCAGCATGGTATAATTAGGCAATTGCCCTTGTGTCTAGAATCCACCAGGGAAAGATGGAGACAGAATTGCACAATCAGTTCATTATGAAACAGTGTAAAATAAAAAAAAAATGGACTTAACAAATGAAGGAATGCTGGGGAAAGGTATGCTGGAAAACATGACTGGGTGGGGATAAAACTAAAAGCCACCTTCCATAGACTGTCTTGGTTGGCCTGTTGGGATCAGTAACAATTTGTTAATTGAAAAGACAAGTTAACAATAAAGGCAGTAAAATAAGGCTATTATTAAAAACGATTCACATGTGCCTGAAACATTTTATTTCATGTTAAATATATAAATTCCCTAGTACCTTGAGATTGCCCCATGGTGTGCTCTTTGATGATGGTGAATTCATTTGAAATCACACCCATGGCCTATGATTTCTAATTTTGGTGTCTTTAAGTGGAGCATAACTTAAAGGTAAGTGAGTGAGCTGAGTGCAGATCCTTCTTGATTTCCATGACATTTTTCTCCCAATCTTTTATGGTAGGAGAACTCACACATTCAAATAAACATTTTTAGCCATTTGCCTTTATCAAAATTTCCCAAGACAATCTATTTTTTCATAGAAGTAAAAACGCTTTTTGGCAATTATATTTGTAATTTCAAAAGTAATGAGATCACCAAATTAAAATAGCAAGTGCAACCTGTAGAAACAAGACTGGGATATGAGCTGGTGAATGACAGTCTACAAGGACATCCCCGCTGGCACGGCAGCTTCTGTGGGCACTACCATAATTGCTGTCTCAAACAGAAGAAACGAGAATAATTTTGGTTAATTGAATTATTCTGATTACACCAAAATCAATAAAATAGAAGGAATAACTTTATTATTTTTTTTAACAAACCTCATATTTCAGAAGTGTTCTAGGTTTATGGGAACATTGGAAATAGAGTACAGAAAGCTATTATACTCCACACCCAGTTTCCCCTCCCTTGGTATCTTACGTAAGAATGCTGCATTTGTCACAGCTAAAGAACCAGTTCTGATCCATTATCACTAACTAAAATGTATACTTTGGTAGAAATCCAATCGTTTTAACCTAATGCCTTTTTCTATCCCAGGATCCCCTAGAAGATTGCATCTAGTTATTTTACATTCCACATAAGATTACATAATCTTGTTTTACATTTCAGCTTGTTTGTCCCCTTAGGGGCCTTTAGACGGGCGGTTTTGCAAACTTTTCTTGTTTCTGAAGGCCTTGAGAATCTTGAAGAACACTGGTCCGCTGTGTTGGAGATGGCTCCTCATATTTGGTGTGTCTGGTATTTTCCTTGTGTTTAGAATGTGATTATGGCTCCTGGGGAGGAGGATCTCAAGTCAGTGGTATTATGACCACTGGGATATTGACCTTGATCATCCCCTAGAGATGGTGTATCATGTTTCTCTACTATAAACTCAACTCCAATTTTCCTTTGGTTTTGGTTAAATGATTCTTATAGGCAGACAAGAGGCATGAGAACTTCTGTTGTGTTTATGTGATTTTTATACAAGGATAGTTGCTACACTGAAATAGTAACACGTAAATCCTTTCAACCATTTTCTCTGGGTGATGGAATTCTATGATTTGGACTCTTTATAAGGATTTTTTGAATAGCTGAAAAAAGTGCACTTGTGTCATCTTATTATTGCTGTTGAATTTCACTTTTCCTGTGTTGTGCTTCCTGAGCTTTAGTGTCTAACTGAAGGGAAGAGAAGTCACAAAGTTGTTCTTTGGGGAGTTGTTTGGAGGAAAAACAGCACTCTGTGGAGGTGAGCTTCTGCAGTGTGGGATTCAGGATTTCAGCACTATGCCATTCCTTGGTGCAGTTTTATTTGAATCTGGGTGAGCATTTTGAGGGCAATTTGATTTTTCTTACTACTCTTGAGTACAGTTTACTTGATAAATTTAAAATTTACTTGATAATTGCCTTGTAGCACATCAGTGGATGACCTAGGCCAATCAAATGTCCATATCCATTGCCCCATTCTACAGATCATACCTAAGATGGGAAGAGATTCCAATATGATGCAAATTGGGGTTTTGTGCACCATGCTGCAAACCCCGGGAGTTCATGATCTTCCGCTTTTCAGAACAAGATGCACAAAGCCTAAGAAACATAGTTTTCTAATAAAGAGCTAGACTCTTAGATGATATCAATCTATTGAAAACATTTTAATATAGAACAGAAAGATATCTGTAAAACCCTGAGCCTGTCTGTTGTCTTTGTGGGCCTGGGAGACATGATCAACTTCTTTTTACCTATATTTTTGGGAAGGGGATATGAAAACTTTTGATTTTAGAATTGAAGCTCACTTATCTTACTTAAATAGTGGCCGTTTCTAACACAAAGGAACAGAAATAGGGTCTGGAGGTTTAAATGTAGTCCCACACTATCAATACAAAGGAAAACAAGGCCAGTTGTTTGGTTTTCTCTTCTGTGCTCCCGAAGATCTGTATTTTCCAGTGCCATCTTGGATGACCATGGGAGCTGTGTACCTGTTTTCTCAATGTCACCATCATGTACCTATCCTCAATGTGAACCTCACCTGGAGCCCCTGAACACTAGAAATACTTTGCTGAAAATTCCAATATTATTGTTTCCGGGTGTTGTTTGGTTTCTCTGCCCTTTGCTGAGTCTTTTGCTTCCAATGATACATCTGTATGAAGCAGCATGATTTGGGGAGAAGCAGCTGTTTCTTACTTGTAGAGAGGTAATCTGAAGGCTTGACCTTCTTATCTCTCTGGCCTTCGTAATTCAGTTTTGTGATACTAGGCAAGATCCTTGCCTTCGACTCAGTGTCCTGGGGGAGAATGTGGGGACAATTATGACTGCCTTGCCTATCTTTAGAAAATTGGTCTTACGATCCATTATGTAATAATTTTGCAAATGTATCATAAATGGCACAGAACTGTACTATTCAGAGGGAAAGAATTGAAGGCTGCTAAGATATGAAGAAAATCTGTAGCAATCAGGAATCCCTTTTACCTACACCACACCAACTATTAGTGCAGGGATGGGTGAAGACCTACACTGTTCAAAAAAAAAAAAAAGTAGCTAAGAGAAACAGAAGAGAGTGAATTTGCAGAGAATGCCACCAGGCTCCACCATGGGTTCCAATGCACTTCAGTGGTATTGGGATCTAGGAGACCGACAATTGTTAAATGCCTGATGACAATAATTATAATTTTTAAGTGTAGAAGTGTAAAAGTTAGATACCATGATTTTCAGGGTTCTTTCTATCTTAAAAGTCCTATATATGACCAACTTAAAATAAACCCACTACTTAAAGCAACCCATTGACTAATGAGAAAAAAAGACAAATGAAAATAGGTCTTTAAACATATTTTGAATATAATATGTTCACATTGAAATCACTTCAGCTTTCACGGTGGGGCTATGAACACTGAACCAAGTTTGGACCAGTAGTGGTTCTGAGCGCTGAGCTCACTCATTTATCCTCAAAGGCACCTGAAGAGAGAGAAAAGGAAACTGAGGCCCAGGAAGAAGATGGAGTTTGGTGGAGGTCACACAGTGGGGTACTGATGGAACCAGACCCAGGAAAAGGACAACCTAGCTGTCAGTGCTCAAGAAAGACTAACGGAAGATTTCAATATCAGAATTAGGGGGAGAAAGCTACTTTGGCCATTGGAAAAATAGAGGATATAAAGAAGAGAAGGAATGACAAAGTACAAGATAAGGAAACAGATGGGCTCAAAGGAACATCCTAGAAATTAATTACTATAATATTATTTTTATTTATAATATGAGATAATTCACAGTTAACATTAAAATATTTTAAAATAAGATAATTCTAATAGTAATAAGTATTCAGAATATATAGTTTAAAAAATATTTTAGTGGGTTGGGATGTAGCTCAGTGGCAGAGTGCTTGCCTAGCATTTTCAAGGCCCTGGTTTCAAACCCTAACACTGCAAAAAAAAAAAAAAAAAAATTCTAGAGACCAATGGAAGATCAAGAGTAAACCATGGAGAATGGACTCCACTACCGTCTAAAGCAAAGTAATATGAAAGATACTTGATGGTATTTGAGTAAATATTTTCCCATTGACTTGGGTACTTGTATCAAATCATTCACAGATTCATGCCAAAAGATTTTTACTAAAGAAGTCACTTGTGTCATGATTATATAAAATTGCTATTTGTTAATAATTTTTGCCTGGCTTTTGTGAATATTATGTGTTTATGTTTTCATAATTCAGGCTTCAACATCTATTTTTCTACCTCTGAATGCTCATGAAAAATTGCTCTACCTAGGACATGTTGCAAGATTTTTCCCCCTCTGTGCACTCAATTTGTGTATTATTGTATCCTATGACATTTTGAATCAAGTGCTGCTAGGACCAAGCTGCTATCAGCAGCTGACGCCAAAAATATTCATTATAACACTTCTCAGCATGCAAGTGAGAGCCCTTCAAATCACACAGGCAGAATTTACAGCCATTGTTCTTTTCTTTTTTGCATATGATACAGCCAAAAGAATGCAAAACAAAGGAGGATTTATTAGAAAATAATGCCATGGTAAAACGTAGTAAGAAATGAGATTGTTTGTGAAGTTTCGGTACTGCATTATAGATACCTTCTCAGAGGCCTTTTATTCTCTTTTTCTGAATGTTTTTCAAGCGGCATTTTGTGTGTGGCAGGGGGTGTCTTTGATTACCTTGAGGTGAAAACTACGTATATATCTGGAGATAAGTAACCTTCCACAGTGAACCAGAAAGGAAGGAAGCAGCCTCCATGGACGGCCTTGTATATGGCCCCTCTCTGCTGATGTATCCATCAGGGCAACTGCAGTACTCATGGCAGCAAGAAGTAGAACAAAAGGCTTATTCTCCAACAGAAGACAATTAAAATCCAGATGAATAAGTAAGCATTATCATCTTTAATATCCAGAGTGCTGAACCTGCAGCCATTGGCTGACTTCATCTAAATTAATTGACTTGATAAAGTGAGAGTTGGAAGCCAGCAGAGCAGATGCCAACAAGTCAGGGCACAGAGGAGAGTGCCTTCGGAGGTGATGGGGAGTACCAACTCGCACTGTCACCTTCCCTTCTGGAGGAAGAAACAGAGCCTTTTGGTTGTGGGTGAGGGGTTGGGTTGGTAACAGGGAAGAAGTCGGGTTGGTGAAGAGCACCCTTCAACTTGCCACTTCTTTGTGTAGTATCTTAAAAATTGGGGTTGATGATCTTCCTTTTCTTGTTCTTGGGTTCTGGAGAGACTGCGAACAAAGGGATGGGATTGGGCAAAGGTAATTTCCATTTTAGCTTAATGAAAACATATTGATTCCTCTCTTACAACCATGGTTCCCACACAAAGTGCTGTGACCTCAGTCCAACAGAGAGGGCCAAGTGTCATATGTGCCAGTTAGGAAGTGGTGTGGACCATTGCTGTGGTCTATGATGTTTAAGAGAGAGGCCCAGACCACCGGTTATCTCTCGCTGCCCTCTTTATGTCTTTGATTTTACCTTCCTGTTGGTGACACGGGGTTGGCTCCATAGTCTTCCAAAATGTCATCTACAGATGTTTCCCATCTGGCTGAGTCTCAAGCCTATCATTGCGGTGAAGTGCTTCCCTTCGTCTGGCGTATGATGTTTTGCTAAGTTTGAGTTGGAAATCACAAAAGCCTCTTAAAGGAAGAACTAGATATTCACATTTAGTAAGCACTCAGGAGGTGTCTGTCACTGCGACACATACTTTCTATATGAGACCCCAGAACAAGCTGGTATCCCTGTACATGTCTTTTAAAAACACAATCGTCTTGTCTACCGATCCTTAGAAACTGTTTTAGATATGGATCTCCTGGTTTCCTATTATGCATGAAATTTTAGGCAATAATATCCTAAAAGATTTACCCTCCTGCTTTGCAAATGCTTTGAAATTTCCATTTTTATTTGTTCCCCAGGGAAAGGTAGGGAATGGTTAGCAGGTAAAATGTGACTTCTTCTAAACTCTGGGTTTTTGTCAATTCATTGAAATTCATAAAAAACAGGCCCTAGATGAACATTAGCCAAAGTGCCCCAGACTGAGGCTCTCTCTAGTGGAATATTAGCAAGCTGCTGTTTTCAAAATTCTCCCAGATGATTTCTGGGATACAAAAGACAGAAGAAGGGGGGAGGCTGGTTTTGTATGCACCACTGATACATGGGAAGGGATTAATGCAAGGCAGAGGGCTCTGGTCAGCTGGCCATTCCGCAGTGGCTGGGATTGGGCAGGGGGGAGTCCAGGTCACAGCCGAACCTGGAATACAGATAACTGTGGAGTCAGCATTCATCTGCTGACTCACTGCAGCGACTCTGAAGCATTTCTCTCCTCTTGATACTTCCAAGTTTCGTTCACAGAGATGGCAATGTGAGCATCAGGCAGGGGAGGCAGCCCGGGGTCCCGCAGTCAGAGCAGCACCTTTAGGGACCTGTAGTATCCTTTCAGGCACACAGCAGTTGCTGTTGTCTTACTCTGCCCCTTTTGCCAGCCTCATTCAAAGGATCCCATTTTATACAGGTCACGTCGTTCACGTTCTTCCCTTTGTTCCCCCTTATAGCTGGGTATCATGTGCAGCGTCTCAGCTTGGGGGAAGGCAGTTTTCTCGTTCTGAAGCGTTTTATTTATCCATCCATCTATTTTAATTTGTGCTTTCATATTTATTTACTTTGGCAAATGGCAAACACATACTTGATGCAGGGAAGAAATAAGCCTCATTATTAGGCTTCTTTTAGTACCACTGTGCAAGCTTTTAGACTTTTTACTCTCAAACCTCCTGAACATGCTAGCAAATGAGAGCTCTAAACATAATTTCCTTGCACTGATGGTAGGATCAAGCCCTGGGTATCAAACGCCCAGGGTGATATTTGTAAAGACAGTATCAAAAGAAGAAATGTTTCATGTGGGAACTGCTCATGAAGGAATATAGACCATTTATACAGTTATTTGGAGCTAGTTGGTAGTTAAATAATTTTAACAGTTTGTAGCAAAAAAGTTAGCAAAATCTATATCAATCACACTTTCCAGTAAACACTGCTTTTAGAGTCATGCCCAGGAAAACAGGCAGTTTACTATTTATAAAATGCTATCGCTCAATTTTAAAGCTTTCTTTGTTTTGATTTATGTGAAAGTGGTATAAAGTAAAAAAGAATAATGTTGTTTCTCAAAAGGTTATTGGTTATATAATTTATATTCAATTTCTGTAACATTATATATTCCTCTAAAGAAGGAATACAAACTGTAGAGGATTGCACGTGTCAATGCAGTTCTCACAGAGACGGGGGGAGTCTCTGCTACAGAATGAAATGTCATCTTGAAGACACAGTAGATGTGGCAAGGACGGGTGACATCTACTAGGGTGGGTTAAAGGAAAGACTGTGGAGGGACAAGGCAACAAAACTGCCCTGGCGGTGGTGACAGTGTCCTTGAACCTAGCTCAGGGGTGTAAATGGTCATTCACTCCAGACCTCAGTTGAAGACCACAGCCAAGTCTTGCCAATGCAGAAGGACACGATGCTACACTGAGGTCTGAGTTCAGGTACTGGCATTTAATGGAAAAATTGGAAGTTGGCACCAGAGCAAAGCAGATCAGATCCAAGGAGCCAGAGATGAGAAGTTCTTCTCAGCCTTAGCAGCTGCTGACAGTTGCATTCACAGGCGGTGCTGGGCAGATAGCAGTGATGCTGAGGTTGATCATGTGCTGGGTGGCTTATTACCATTAGTCTGCTCAGGTGCCTATGAAAAATACCATTGACTGGGAAATTTATAAATAACAAAGATCTCTTTCTCACAGATCTGGGGACCAAGAGGTCCAAGATCAAGGCCCCAGCAGACTGTTGGTGGGGACCTACCTTTGGGCTCCCATTGCTGCCTTTCCTGCTGTGTCCTCACCTGGTGGTGCTGGTTCTCTGAGGTCTCCTTTATGTGGGGCTAATCCTGTTCATGGGCTCCACCCTCATGACCTTACTTTCCTCCTGTGGACCCCACCGGATGACCATCTCCTAGGGTTTCAGAATTTCACCACAGGGATTTGGGCCTTCCATCCCCTGCATCTTTTGACTTAGTTAACTGAGTTTTCCTTTGTCAACCAACTTCATTTCTAAAGTATTCTGAACTTAATAGAAACAACTTACCCCTTCAAGGCTAACATTTGGGCTTGCCTAGGGTCTTAGACAAAGGGAATGAAGAGGTACCAACAAATTCACTCACCCATAAATAACCACATTAAGAGGAAACCATAGTTTGCAGTGCTTCACCAATAAGCATGTGTCGTGTGCCTGTGACATACAGAGCATGTGTCACGCTGGAGCCAGTGTGAGCAAATCAGAGACGACACAGAATCTGTTCTTATGTGTCTGCAAGGGGCCAACGCAGAGGTCAGCAAACTGCTCTACTGACTTTGTACAGCCCACCAGTTAATACTGAAAAACAAAATGAAAGAAGACTAGTATTTTGTGATTCATGAATAATTGCATGAGTTTAATTTAGGTGTACAGACACTGAGATAAAATTGTATTGGAATGTAGCCCTGTCCCTTTCTTTACGCATGGAACATGACTATTTTCATGTTACAGGGACCAACTTGATAGTTCCATCAGAGAACTTCTGGTCCACAAAAGCTAAAATATTTAATATGAGCCACTTTACCAAAAGTGTTTGTCAGTGGGTTTTCTAATGGATTAGAAAGCTACTAATCACGTGATCATACTGTTAAAATGATATGTGTGTGGAAATACTGCAGAGATGATGTGTTAACGTGTATTGTGAGAAAGAAACACTGTGGTGACAAACACCCACAGCAGCATTAAAACCTGCATCACCTGTGGGCTCACTGCACACCCACTCAGAGCGGGGGGGGGGGGGCAGACACTAGTGAGAAGATCGCAGGAACCAGGTGCTGATGTTTCCCGCTGAATCCCTAGGGCTCTAGTGATAGAGAATCTGCAAGACAGAGGGGCGAGGACCCTGGCTGTCACTGACTAACCTTGGCACTTAAGTGCTGCAAATAAACAAAAACTAAATAACAATTCTCTCAGAGTATGAGAAAAGTGAAAGGATACCAACTTAAAAATGAGAGAAGATGCCACCTGTACAAATACGTGAAATCACAGAAATGCATTTTACTTCATCAATAAGCAAAAAAATATTTTTGTGTCATGGAGGGACTATTGAAACTTTATTAATTTTTTTTTGTGAGAGATTCAAAGTACTTATTTTATTTTTTTAATTAATTTTTATTGTTGGTTGTTCAAAACATTACATAGTTCTTGACATATCATATTTCACACTTTGATTCAAGTGGGATATGAACTCCCATTTTTACCCCGTATACAGATTGCAGAATCACATCAGTTGCACAACCATTGATTTACATATTGCCATTCTGGTGTCTGTTGTATTCTGCTGCCTTTCCTATCCTCTAATTCTCTGAATATCATGGAATAGTAAAAAATATAAATCTCTTAATCTGTATTTAGAACTAATACAAAGCTGAGCTTTTGGACCACTTTTCCTATTCATTATTGAATGTAAGAGGATATGTGAAAATAAGATTGTTCACTTAATTGTGGCAGATTATTTTAGTGAATTTGTATAGATTTCAGTTTGTAGTATTATATTATTCTACCAACACTATCACTTTATTTGTCTTTCCTGATCATGACTAGAGAATTTAAAAATCCAGATAAGATAAAATAATTATTTCCAAGTGGTGTTGATATAAAATTTAAGAAGTCAGGGTCATGCAGAAAAGCCTTTGAATTTTAGATTTGTAGACAGATTCAACTTCAAAGAGCACCTTATCCTCTGATGCAACATTTGTCATTCAAAAGATTTCAGTTCATTTGTGTAGCTTCAAAAACGTCTCATTTATTCATTGATATAACAGTTACCGAATACCTGCCGGTGTGCCAGGCCCTGTGTCTGTGCAGGACAGGCGGTTTCAATGACACTCAAGCGAGGGGGAGAAAAAGAGGAAAAGCCGGACTCCAGTGGCCACAGAATTAACCTCCCTAAGACTGGTCTTTGTCACGGGTGAGAGGATTCCCGGGGAAGGGAATGGAGTCATATTTTATGCATAAAACAGAAATTTTTGTGTCTCTGATTTAACAATTCCATTTGGTATATTTTCATTATGTCTTCTCGGGCCATTTATTTTAAAAATTAAACCTTCAGTATTACAAATTTGATCAATTAAGGTAGAGATATAAATTGCTACATGATCTACCCTACTGTTCTGGGTCTGAACTTTAAATAAAATGTAAGCAGAAAACATTCTGGGAAGGAGAAGAAAAAGGCATGTGTCTTCAGTAGAGATGTTTTCACAGAAAATTACCTCCAAACTGCATGTCTACTCCTTTGACAATCCTATGAAGCAGATATTTTGATAGTGACGATGTCCCTCATGTGTCATGAACCAAGGTGGCTCTAGATTCCAGTCACACACAATGTCACACTCTGACACCAGACACAGATGTGCAAATACACCATGCACACACGTGAGAGTTGTGGCAAGGTCCAAGTAATTTGTGCAAGGGACCAAAGCCTGGCGTTTCCAGCCTGCTTCCTGAGAACTGTAGCCATTAAAACCCAGTCAATTGGGCTGGGGATGTGACTCAAGCGGTAGCGCGCTCGCCTGGCATGCGTGCGCCCTGGGTTCGATCCTCAGCACCACATACAAACAAAGATGTTGTGTCTGCCGAAAACTAAAAAATAAATATTAAAAATTCTCTCTCTCTCTGTCTCTCTCTCTCCCTCTCTCTTAAAAAAAAAAAAACA
Organism: Callospermophilus lateralis; assembly: GCF_048772815.1. Taxonomy (NCBI): domain Eukaryota; kingdom Metazoa; phylum Chordata; class Mammalia; order Rodentia; family Sciuridae; genus Callospermophilus; species Callospermophilus lateralis. The sequence continues at coordinate 102,833,013 of NC_135316.1, read as the reverse complement.
AAAAAAATAAAACCCAGTCAATTTGCAAGCCCCTAAGCAACTTATCGAGACCCTGTCTCAAAAAAAAAAAAAAAAAAAAAAAAAAAAAAAATCAAGGTCTGGAATGTGGCTCAGTGGTTAAGTGCCCCTGGGTTCAATCTCTGGTACCAAACAAGAAACCCAGTCAATGATGTGTCCAGGACAGGGAAGGCTGACCAGAAATGAGCGGTGTCCTCACCAGGCTTGAGCAGGAAAAAAATAAATCCCTTCTTTTGAAATAAACCCCAGGGATTGTGTCCACAGCGTGGCTTCTGAAGAACTACACAAAGTGCCTTAGAAGCCTATTCATCTTAACCAAGTACGAAATCATGATATTTTGTTTTAATACCACAAACAACTTCTGGCCCACCGGTGAAGTAATTCATTAACCGAGACTTTGTTTTGTACCATGAATTATGTGTCATTGGAAAAAAAAACATAACACATAAACTGTGGCCCTCTTTGATGCATTCACTAAAAATAATATCCAGGAGGCACTTTGTACAAGCAAAACACAGTGATGAGCACTCTAAGCGACAGAAGTAATACCACATGGTTGGTGGCCTCAGGAGAGTCCCTGTGGAAGCTTCATGCAGGAAAAGAAAAACATTTCAATGAACATATGTGACTGAATGCAACGTGCAAATAAATATTGTAGCAGTGTAAGTCTTTAAGAGAAAAAGAGGATGTTTTGGAAGAGCTCAAACTTGATCAGGTCCTGTGTGATGGGCAAGCCTTGGGTGGCAGGTGGCGGGGGAAGGGGGCATATAGTAAGGAGAGGTGGCATAGAGGACAGAGTGTGGGCATATGTGGCAAGAATATGCCACAAGTGCTTAGCAACCCTAGCCCTTTAAATTAAAAACATCCATCCCTGAGCATACTTAACCCATTTGTGTGATTGTTGCCTGTCTTGAACAATGAGACTTATTTTGTCCTCAGAATACATTGTAGGAATCTGAGGTCAAAGTTTCAGAGACATAGACTCAAGGTAAGTCTCCTTCCTTCTAGTACTGCTTTGTCAAGGAAGCCTGCTCCTTGCCCGGTAGCCCCTCCTTGGTCCCTGTCGCCAACCCTCTACCTTGAACTACAATCCCAGAGCCACACCACCTTTTGCCTTGAAGTATCTGCATTTGCTCCATGCCTTGAACTACTACTGGCTGTTGTAACTCTGGGCAAATTACCCTGTTGTTGCCTCCATTTCTGCTTATAAAAGGAAAATAAAAATAGTACTTATCTCTTTGGAACTTGTGTTGAAATATTTAGAAGCATGCTGGGTATTAATTAAGTGCTATCAAAGTACTAAGAAGAATCAAAGTTATCATTGTGGCTAGTTCACAAAGACTTGGCTTTTCCATTAGCTGCCTAAATAGATCTAAAGAGCAAAGGAGTGGTGGGTGAGAGTCAGTAGAAATAGTGTAATGAAGTGCTCCTTCAAACAATTCAAAATCAAACCGAGAAAAGCAGCTAGAACAACAGCTGTGTGGTGTTAATTCTTAGTGCATCCTTCCAGGCTATGAGGAGCCAGGCTTAGTGCTGATGTGATACAAGGAGGTCAACCTGCAATTGTTCCACCCACTCTTAGCTCATCCTGATTCCTGAAATCCATGCATATAAATCATTCCAAGAAAGTTAATTTTCAACACTTTTTTGTTATCTCCAGAAACCCAGCTACCAGGAATATTTTTTAATATAAAACACAGACATTCTGGATGTTCTTCTTAATGTGGTGACAAAGTCCTCCTTGAAGGAGCATATGTAGCCAAAATAATAGCATCAATCAGAGTACCAAGAACATTCATCAAGTCACAAATGGGATTTTTATAAAGCCGTGACTATTATCCTTTGTTCTATGAAAAGTTTCCTCTGACACTAGGAAGGTATATTCTTTTATATGGTCCTCTAAGCTCTATTCCTTTTTTATGAGCTCTATTATTATTATTATTATTTATTTTGCATTACAATTCTTAATACATCTTTACTATCTCTCCTATGCCTTTAATGAATCTTCTTCCTCTCCTTTTTGCAAAATAAGTAATAAAGCTTAAAGTGGCACATATGAGAGGAAGAGAAAGCAAAAGTGTTATAGAGAGCTGTCCTCAAATTCTGATTTCTTTACATTAAGAAACAATAATTATATTAGGATCTTCTTTACTCATCAGTAAGAAATGTACATTATTTTAAAATAACAATAATTGCAGTAAAACCAGGAATAAATATTTGATATTCTTCCTGAAATGCTTCTGTCTTATGTTTCTGTTTTCTAGTTGTGTCACAAACTCAGATGTGTCCCTTACTTCTGCTCTGTGCATTTAGTTGTATTTAATTGACAAAAATTCATACTGAAATTAATATAAAAAATTTCTTAAAACTTCAGAGCAGAAAACTATCTTATACAGCATCTAGTACAATTCCACTATTTTTTAAGTGAGGAAATGGTAGTGAGAGGTTGTCACTCTGTTTATTATACAAAGGTTGTAGGTAGGCCAAGGTAGAGTTCACTAATGAATTCCCTCATTAGGACTTTGCCACATCTACAACCTTATTAGGACCTACCTTATTTATCCAGCAACACCAACTCTTCCCTTAGCCCAATATATATATATATATATATATTTTTTTTTTTTTTCTTTTTCTTTTGAGGACCTATTTCTCAGAGTTCTTCATGAGAGGCAAGTCAATAGACTAACATGGCCTTTGGAAGTTTTCTGATCATTCTTTATCTTGAGAGGTGAGATTTGGAGACACTCTGGGTGTGCTCTCCAAAATTGCTTTGGTGTATGCCTAACCTGTTTGCTTGACTTTGAGACGATACCAAGGGCCTCAGCTTGTGCTATAAAACTTCTCAGGAAAAGCTACCTGTTTACTACCGGGCTTCCTGAAATTCCAGGGCCAGGACTGTATCTTCAACACCTACTGTTTTCATCATAGACATTCACCTGGTAGAAACACCTACCTTTTTGTAGGTGCAAATAGTGGCAACAATTATTGCCTACTTACTGCATGCTGGTGTGTTAGATGCATTGTTTCACTAAACCCCATGACAGGATTTCCATGTACTTATACATGTTTGCATTTTGCAGAGGAAATGAGACTTAGAAACTGAGATGAGGAATGATTGTCCCATCAGCCCAAGCTTGTGCAGCTCGTGAGTGCCTGACCTCAACTTAAGGATGAGGGAATGAAATAATTAGTCAGACTGTGTCATTTAATATTCCCTTCCAATACATTAGGGTATAGAAATTTTGATTTTATTTTTTCAATATAAAATTGTTAAAGAGCATAATGAGTGCAAAGAAGTAGTTTCATACAAATCTTTGAAAATACATGTTTAAAATATGTTTATAAAAGAATTTTCCAACCATGGTTGAGATACATACTAAATCTGTTGGAAATGAAAGAACAAAATTCGTGGCAGAGTGTGCAGTGTGAACTTTTGAGGGGTTTAGAATGCTGGTGCAACACTTCCTTCCGGCTCACTCAATGGCCTCCATCATCTGATTCTCATTTATTTATTAGGTTTTTAGGCCAAAGTGGATTTCATAGTTATTCTAGCAGGGACCACAAATCACTCCCCACTCTCCAGTCTCCTTCTCTTCTGTGGTAATAGAGGATTTAGCTGAGCCACGGGGTCATGTCCTCAAGCGCTCCATTTCTCAGCTTTCCCTGTAGCTAGTTGGGGGCTTATACTGGAGCCATTGCCATTGGGAGACAAGTGAAAATAGTGTGAACGATTTCCAGTACATTTGTTTAGATAGAAGATGTCCTATGTCCTCTCCTTCTCGTTTCCATTAAGTGGAAGTGAGTGTGACGGCAGGAGTTAGGGGAGCCATCTTAAGACACTGAGTGAAGATTGTCTATTGAGGTCTCCAGAGCACAAGAAAGAAAGAGCCTGGTCCCTCATGCCTGAGACCACATGCTGAGCGTTCAGAGAAAGAGGTGAACATCCACCTTGTTGAGACCACTGCTCTTTTTTTTTTTTTTTTTAATTCAGGCAGTCTGTATCCTGGAATTTATATATATTAAAAATTCAATTTGAGAACAAGGATCTGTAGATAAGACTATTTGGCAAACATTTACATAAGCGAACCGACATGGTGTATTCTATTTTATTGCAGGAATTCTAAGATCTTTTATTACATGAGTGTTTGGGATGAATCTCCAAAAGGAAGTATGCGGAGTTTCTAATATTTAATTATGAAAATTATTCTTAAAATGGGGCATCCTGTGTAGTGGTATGTGGAGAGCGCTTTGAGAACTGCAACTTAAGGAAGTACGATTTTAGGAAGCTCTTGGTGTTTGAGCTTAAAGTAAACGATGAGGGCAGGTGTGGGCGTGAGGAAGCTGTGGTCCAGAGAACCATTCAATTCCACATTTCATTAGGGAGCACTAAGTGTTGTGGAGATGAAGATCCACCTTTAGAAAGAAAAAGAAATTAATGATAACTCCAGGTACCCAACCATTATGACATTACAACAGATGAAATAATTTCTCAATAAAAGGTGGTTTGAGTTGCTCAGGTGATAACTATCTGAAGTCAGGAGGAGGAATGAGGATAGCATCAGGGCATCTTCTGAATTTGCATATGGGTGGGGCTTGTTGGTCATTATGTGGCTAAAGGGAGGTACCTTGTTTGCAGTGAAAACATGTGAATCTGTTTTTTTGGTGGAGTGGCAAGCAGTGCCTGATGGAGGATGGAGGAATCTGGACCAGGTCATCTTGTGGCGGTGGCCACAAGGGAACATGGAAACTTGGGAACATAGGACACTGTCTGTGTTCTTTGTTGAGATATCTAGATGGACATTTTTGGAAATAGGGTTTGAGAGCTGGGAGAAAGGAGAAATGTACAGAAATACTTTTGGGGGTCATTTTCAGTGACAGTTGAAACATGATTTGTATGTGGAATGGACAGACAGAACCAAGAGTAGGAGCTGGAAAACCATTTTAGGGACCAGTGGAGGAAGAACCACATAATGACTGAGAAATTAGGGTCAGAGTAATAGTGGGATAAATACAAAAAGCAGTCAGGGATCCCAGGGGGACCATAGTTTGTGAAAAGACTGTGATTGTCAGTCAAGGGCTGAGGGAAGGGGACACAGGGAAGCTGCCTAGTTTGTATCATCAGGAGGTTGTTGGTGGCCATGGGGAGTAGGGTCAGGACTGCTCTGAAGAACGGAAGAGACTGAGGAGGGAGATGAAGTGGGCCAGAACATCCTAGAACATAGATGAGACACAGGCTCACTCTGTTGGGCTGCTGTGTGGGGTTCTGAAGGATGAGCCACTCCCTCTTTGCTGGACATTTCTAAGCCCACAAAAGCATTCAAGGAGCAACAGCAATGGCAGCGCTTACTGCCTTAGGAACACACCCAGAGCCTGCAACCAGGGACTCTGTTTTGATGCCACCCTACTTTATAACCAATAAAACAATATGGTACTTTTCACCAAAGAATTGCTTGATTTCATTTAGGATGCATTTAAAATTATGTTTTATGGACCTTAAGTGTAAACTGCTGAAACTTAAGTACTAGTGGAGGGGGAAGAAGAAAGAAAGTGGTAGCAGAAATAGATGAAAAGCAGTTCTCCAAGCACCTTGAAAAGCATTTCTTTATCTTTTCCCTTTTATACTTATAGACAAGGGATTGCTTCCATTCATTCAAGGAATGCTGATAGTAAGTAATTCCTTTGAAACGCACATAGAGTTGACTGGAACCCTCCCTCCACCTTCTGCATTCCCCTCACACTTTCTGCTAATTCCAGGGGACGCCTTTTCTCCATTCACCCAGATCTGCTTCCCTGTTCCCACTAAGCTCTGGATTTCACTTTTATTTAGCTCCTGGAGCTGCTCTGATTTCTATGTCCAGTGCATGATGTCCTGATTTCCCTGCCAGTCAGAGTGCTTTTTATGGACCTTGCCATCTGTATAATGGAGCCTGTGCTGTGTTTCTGCCCATCTACACTTACCATAATGGCCTGACTCTTCTCTTGGCACCTCCTCCATCCCTCCAGACCCTCCGTACCCTTGCAGGGAGGTCTGGCTAGCACTGATTTTTTGCAACTTTAACATAAGACATCCCCTGGGATCACATTCCCCTGCTTAAAACAGTCTGTCCAGGTATTTCCTAAACAAAGACAAGTTATTTTTCTTAGGGAACTCTGTTGCCAGTTGTTAAAATGGTATCTCCCCCTAATCTGCTACATAATTTTTTAAAAGTACATATGCTCTTTATTCTTGAGTGAATATGGTATGTCTGGGTAATGTCGAAATGATTGCCTATTTTTCCTGCTGCATGTGGTCTAAGTAGGGACTATTATTTGAACAGAATGAAGAAGTAAAATAATTATTATATTTAATACGTAGAGAACTACATTCACAATACACTTCAACGTGTTTGTAATTATTATTTGCCAGGTACAGAGCTTCCCCCTTGATATCTTAAATCACATGCAGGAGGTGGCATTGGGCTGGTCCTGCATGGAATGTACCCAAGTCAACGTCACATTTGAAAGAGGATCCGAAAGCTTCTTGTGCATGAAGCAGAAAGAGGGTGGCTGAGAGAGCTCAGGTGCAATTAAATGGGGCTCTCAAAGAAGCTGATTCTGCACAAGATGTTAATAGTTACAAAGCTTGGACTTTTAGGCTTTGCTGTTTCCAAGAGGGTTTTATTTATTTATTGTTTTAATTTTTTTAAGGGAGCCAAGCAGAGGTGAGAAGAATCTCATTTAATGCACATTGGACACTGTGCCAGTTACTTCATCAGTGTTTGATTTCATCTCAATAATTCTCAGAGATAGGCTGATTTCCCTATTTTCGGTTTAGAAATGTGCCAGTAAGAGTGGCGAGTGCATGTTATTCTATAGTCATGTCTGCCAGAGGACAACGCTAGGGTCCAACTTGGGGTTCATCAAGCCATGGTCATCAGAGCATGGAAACACAATTCTGTATTATTCACTTCTTGAACTTGAGACTTGGTATTCCAGCCTTTCCTTAAAGAACATGAGCAAGCACGTTGTGATTCTGCAGGAGGAGGAGGGAGACAAATGTCGTATGGAGGAATGGAGCCTTTCAGGGAAGCAGTTGACTCACTGTGACTACTTTCCTCTGTAGGTTTCTTTCCTATTTCCAAATGCATCAATAACCCTGTTCTTATATGTTATTTTTAAAATGGCAATATGTTAAAATAGCACACTTAATAAACATGTGATGCTATTCTTTAGAGAAATGATAAACTTATATGACTCAGAGTAGGGCCCTGGGGATGGCTTCTGGGTTTGAAGATACAATCCATACTGTATTGACTGTGTGACCTTCAGAACATGCAGAGGGTTCTTTCTGTGGCTTAGTTTCCTCTTCTCTTTAGAGATGGTAGAAGTAATAATAGCACTATCTTATGACATCATGATGAAGATTGAAATGTATAAATACACGGAAAGTGCTTAGAATGGCACGTGGCATGTAAGTTTATTGAAATTAGTGTTATAAGCTGATGGGGGCAGTGGACCATAGTAATAAAGACATTCATACGATCTAGAACTCAAAGTTGGAACATTAAGCAGAAAACTCTAGCAATCGAGCTAAGTATAAAAAGTGCATTTTGTTAAAATTGTGCTAATTAGCTAGGCACGGTGGTGAATACCTGTATAATTAATTCCAGCAACTTGGGAGGCTGAGGCAGGAGGATAACAAGTTCAAAGTCAGCTTCAGCAACTTAGCAAGGCCCTAAGCAACTTAGCAAGAATTTGTCTCAAAATAAAATAAAATGGCTGGGTATGTAGCTAGGTGATGTGGCTCAGGGGTTAACCATTCTTAAGTTCAATCCCTGGCACCAAAAAAAAAAAAAAAAAAAAAAAAAAAAAAAAAAAAAAAGTTGTGCTAATTGTACTGTTATTTAAATAACATAAAGGTAGAAATGGCCTTGATCATTGGTAAACAGATGAGCTAGATGGTAGTTACCCAAACATCATGCTTTTCACATAGCTTATTTTCTATTGATACATGAGGTGAAAAAGAATGAAGATAGTGTGTGAACCCATCTAAAGCTGTCATTTCTCTCTCTCTCTCTCCATCCATTTGTCTTCTATCTATCCATCTGTTTATCCAATCATCTATCCATCCATCAGTCCATCCACACATGCATATATACAGAACTGGAAGGAAATACCCAGCTGTTTGTTAATAATGGTCTCTTCCTAGAGTGAAAATGAGGAACTTTGACTTTTTATTTCCTCCATTAGTTTCTAATATTTTTATAAATATAAAATATACTGAAAATGATGAAGTAAGAAATTAGTCCAGTCAGTACGACATGGAATAAAGAGCATGCGTTCCTCTCAGCTTGGCTTTCTCCCCACCTCGTGCATTGCCTCCACGGGAGGGCTGGGGTGCACTCAGTGTTGGACTTCAGCCTCGCACTCTAAGGACATGGTGCTGGACCTTCTGTGTTTGGTGGAACTTGATTTCCTCTCACAATTACCGTTTGCTTTCAATCATCACTTAGCTTCAAACCTAACACATGAACATTATGATAGCAGAGAATTTTTCAGAGTATTGTGTACTCTGGATTTTCACAAAATATCTACAAAATATATGTAGAATGAAGCACGCTTTTGAGGTCGTGTGTCTAAAGGCCTGAGTTTCAGAGTACATTCTCTGAAGGAATGATGCGATTTGAGTCTGTTCTCAGTCATTCCCTGCTTAATCCACCCAGTCAGCTGATTAAAAGCATTAGCTCATAGCATCTGATGCTGGGAATGGCCATGGAGGATGTCCATTTACATCACTCTTCTGTCCACGCTCCTCTTAGAAGCTGCCTTTGTAGGATTTTTAACTTGTCCACCACTTTCTCTGAGACAGGCAAACCCTGAGCCTCAGGAGATGGCTTCCCATTAGCTCTGTCTCTGAACAAACCAGTTTACTTTACCTGACTTTCTTGTTTCCTCCATCCTTGGAAAAAAGGGGGCTCTTTAGAACCCTTAGTCTGTGGCTCAGGGTGCCTTTTCTGATGGGTTATGGATGCTAGCAGGCTCATCTACAGGATTTCAGCTACAGTTTATGTGATTTCACTGGAATTTGGTTAAGGCAGGGGCAGGCTCCCCGTGGGCTGCATGCCCTAGTGGAGTTTCTCAATGGCCACTCCAGCCCAAGAGAAACATGTGGATTAAGGCTCCTATTTGGTTCTGGGCCAATCCTTTTGCAAAGTGAATTGAATAGATATGATCCCAGTTGTATATAATTTGTAGTCTAAGACAGTTAATAATGACCTGGATAGGGATATTAAGGATGTAAATTAAACAAATAAATGCATTCAATTAGATCAGTTCCATAAGTAGGTTAAGGACTCACTGAGCACAGGAGCAGTTCTGTGGCCAACTATAGTGGAGTGTCAGAGAAGGAGCTGAATGGCTGTAAAATAAGGGGAAAAGCAGAGTTCAGAATTCAGCTGTCTCCCTCTCTTCCATTGGTAAATTCCATTAAATGAGTGAAGTTATGAAAGGTGTTCCCTCTCCTGGGATCCTACCCTGCGCTGGCCACTCTTCAAACAGTTAGGTGGTAGGCCACAGAGCAGAGCTTGGTGGTCCCCCACTCCTGCCTGGAGATCCTCCAGGTCCCTCCCCTGGGGATGGAGAAGTGGACTAGAGAGTGGAGTTTGAGGGCTCCCTGCCATGACTCCAGTGGCCCACTTGGGGACAACTCCTGCTCCCCCATGTGAGGGGCACCAAACCCACTGGACATTTCCCAAAGGACAGAGCATTGTTTGATACCAAGGGTGGAGTGGGACATGATCTTTATCCAAATGGTCTTGGCTCTCCCAAGTTTTGAATAGCTTTCAGTTTAAGAATTAACTTTCAATCAGAGAAATAACCAGCAATGTACAAATTTGAAGTAAAGAGACATTGTATTGTTTCAAACAGGAATATAAACTCAATGATGACATCTAAAATAGAGTTTCTTGGCAGTCATTCTAAAATAGAACTTCATCAACTACTGTCTTTTCATTGCCCAACATCTGTTTTAAGGGAAGGTTGGTAACATTGGCTATATTCTGGTGTTGTGGCAGTGGATAAATTAATCTAAAAAATACTTTTAAAAAGATTTAGCAAGCAACCTGGCCTCCTAATCTATACTTCTTGGTTTCCGTTAATGGTGTAATGAGTGATCATGAGCACACACACCCATAAACATGCCTCAAATTAGTCAAAGTCCTATTCTTATATTATTAATGGCAATACTAAGACTTTGCAACCTAATTCTTTGCATCACTTACTGTTGACTTTAAAATACCATGTTAGTAACTAAGCACATCATTTATGTTTTTCTGGTTCTTTATATAAGATATTGCTTAAATTTAAAAATTCTCTCAAAAACGTTAAGGCCCCAACACATAACTCTCTGCAGTGTTTCAGAAGGAAAACTGTCTATGCTGTGACAGTTATGTGTTTTTTAGGCAACTTGAATAATGCACAAAAGACTTCAAAACTTCTCTTAAAAAGAAAGAGAATTCTTTGAACTGACAGTGAATAAACAATCTTTGCAGAGCTGTGGAGTTTTTATTTGACGCCCAGAGTCAAACTCAATAAACTATAAGAAAGCTTTCTTACTCTAAATATGTCAGTACTGTGGAGAAGATTCCAAGAGATCTTTGCTGAAGTGCTTTTGATTCCAGCAATAATGAACTAATGGTATATACATTAATTTCTAAGCTAGGCAGACAGAAACTTTAAAAATCTCTATGTAGTATTATTCAGTAGTTAAGGTCTCGATAATGGGGCATTCACTTATCTATTATCCCTCAAAATTCTCACAACAACCTTGAATCTCATTGTTTCAATTTTGTTTGTTTTTATGTGGTGCTAAGGATCAAACCTATTGCCTCACACATGCTAGGCAAGTGTTCTACCACTGAGCCCCAGCCCCAGCCCGAGTCTTATTGTTAATAGCAAAAAACTTAGTCTTAGACTGAGGTGTTTGCTGAAAGCTATCCATTCCATGGGGTCTGACATCAAAGTTAATTGTTATTTCAGATCCCACAGTGCTTCTTAAAAATAGTATATTCCACTTTAATCTTTGTACAGTAGAAAGATAACACAAGAAGTATGTATACTTTTATGTATATTTGGTACTATTTATTGCTCTTAAATTCAATTTAAGAATATCTTGTATTAGAAAATTGGCATTTTAGTCCTTTTTCTTTTAATCACCTGCATGTTGCTGGACACATGTATTAAATAGTCAAGCAAGCAAATCCAATCCAAGCAAACATTCATTCTTGCTCAAATGAATCATCTCTCCCCCCAACTATTAGCAGTGCTGCTTTGAGAACCCTGGGCTGGGCCAAAGCTGTCACAAATGTCAGATGTCCCTTACTCATGTCCTCCAACAGAGGGACATGAGAAAGAAATGTGATGATTCATTTAGCTCGTACAAGTTTGCCTTAAATAATATGCAGCATTTCTGTAGGACTTCATAAAAAGAAAACCTTCCTGGCTCTGATGGGTGTTGGTGAATGGCATGGGGTTCACGTGACACAACAATTATATATTCAGGGGTATCACTGTGCTAAGTACCCCAAAAGAGTGTTTGAAGAGAATGTACGCAAAGGGGAGTTGCAAACAGGAGCGAGCCCACAGGTAGACAGGCACCACAGGGAGCAAGGAGGGTCTGGTGTTGTCCAGTCACCTGTGCTAGTAGCTTTCCACAAGGTGCCATGGTGACTGAACAATGAGTCACCGTGTTTGATAGGATGCAATGAAACCTGAGAAGCTCAGTTCCCATGATTAGAAGTGGTTGTTCCTGGGTTTGGATTCATGTGAGGCTGGATTGATATCGTGCAATAACTGGAGATTTTACGAATAAGTGAGAAAACCTGAAGGGAGGAGGTAGTAGAGAAACAAGAAGAACAACAACAAACCGTTGAATTTTCTTGAGAGGATAAAAGGGCTTATTATGAATTGGGAATACAGCTTGATCATCAAGAGAGCATTAAAAATCACTATTTTCTGTCTATGAAATTTCACGTGCTCTAAATTAGTACTCAAAGAATATCTATTACTAAAATTAAGTTTGAGAACATAACTATTTTTTATTTCATTCTTTAGATCACAGAATTTGCCTTTCAGCAAGCACAATGCTTATCTTTGCCACGTGGCAACACGGATGCCCATGGCCATCCTGGCGCCGGGCCACTCTCCATCTTATGAGAGCAAGCAGCTGAACAGGTGGCGAGTCTTCAGATTTCCTCTTGGTGAAGGCTGTGCACAGGGAAGGAAATTACATGTTGTGGATTAATTCTGTCTCATGCTGCTATTTCTTTTTCTCACGAATTCTATTTCCTATAAACACCATTAGTTGACGGATCAGTGGTTGGCTATTATTAACTAGGTTAGGTATATTTTTTAGTGTCCCTGTCCAAAAGTTACTCAGCATGGTTTGAACCACACCATATGTCCAGTGCTGCTGCATTTTTTTTTTTGTCAAAATGATGCAAGGCAGCACGGTCACACATACTACCTTCAGCAAGGGAAAGAAAGTCTGGGCCTTTTTCTGAGGATAGACGTCAGATTTAGCTCTCATGTCACTGGTCTTTATTATAACATCTCATGACAGGTCCTAAGATGTGGCTTCAACAATGACAACCTAACCTGCTTTATTTGAAAAAATCTTTTTTGGACTCATGAGATACATTGTTTTATTGCATCAAAATACATCTGAAACTAAGACTAAAAATCTTATTGGTGAACTTCACCTCCTGGTTTAAGTTGAGATGCATATAGCACAGTGGTTAAGAGAGTGGGGTCCCCTGTCATTGTGACATCATTCAAACTCTGACTGTATCAGTTAACATCTGGGTGACCTTTGGCCAGTAATTTAGCATTTCCATGTCTCCTTTTTCCAATCTCCAAATATGGGAATGATGACAAGTATTTTTTCTACTGCAGTTTCCTGTGTGTGCATGTGTGTGTTTGGGTGTCACACCATTGCATGAATGCACAGAAAGTATTCAAAACAGTACTTTGTAATAGCCATTCCATCAGTATCAGCCATCATTGCTACTGGCACTGTTGTTACTATGTATTCATTTAACAATATTTACTAAGCACCTGCTTTATACCAAGACCAGGGCTTACAGTGATGAAAAAAGGTAAGAATAAGGTTTCTGCCATCTACAGTTTACCTTCCATGGTAGAAGACAAGTAACGGTCAATTTATAAGTTAAAAAATCAAATATGCACAGATCCATTAAGAAAAGCATGAATTAACACAGAGTGTTATGATTAAAAGACAAGGGGGTGCTTTAGCATGAGTGGCCCAGAAAGGCTTCTCTATGACATTTAATCTGCAGTTAATATGGTAATAATAATCAAGTCAAGAAGACAACAAAGAGAGGAGGTAACAGTCACTAACAAAGCCATAGGAGGGGGAACCATGGAGTGTTCAAGGAAAGAGAGCCAATCAGAATGGCTAGAGGGTGTGGGCCCCACAGAGAGTCAGAGAGGCTGGAAAGGGTCAGCACACAGAGGGCCTTTCATTCACGATGAGGGTCTGGATTTTATTTTACATGCAACTGAAGTCATTGCAGAGGGAAGACTGGTCACCTATGTTTCAAAAAGATTCTTAATGAGCCCTGAGTGGAGAGTAGCCTATAGAATTGAAGCAAATGAGGAAACGGGGTCCTGGCAGGAAATTACTATCATGGGTTGTGTGAGAAATGGGGTCTCACACAGGAAGTGGGACATAGGATGAAAAAGAGTTAGATTTAACTTTTGGAGTTATTTTTTATGCCATGCCTTCTACTTGATCACCTATCAGACAAAAATCCAAAAAGTACTTGATGATAGTAATCATAATTCATAATGCATTTGCTGACGTCCATTCTATATTGGAGGATATAAGGTATCCTCCAAAGCCCGTGTTTGAGACAATGCAGAAGTGAAATGATTAGATTATGAGAGCTGCAACCCAATCAGTACCCTTCTGCCATGCTGTCCCCCTCACTTCCCTCCCAGAGCAATGGAGTCAGCCAACCATGGACGGAACCTCAAAAGTTGTGTGCCCCAAATATATTTTTCTTCTTCTTTTTCTTTCTTCTTATCAGTTCTTTTGGTCTCAGTGACCAAAACCAGATTAACACAACCCACCGTATACTCTAGTAGGGAAAATGGGCACATTATAATTAATATGAAAAATGAAATAATGAGTTCCGTGAGTGAGTAATTGGTTTGGTGCTTATAGGGACTCACTTGTCTGGGGCTTTCCAAAATAATTCAATGGAGAAAAGATAAGTTTGATTTCACACTCAGATGACAGGAGAGAGTTTGTCATGCTGAAATATGAGCTGAAATACATTCTAATCAGAGAATGGAAGAGCGTGACCCAGAATTATAGATGTTCATGAAATATGTAGGGAAAATTAAGGTGTGCTGGTGTGAATGGGATATAGAAAATAGGCAAGAGCAGAGTGAAGACCATGAAGAGAAGCACGAGTATGAAAGTCTTGTCTTTCAGGAACAAGAGTGCAAACAACTACAAGGTACAAATGAAAATCTTCCCGATAAAGATGTAGAATTTAACTTGAGAAAAAAATCACTAGATACCAAATTAACTAAAAACTACATGTCTCAACGTTAATTCTGATAAGAATTTATTGCAAGATAAGGTCAATCAATCAATTATTTATTACTCTAAATTACTCTATATTATTATTTATTACTCTATAAAATAAGAATAATAATTTCTCTGCAGGGCTTATAGACTACCCAATTAGTATGAACACAAGAATTTTGTGTCCTCAAATCATCTTAGCTGCTTATCATGCAATAATTATTTTAGAAAATAGTATAAGCAAGGAAGCAATACTTTAGTGTATTTATCCAATTATAATAAAAATGAAATTGGCATTAAATTAAACTTATATAACAATTTCTGAAAGCATTTTACACAATATGTATATATAGACATCAACTGCTATGAATATTATGAAAGAATAATATATTTATCATGAGTTCTCAAAAATCAATAGTAAAAACAGTAGGATCCAAATAAATGAGCAAAAAACTTGAACAAACAATTAAAAAAAGGAAAATCAAATGGCTAAGATGTATAATTTAATAGATAATATATATAATATATGTGTATATATTTATGCTCTCTTTTAGTTGAAAGTATGTAAATTAAAATTCAACTTGTATTGTTTATCAAAGTCTTAGCAAGCAATTTGATTACATAAAAATTCTTAAAGGTTTTTATGTATTTGGTAAATAATTCTGTTTCTCAGAATCTATCCTAAGGAAAGGAAGCTAAGTAAGAAAATATTTACATATAATAATCACTTTGCAACTGTGAAGGAATGAAAAGGATTTAAATTTAAATCATAGGGAAATATTTTGGTATCAATGGTAGTTACTTCATGTAATATGGTACAGATTTTGAAATAAGATTTATGAAAATCATATAACAACATGGGAACTTCTACCAATATAAAGCCAATAAAAAGAGAATAAAAATTTATGGGAAATATCTTAGGTAGAGAGACAGTGGAATGAAAGACATTTACTATGTAGGTATTTTTAGGAGAGGGGATATAGGTTTTTTTTTCTGCACATTTTATATTTTCTTGAAGCAAAAGTAGTAATTTTATAACATCATTCATTTGAAATTTTATTTTAAAGTCCAGGGACTTAACATCACAGTAATGAAAAAAAATTATTTGCTTTATACACAGGGCTAGGTTGCTAGGTCCTGGTGACCAATGATAGAGAGCTTGCTCTGTTTTGCAGGAGAATCTAGACTAGGGTGTGATCTGGACAGACCTCAGACTCACAGCGGCAGAAGCTGGGACTTCCAAATGGATGGTGTCCATCTGTATTTTAAGGATTGCCAGGGCAAAAATTTGATTTGTCCAAGAAACTTATCACCTCCCTACTCATGCTCAACAAAATTCTCCTTTACACAGTTTAAGCTCATTGTTCCTAATATTGGCTTCATCAGAGATGAGAAAATAACAACCCAACCAATACAAGGTAGAATTGTACTCTCTGGTCTTCCCAGAATAACCCTCCTGTGCCGTCTGTGCTGAGAGACATTTTCAGAGGTAATGCAAAGGACTTTGTTTTATGGTTACCGTCCATTGGGAAGCACGAGGTCTGTGAGGTTGTGGTAAACATCAGGTTGGTCTCCTCCTAGCATTTTAGGATGTCTGTTTTTCTGATGCCCTGTTTTCTCTTTTTTGGGGGGTAGGGAGTACCAGGGATTGAACACAGGGGCATTCGACCACTGTCACATCCCAGCCCTATTGTGTATTTTATTTAGAGACAGGATCTCACTGAGTTGCTAATGCTGACTTTGAACTGGTGATCCTCCTGTCTCAGCCTCCCGAGCTGCTGGGATCACAGGCATGTGCCACTGTGCCTGGTTTGTTTTTCATTTGTATGTGTATTGGTGCCTAACAAATCTCTTACTGTCTGCTTCAGACTATATCTTTCTTTATGATCCAATTATTGGGCTTGAATTGCATCTTTCTCATTTGAACATTATTTGAACACTTAATGAGAAGGTTCTGTTTCTTCAGATTGTTAATTATTAGATGAATTGATACAAAATCGAACACTTATATCACCAGCACAAATGACATCTAGATCTTCTTAGTAAACTTTTGAACTGTCTTCTTGTGATAGAAGTGGAAAAAATTGGTTGCTATGGTAAGTCTTTCAGTAACTTACCCAAAGACTAGTCAGGCTTTTGATATAAACATTTTTCATTATCTGTATCTATTTGAATACTACAGCATGATTCCCTGTGTATTTTAGTGCTGTAACTTAAAGGATCATTGCTAGAATTTTCTAGATGACATGTGCAGGGTTGATTTATTTTCAATTTAAATGATATAAATTGTGGCATTATTAGTTAACTATAAAAAGTTAAAACATAGTTGACAGGTCAGAAATGAGAAATAGAATTCTCTTTTCCCTATTACTTTCATTTCATTCATGAAAACCTTTTATTGAGGGGCTGGGGTTGTGGCTCGGTGGTGGAGCACTTGCCTAGCATGTGTGAGGCATGGAGTTAGATTCTCAGCACCACATATAAATAAATAAAAAGTAAGTTCTATTAACAACTAAAAAAAATTTAAAAACTCTTTATTGAGATTTAAAAATGTGCTGTGTATATTTATCCAGATATTTTCCTGTACATATGTTATATGTATAGTTTAATATAAAGTGATATTACTTATGTAACTTTTTCATATTTACGTAACTTTTAATTATCTGTTTTGCTTTCATTCAAATGATATCACAGAACAATATTCTTTAGTATTTTCACTTACTAGAATATCATGTAAAACTTTTCCCTGGCTCAGTCTTTATGGATCAGCAAAAGCAAAAACTTTTCACATCAGCCGGTGATGCTGAGTTCCTGCAGAGTACCTGGACCTATGCTGGGTGCCAGGAACATCACCCTGAGCCAGGCAGATGGGGTCTGTCCTAAAGTGCTCACATTTTTGTGGCCTTAAGGATGGTATTTATATTGCTTTCAGTTTTTCAGTAGTGCAACATTTTGTTTCTTTTAAGATTTGATTTTATTTCTTTTATCTTTCATGATTTCAAAAGTAAGTTTGCTCCTACTCTAATGTCATAGAAGGCCCTCAAAGTTCATGATTTACTGATTTCTTTATCTATTTTGCTTACATTGACTTTTTTGGTATTTTTTTGAAGCATAAAAATTGTCAGCTAAACTAGTGGGTTTTAGCAGTTTTCTTAATACCCTTATATAATGCATTTGGATAACCATTTTTTTTCCTGGGGGAATGCTGGGGATTGAATTCGGGGAACTTGACCTCTGAGTCATATCCCCAGCCCTATTTTGTATTTCATTTAGAGACAGGGTCTCACTGAGTTGCTTAGTATCTTGCTGTTGTTGAAGGTGGCTTTGAACTCAGGATCCTGCCTCAGCCTTCTGAGTTCCTGGGATTACAGGTGTGCACCATGCACCTGGTCCCATTTTTGGATTATTAATTCAACACAATGTTTGCTTGCCTTGAAAGTGAAAGAATTGCTGTTTATATTTTTTATCTCTAATTTTAGCTTTTCAGATGATTATTTTTATAGCATCAAGGATTATAACATTTCTATTCTGTTCGATAATCATAATTCTCATCTTTTGGATCTAGCTTTTCATTCATACTGATTCAACACTAGCATTTGTCCTCCATACAGTGTACCTTATTCTGATTTATCAATTGTTTGACATATATAAAAATGTATGATAGTACATTTCATATGTCCTTGAAGTTTTGAAAATTTATTTTTCCTATATACTTCACTAAAAAGTCTTAGTTGAGTATTATATTTAAGTTTCATTTTTCTATTAAAATTCTGTAGGCATTTTTCCATCATGTTGGTCTGGACAAACTGATTTGGAAATGTTCCAGGCCTGCCGTAAAGACTCTTTGATTGCATCACCTATACCACACAGTGCCCAAGCAGTATCAGGTGTTGGAGGATGAATTTCAGACACCTTTATGGAAGAGCTCTCAGACCAGGGTGTCATTCTAATCCAGTGTTTTTAAATAGAAAGTTCAGCTTTGCCTTAAGGTCCAATAACTACACCTAAATATTTATTCTCAATATTCTGCATCATCTGTTTATAAATATAGTGTGATCATTTGGCTTCAAGTTATCCTCTATAAAAATTTTCATTTTTTTATACCTTTGAAATTTTTCTGTTCGAAGTTTTGTTGTCTTCATTTTTGAACATTTGACCACTTTTTATCTTCTGTGAATATTATTTTTGCTACAATGTGTTTATATTTTTATTTTTGTCTTGTGTGATTTGCTTTCCAAGTTCTGCTTCTTACTGGCTTCTGCAGTATGTCCTATTGTTCTTTCAAATGTCATTTTCATCTGAGAAATAACTGTTTGAATGTCTTCAATTTCATTCCTGAAAGGGGAATTCACATTTTGTCTGTTGCCTTTGAGTTGCCCTCTTATATCTTTCCTACATTCTTTACCCAGAATCCATGTTCTCTTTACTCTTTTTCAGAATATTATTTGGTATAAATTTGTTTCTGCTTATTGGAGGCAGTTCATACTATTTTTCTGATCCTTACTTCTGTCCTCTTTTCTCTCTTTGGGATGAGCAGATTACCTATAGAGATTCTGCTTTTTGCCCTTGGACATTTAGATCACATAGTTTAGTTCATAATTTAGCATTTATCATTGATCTGGTGAATTTTTTCAGCACCTTCAAGAAAGATGATCCTCTGTCTTTGCCATCCTAACTGCATCTTGGACTGTCCTTTGGTGTTAAGAGTCTTACTGGGACATCACACAGATGGCCAATGTGTGTCATTGTCTTTAGGTCCGCCTCTTCTGCTCATCTGGGAAATGAAAGTTGGCCCTTTTTTTCTCCATCCCAAGGATTACTAGTTAGACCTGTTTGAATTTGCCAGTTATTTTTAAGAAGTGTGCATCTTGGTCCATATCTAGAGGGGAATTCTCGACAGTTTTTTTTTTTTTTCTTATTTTGTACCAGTTGAATCATATTTTGCAGTAGTCTTTTTAGTTTCTCTTGTGAGGTCATTAGCATTTCCTAGTATTACAATTTTATTGTATTTTTAACTATTTCAATAATTTTTGTAAGTGACAATATAGGATAGGAAACAAACAATTTTTTTCTGATATTTTTTCTATGAATCTTCATTGGTATGTTTAAAAACTGAGTATTTGTCTTGATGTGAAAATATTTGTATTGGTTGATAAATACTTTTCACCATTTTCAGTTATCAGTTCTCAAAGTGTTTTCAATTCTTAGGGACAAGTATATTTATGTCGAATATATTCTGGATTCCAATTTTGAATTCTTCACTTGCCAGCTGTGGTTTTTCTATGTAATCATTTAATTTTTGTCAGTGTTGGAGGGATAAAAATTCCTACTTACTTCACAGGGCTATTTTGGGAAAACCAAACAGAATGAGACCCCTGAAAGCTTGGAATGCTACCAGTCTCAATGCACGTGTCAGGTACAGTCAATATTTACATTTCACATATGAAAAAGCAATCCCACTGCGGTTTATAGAGGACCCTTTCCTTTTTGCTTGAGCTATTTCCAGATGAACTCCTATTTTCTTGCTAAGTACGAGAGAGATAAACAAGAGCACAAGTCAACGGCTGTCTTAGGAAACACCTTCCTGATGTTCGCCCAGGTCACGACACTGCTGGTTGTTTCTGATTTTGCAGAGGAGCAGAAGTGCAGTGGGCGAGAACTGCAGTGGAGTTGGGGGCAGGGGTCCGGAAAGAGCCACTGTGTGCTCATGAGAAAAAATAATGGCCTACCAAAGGGTGGTAAGGACTTCATTTCGGAGGGTGTTTTTGATGAAAGAATGAGAAAGACAGAGATGGAGCAGGTCAAAGTACATACAATGGAAAATGTATGTTTTGGGTTATGACTTGGATTTCCTTGAACACTTTCAAAAGATGCAAGTAAGCATTAGAACTATTTTAATGGCGTTGGGTGAGGGACCACGCTCTTTGTGATACTCTGGGGCACAAGGGTCATGGAGGATGCGTTCATGTCTCCTCCCTTCTACTCTCGGTTCTTCTCTCCGTGGCTGTGCTGTGCCCTGGAAGCTGATCCTCACCTCTGAGCAGTGGGGAGCTTCGGAAGGAGGAGAGTGATGGTCGGGACTTATTGCTCTTTCTTCCTGAAGGTCATTGTGGGCCAGTTGTGTCCCTTGTCTGCAGTCACAGTTCCTGTGAAGGGGCCTCCTGGGACTCCAGGATTGAGTCGCCTCTCCCTCTCCTGCCCTTCGGTGTCCTGCCGTACCTGTATCTTGGCCTCCAGGATACTGTTGATACCCCACGTGGTTCCTGGACAGCCTCCATAGACTCCTGATAATCGTTTCTTTATGAACCTCTTCTCAGCTTACCCACTTTAAATGTGTTGTCTTCCCTGGAACCTTGGTTACAGGACCACACAAAGCCCTTGGACTTCTTTGGTTTACAGATGGCCTAGTGGCTAGATGGCTCCATCAGCTGAAATGGGCAGAACATTTATTTTTGGCCATTCTTTATGCTGGAAACAGGAGCCTAGCAAGTCAGAGAGCTGGAGCTGTGCCTCGGAGCCAGTGGGAGGGACGGTCTTGCTGGTGGGGAGGGAGGACGCAGACTTTCCTGAGCACCAACTTCATGTCGGCATCAGTGTTCAACACCTCATTATCCTGCATCATCCTAAAGAGAAAGGTCCCTTCTCCTTCAATTTATGAATGTGTATCATGAAGGTGAGACTTGTCAGGTTTTTCTGCACCATAAATGACAGTTATGATCAAACCCTTTTGATCTCCAGCCACCAAAATTTGTAGAACCTCAAAGTACATAGAAGCTCTTAAAAAATATAGATTGCCAGGATAATCTCTGGTCTACTGAAGAAAGCTTTGGGTGCAGCCTTTGGGTAGGTTTTATAAACTGCCTGCAGAAAATTCTGATGTTCAACCAGTTGGGAAGGACTGAGCTGAAGTTATTTCACTAGGAGTATTATGATTTTCTCTCTAGGTGACTTTTTAAAAAGATCATGGATTTTAGCAATTGGTCATGAATTAAAGGCAATATGAATTATTTCCTGAAATACTTTACTAGAAACATTTTTCTCTATAACTATAAAATAATATTATTATCTCTATTAACTAAAATCAGAATATGATTTCAGATTCCATGAAAATATATTGAGACTAAATTAATAATATTGATAAAGAAATAAACTCAGGTATTATTTTTTAAATGATGCACAAAATGAGAGTATTGTGCATTTGGCATTTACATATCTGCTTTTATTAATCTCATAATCTCTTTAATATTTGTGCACCATAGATAACATAAAAACTTTCCATGTTTTTGGGGGTGAAGAAGTAAACATTATACAAACCCTTAGTACCTGTACTGAATCTTATTTATATCATCAAAGCATAAACCATATAAATTTTCACTAGTTACTTTTGATTTCCCCATTTTTTAAGTAAGATAAATCTAACTTGCTTAACATCAAAGAAGTACCTATCAAATATTATGTTTGAAATGTTTATAAGTCACTGAAATCTAAGATGATACAAACTGAAAGCGTCAATAAAATACAGGTAAAAGTGAATCACTTTTATATGGACTCATAAAATGTGTAGATACCAATGAAAATGTGTCATTTCATCAACTATTAGGCATCCAGTGTCTGATCATGCTTACCCATGAGTAGGTGCTAAATTTTGGCTTTATTTGGCTATGTTGGATCATAATTACATGATATAACAAATGACTTCATGGAGTTTTCTTAGAGATATATTTTAATTTAAAATACATCACAAATAGTTACCCCAAGAGGAATTTTGGGAAGCCTTCCTGTAATGAACAACTGCCATTCAGAAATTGCAAGCTGAAAGGGCCTGGGTGATAGGAATGACTTCATCCTTTCCCTGTCCTTGTGGGATATGGAATAAGAAGTGAGCAAGGAGTAAGAAGTGAAATTTTTCCTGAGTTTCGTTGTTTGGAAGGGAGATCCAAGGAAGAGGAGGTACAAAATAAATTCCATCGTCAATGATCAATGATTGCTTTTGTAAAGCTAAATATTTTATCTTAGGCATTTATAATGTTTACTTTAAATTTGCAAACATGAAAATGTCTTATCTTTGGCAAAAACAGTACAACTATTTCTTGCATGACCACCAGGGAAAGTTTTCCTCACAATGGGAAGCTGAAGATTAGCATTGACATTAGCATGTCCATATCTGTTTGTCCCCGTGGAATGTGCCCAGGCCTCTGGCATGGCTGATATTGAATGAATGCATGAACTCCCTGCTTCTAGGGAGAATCACGTAGCCAAAAACCAGGGAGCTGAAATGGACATCATCCCTCCGTGACTCCTGATATGGAAGCTAATGAAGCCATTCATCTCATCTGTGAATCATTTTGGATCTCCACATTAGGGAGGCTGTGGGCAAGACTCCTACATTTCCCCAGCTCAACAAAACCCGCTAGTTACCCTCTATTTTTAGGGTTATAATCTCTCTTTATTTGAAATTCAATAGGAAAAATCATTTTGCCTCTAAAGCATTATGAAATTGAAAATAGACTAAGGCTAATTTGAATTCTAGGAATATGCAAAGCTGATAGCCACCCTTGTTAGGAAGGAACCATTTAGTTATTATTTTTGAGGCCGGCTGTCATCTTTCCTTCCCCAGTTTGGGAAAAAGAGGGTAGTATAACGGGTTATTTTGGAATATGCAAGACATGTGCTGATGAGCTATAATTACATAGTGACATCTTGGGAACTGCTATTTGGATGCCGCTTCCAGCTAATTTATAATTCTTTAAAGATGCTACATTCACATTGGTTTTCCTTTGCTTTCATTTCCCCCCCATTTCTTTAAAACTGCTATTGGTTTAAGTACCTCAAAGGTTTTTCTCTACAAAATGAAGCTAGTTGAATTAAAACTTCTTGCAACAGCCAAGAAGCTAAAGGTAAATTTCCTTAAATAGTTTCCAAAATCCTCTAATTGCCTCTTGCGAAACTTTTGCTTTGTTTTTGGTGCTTGGTTGTGTCCTGTTGTAAGACAGTTAGCCTGAATCTTAGAAGACATAGCCTTCTTGCCCTTTGTTGAAGGCAGGTGTCATTTTCCCCAGGTGCTGATCTGAAAGAAAATGACATGAATTTTTTTTTTTAGATAAAACAAGTTGAATTATTTATTTTCCACTCTCTGATGATCTCTGCCCCTAAGTAGCAATCAATTTAGGGGCAAAGACAGAGAGCAATCACAATGGTGGGCGTGATGGGAGGTGCTGAGGGCCATTGCCCACTCTCTTGAGGAGTTAGGAGATGCTCCCTGGGGAAATCTCTTCTTTGCTGAGACCCCTGGAACACTAGGTGTTATCCAGAGAAGGGATGGGGCCAGGAAGAGCACTGTGGCAGGAGGAACAGGGTTCCAACAACAAGGAGGTGGGGGGACAGGATGTATTGGGGCTCCTGCAAGGTGCTGGGTAAGGTGAAGTTCCTGGAGGTGAATTCAGTCCTTTTCCAGAATGTCTTCACATGTGGACAAGTGTGTTCCTCTCAGTTTTGGTGTCTAATTTGCTCTCTGCCATCTTTTAGCACAGTAAACACAAGTCAATGAGTTGGAGGGAGAAACACTATCTTGTTGCCGGGAATTGGAGAAGAGAGGCAGCTGGAGGTTTGCAGAGGAAATCAAAACACAGTGGTCACTGATACTCCCTTGGGAACAGTCCTGAAAGCTGTGTGCAGAGAAGCTCTGAGAGCCCAGGGGATGGGTCACCGCCATGCCAGCACTCACAGATGTTACTTGCTGGATCCTCACCTGGTACAGAATCAGGCTTTCTGTTTTCCAGAAACGTGGTGGGATTTCCAAATTCAATGGTGAATTGGGCTATTTTTTACTTGCGATACATTGAGATTTAGTTTTTACTTGAGATATGAATAACACAGATTTGAGTACCAGTTATCTGTTCCAAAGACAGATTTCAACTGAGTCTTAAAGAAAACTTATATAAAATTATTCTCTTTTCCCCTCTACTCCTTTCACTTTCCCTTTACTCCTCCTCCTCTTGTTGTTTTCTTCTTTCTTCCTCTCTTGCTCCCTTTCCTGAGA
This sequence comes from Callospermophilus lateralis, assembly GCF_048772815.1. NCBI lineage: Eukaryota > Metazoa > Chordata > Mammalia > Rodentia > Sciuridae > Callospermophilus > Callospermophilus lateralis. The sequence continues at coordinate 102,808,363 of NC_135316.1, read as the reverse complement.
GTCAAGTGCTTTCCTGAAATGTTGTCACTCTTAGCTGATATGCAAGTCATGGACCCCCAGAAACCTACTTCCCTGAGCCATGCCCCAACTGCCTACCATTCCCACCTCCTCCCAGTACTCCATTCAAATTATTAATCCACCACATGGATTAATCCACTGGTGAGGTCAGAGCCCTCAGGATCTACTCGCTTCCCCAAACACCCACCTCTGGATGTTGCTGCATTGAGGATCAAGTCCACAACAGATGAGCTTTTGGGGGATCTTCTAGATTCATACCATAACGTTTTCTGACATTACAGCACAAAATAGGTAGAATAAATAATTCACTTAGACAGCTGTCATTCTAGAGAACTCAGGCTTGGGGTACATGGGGTGTCATCAATTTGCTGCCACCTGCTCTTATGCCACTGGGAGCATGTTCTTCCTGGCTTCTACAGAAGGGGTTTGGAGAACAATACTGAAGCAGGCAGGCAAGTACCCAGGGATGTCTTACAAGGGAGCTAAGGTAGGATCACTGGGCTGAGAGGGGCCTGAGAAAAGGCAGGGAAGAAGCCAAGCAGCATCCACTGCTCACCTCCTCACCTCACCTGGGGGTGCAGGAGAAAGGAGCAAGCCCATTGTCCAGGCTGGGTCTTCAGCTGTATCCCCAGCTGAAGGTGTAACTGGCTGAGGAGCTGTGGCAGGGAAGGACATAAGTTAACTCAGCTTACAGATGAAAAAAATGGAGTGAGAAGATCCCTTTCTTTGAAATGAGAGTGGACCTTCTGGGAAACACTGCAGTTGCAGTCTTGTAAAAATCCATGAGTTCTTATATGAAACTCTACCTTTTCCTGTGGCTCAGGGAAATCAAATAGGAACAATGGGATAAAATGCACATTGTCAGAAGATAGATGGTTGGGAACTGTTTTGACTGGAAATGCACACACAAAGAAAAAAAAAGAAAACATGGAACATTAAAATCATAAGTAAGACAGAGAAGTCACTGCTGGAAAATGCTGCTATTATGAAGGCTTATTCTGGGATGTAATGATGGCAATTTTAAAAAAGATAAACTGTGGTATCTACCAGCATTTACTTTGATGATCGTCATGAGAAAAATGTCAATTTTAATCCCTGTGGCACTATATTTTACAGCAGTCCTACTGCCTTTATTAAGCCAAATATTATGTAAGTCAGTTCTTCATTTTCCTTATATACCAGATGAAGTTCAAAACAAATCACCAAATTCAGATAGATGTGCTAATCTCACTTAAAAAGTAAAGGCAAACAGATGTTATTTAATTGACTAAAAGTACTATTTGCTTTTTCAAACAATGTCCAATTCTTGTCCTCTACTTCTAGATTTATTTTGCAAGCCTGATATTGCATAACACATAACTTAAAGTCCAAACATGTTCTACATAGGCTAATTTTACTGTATTATCAGCATCAACTCTTAATTTTAAATCAAACAATGTCACCCATTTTTTAAGCTTCCTTTTTGCTCTAGCATGAGTAATTGCTGAGGGTTATGTAATAATTTAGGACAGCTCCTTCAAAGGACTAAGCTCTGCTTAAGATGTAGGAGATTCCAGAGGATGTGTTAACTCTTTAGAGCATCTCACTCTGTAGTTCCCAAGAGAAGTTTGGGAACATTCCTAAAAGTTTTGATAAGTTGCTTGGCACTTCCGGTTTGTCTTCTCTGTTACCAACCCTTGAAAGATTTCTTGACTGTGTGTGCACTCAATTCTTAGTTGTCTTCCTCTTCCCCTTTAACTCATAGAGTCCCTTCATGTTTTCAAATGAAAATGCTGCACTGTCTTTGTGCTCAGCCTCTTAGCAGTTGGTATTGGAGTGATTGGTCTTCAATACCTTTCTAATCAATGATGATATATTTTTAACATTTCTAATTGCTCAAACCTACTTTTCTCTACCAGAATTGGTCCACCATCAAGCATGCCTTATAAAAGTTTCCTGACAAGGGAAGGTTTCAAGGAAGCATCCTGTGAAGTACCAAGGTTGCAGTCCCAGTAGATCCTCCTCTACCCCAAGATTAGCCCTTTAGAAATCATGTGGCCCGTGTATTATTTTTCTTCTTCTACACAGATGGTCTTAACTCAAGTAGACATGTACCACTTCAGCTGGCAGTAGCTGCTGGTCTCCCAGAAGAAGTTTCAGAAGCTGGAGAAAGGTCAGGTTCCTTATCAAATTGCCCTCCAGAAACAGAATTCCTTGATGTGATAATTACTTACAACGTACACAGAGAATCACATTATTTTTTTAATCTTTCCTCATTTGAAAAGAAGGCTAAATTTTCCATTGCACGACTTTTCTGACTGTGTCTCTGCCTATGGGTTAGTAAGACAACTGATTGTTCCCGACAGTCTGTTTTCTTTCCTGTTTTATAAGTCTAATTTATTTCCTTAAGTGGATTGCTTTCCCTTCAACCCTGCTTTGGTTCCCTTCTCTCTTTGTCTTTGTGTGTGTGTCTCTCTCTCTGAGTTGATTGAAGGTAGCTTGGTTAATACTGAAAGATGCTGGATACTTGGGTTTGCTCTTGATCCTATTTACCCATTCAGTTTAAAGATTAAATTTTGCTCAGATTCAATCAGAATAAATAGGAGCTATACATTATAGGAGAATCATTTGCTATTTCAGGAAGGTATAGATAAAAAAGGAAATTCGAAGGTGACCTATACTACATTCCTGTTTGATAAAAATCAAATGATTCAGTTTTGATTAAGAGAAAAGTGACCAGGATAAAGGTGTTTATACTTTGACCTCTTGTTCCAAATACAATCATCAGGGTAAATTTAAATGGAACCATCTTAAATGATCAGTAACTTGGAAGTTTAATTTAGCTCTTTTTCTGAAAGGGCCTATTAAGACTTAGTTAAGAAATAAAGCCAGTTGGCTCCAGGAGGCAGTGGCCTTCAGTCCCTGCTGGGACCTCTCCAGGAGTCAGTTACACCTGGGGTCTTCAAGTAGCAGCCATTCCGTTTCCCAGGGGCATCCGGCAGGGGGTGGAGGTGCCAGGTGGTTGTCCTAGTGGGTAAGGACAGATGATGCTAAACCTCCCTCCACACCTAGGATGATGCCCCACTGAAGAGAATCATCTCTCCCCCCAACTATCAGCAGTGCTGCTTTGAGAACCCTGAGCTGGGCCAAAGCTGTCACAAATGTCAGATGTCCCTTACTCATGTCCTCCAACAGAGGTCTTCTGGAGCTTTGGCCATCAGAATTCTTAGAAGTCTTCCATATAAAATTGCTTCTGGCCTGGGGCTATTTAGGGTGACATGGTTCTTGGTCTCTCCAGGAGGTTCTCATAAACCCAGCTATGAGGATCCTGGTTCAGCCACTAGGAACAATCTATAACATAGGTCTAGCCGTGACCTCAGGACTGACCTAGAGATCCAGGAGACCCCCACTGACCCTGAGGCTGACTTGCCTCCCGTTAGCATTTCGGGCACTTTTAGAATGCATCTTGCTACCCTGCACTGCAGGTTCTTGCCATGGGCACTTACCATGAGAGTAACAAAAGTATTCACCAGATTATGAAGGCCGCTTTCCAAGGTATATTTTTGGAGATTTGGGATCATTAACTTGATCTGCATTTTCTCCAAATAATGCAGAATAAATTCCCCATCCCCAACATGGCATCCGCATCCCCTACAGTGGAGGGTGCAGACCCCTGTTGCTCGTTGCAGTCCCCTGTTGCTCGTTGCGGGTGTTAGTGGTGCTGTGGTTTGCAGTCCTGCCCTCATCTGACTGACACTACGTCAAAACAACATGAAGTCAGGGCAAAGAATCTGCATCTTATGTACTTCCATGTAGAGTGCTGGGGGCAGGGCAGAAAGCCATCTCAATGGTTTGGAGATTTTTTTCCATAATCGTAAGCTTTCCAGATTTAAAAGGCTTACATGTGACTTAACGCTTATTTACTTGTTTGGCTTAAAAAGTTTTCACCCCCCATTGTTTTAAGCAAGCCTCACCCTCTGAGGCAAGGATCCTTGTCATCGGCCCTGTTATTGTTAAGGTCAGCACAGTTATGAGTACTCAGTGGTGAAATCAGAACCCAAATGCTATTTCTTCCCCTTGAATCTAGTGTGTCTTCTACTCTCACGGGGCTGGACTTACTTTGGTGGCCTCAGTCATGAAAGGAACTGCCTGCTAGGCCTTCGCTCCTCTCACTGCAACCTGCGTTTGGCATGTGGCTTATCTTTTCTATTAGGCTGCAAACTGTGCGGAGGCCCTTTCCTGGCTCTCTTCTCTCCTAATATGGTCCAGACAGATTGGATTAGCCCCAGCGATATTCAGGTGTCTGGGGTCTGTAATGGGTTGTGACTGGGCTGGTATAACATTATGTTGACTTAATTAATTTTATTTATTTGTGGGTCATAGCCTGCACAGACTGAGATGCAGAGAAACAAAGAAAATGACTTTTGTGGGTTAGTTAATTTCATTTCAAATTTATCAATGACATTTAAATAATGAAGCACTTTTACCAATAAAGGGAGCATTATTCAGGGATTAAATGAGGCTTGGTGGAAGGACATATTTGGCAATATTATTTGGAGAATGCAGGAAGAAGGATCTAGAAAGAATTATGCAAAGCGCTGGGCATCTGACCTTCCCTGAAGCGCTAGGGCTATTGGTTTGTTACCCGCCCCTAGGGTGCCTTGAATGAATTTTGAAAAGGTATTTACTGTGGTTATTAAACAGTTAAGTATTCCAAAATATATTTGGGAAGACAGAGATTTTGCAATACACCAAATGTCTGGAACAATGCTTTTCAATATCTGTGCAATGAAAGGTTAGGTTATTAGGATGTTAATTAGTGTTCTCTGAAAAAAAATTCCTCACATAAATATTTGGGAAATAGGAGGATTAGCAGAGTAAACAGGCTTCTCTGTTGCAGGACTTCCCAGGGAACTTAAAGTGCTAACATGCATTGTGGCTCTCCAGGGGAGGAATGCACAGTGCCCATCTGTCATATTTGTTTATAAATTCCTGATCAAGACTCAACTCCACTGTGCCTGCCTGGGCCCTTTACACATTTAGTGGGGTGATACTCTTTTCCTTGGGCAGAGACTTGAATGGGACCATGGTATTTGATCACTCTCCGATGATAATACTCCTCTTGCTTAAAAAAAAAAAAAAAAAAAAAAAAAAGCTACATAAGATTTGCAAAAAATCTTGGACTTCTCCCAGGTCAAGGGTGGCTCAGGCTGGAAGCCTGTGTTTCAGGGAATGGTTCTCTTCTTGTTTGCCCCTTGACTTTGAGTTCCCTGACAGGACTTGGTGTAAGGTAGGAGGATCGGTGAGACAGTGGTGATCTCTCTCTGTTGCTTTTTCTCATCTTGACCAATGTCAAAGCTCACCTTTTCTCTCCTCCCTATTTTCAAAGGGTTCCTCCTGTACCCATGGAGGGGGACACAGGTTTCTGCATACCTGGGAGTGTTCTCCCAAACCGTGGGCCGGCACCACTCTTTCTACCTCACTCAGCAGAGGATTCTACATCTGTCAGGTGGCTTATGCGGAAAGGACCAGGTCTGCTTTCTGTCCTGCATGCCCCAGACCATGTCTAGGGGGGAATTCTCAAGACTCTATCCCATGGAAGTTCAAGCCACTGTGGGTCGGCCCTCAAAGAAGATGGCCAGCCTTTCTACCAGCCCACAGTAATTGGTTCTAGAACCACAAGAGGTTTCTCATGAGGAGACTAAAGGAACTACTGTTCTCTAACTCTGAAAAAGTCCTTTTTGTGTCTTTTAATTTCAGCATGTAGTTCAGGAGATGTCCGAGCAGTTTCCAGGATCATTCTCTTCCTAAATTCTGCTTAGGAATTGGACAATATGGAGGAGGCACTTTCTCGCTTATTTATCTGAGGACTACCAGTTCTCTTCAATTGTCTCTCCTTTTCTTTGTTCTCAAGTAAGGAGAAACCCCCAACCCTTTGTCAGTCTTCCTGCCGTTCCTGGAATTCCCACTCATTGTAACAGACGCTCCTCCATCTTCATCTTCTAGCCTCACTGTCTTCTGGCTTCTATTCACACATCGCCAAGGAACCTCACGCACTTCCACATAGATATGCAGCATACCCAGGATTCCACAGAACTCAGTGAATAGTTCCTTTCCAGAACATTCCTTCCTGGGCTCCCTTCATCCATCAATGACACTGTTCTTCTCCTGACCACTGAGGCCTGAAATTCTGGGATCCGTACTCCTCCTGCACCTTTGCTTTGTATGTGCCCTGGCATCAAGTCTCAATGGTTCTTTCCTTTCCGGGGCTTTTCACCTGTCTTTCTACTCCCTGAATTCTTAAGTGGTTTCTTCTATCATGAAAGACTGATCTGTGCATTTTTCTCTGCCTCCAGCTTTTCTTTCCATATGCAAAATGTTTTGCATATTTCACCTGCAGTCATCCTAAAATACAGCTTCCACTCTATTAGTGACTGGTTCAAGGTGAATAGCTCACAATTTCCTGACAATTTAGTAATCTCAGTAATCTGGGGCTGACCTTCCTCTCCCCGGCTGTCCTCTGTTTACATGTTCACACACACACTCTGCTTTAGTCAGACGGGCCTGCACATTTTTATACTGAGCACGTTAGGTGTATTTTTCACTCCTCTCCTCTTTTTGGAGTCTCGACTATCTCAAAGAAGAAATTTATATTTGGAACTTCTGCATAATGCACGTCTGCAGCACTTCCTCATTTATCTGTTTCCTCATTTTGTTTTAGTTGATGAAGAAGTACACATTAATAATTTCTAATTGTCTGAAAGAAGGACCGTCTTGTCTTTGCATCTTCGTATTTTCTACAGTGTGAACACAGTGTTCCACAAACATTATACTGCTTTGATGTTGACAGTCTGGAACATGATACAGCAGTCAGAAGTTATCTTACCAACTCAGTGTCCTCGGTGGATCATGAGGATTCGTGTTTCTCCATATCAAAACTAATTCTGCCTCTTCTGGAAGTCCTGATTCCAATTCTTAAAAGGGCTTCACATGTGTGTGGACACAACTGTTGGCCATTGTGCTTGCAAATGAGATCACCTTGATTTTTTAAAAGTTGGCATAGATGCTAAAAGTGTAGCATTGTTTGCTTTGCTTTGTTTATTCAACACTTGAGGGCTAATTAGCAATTTGCAGATTTTAACAACATTATCATGACTGCTAAGGAAGTATAATAACTTTACACTGAATGATCATTTGCTCCATTGATTCGCATATTCACTAAGATCATTATTAAACTTTTTTGAGATTAAAGAGAGATGAATTCTGGGAATAAATCTCTCCTTAGCTTGGCAGGTATTATGGGCAAGTGCCTGCATTTCTGTGCTTCACTTCTCTTCTAAGACAAAGGAAAATGATAATATTCACCTATCACAAATCTGTTTTTAAAAGAAAGGAATAAAACCAAATAGCTGTAATGTTTAATACAATTGAAGGTAAAATTTTTCAGTTGGTAAGTAGGGAAAATGAAAGCATATAGTTTTAATTGATTGTAGGCTAAGTTAGTGTTTCCCTTCCTATGTTTTTTAAATTGGATGAAATGGATCTTATACATGGGTTTGTCCCTAAATGTTGAGCAAAGGGCATTTTAAATACATATCTCAATTCTCATATTTGGTTTTGAGGATGATATTTTCCATGATGTGAACACAGTCTCCCACAAACATTATACTACTTCCATGTTGACTTTCTGGAATGAAATAGAGAAGCCCTTCATATATGCTTACCAAATGAGGCAATGCCGTCAAATACTCGTTTAGTCTGGTGGATAGTGTGTGTACTGTCAATGCTATTATTATCATATTATAAAATGATTTTTCATAAAGAACCTATAGGAATCAAAAAGCTAGACGAAATTAGACCAACATATTAATGGTAGTTGAGTTAGAGATGATGTATACTTTTTTCCTAAGATGCCATTGCTTATCTAGTTAACTTATTCCCTCATTTCCTGTACGCTAGGCACCGTGCTAAGCACTCACCATCCAAACATGGATGGGAACACATGCCCCCTTACTGTTGAAACTGTGTCTCCGTTTTTTAAAGACTCACTATGAACATTTTAAAGAAATTTCCAGGAATCATTCTCTTGGACCTGTCCCAGAGGCAGTTCAAGTTGGTCACATCTGTTGCTAGTTTTGGTTCAGTAAACTCACCCAAGCTCAGCAGGGCAATAGTTGGCCTTTGGGATGCTTTAAGAAGGGGCACACAGACAAGGCTCTTTGTCTCCTGGTTGAGATTTCTGAAGAGAAGATGGGATAAATACCTCTGTTGCCATCCTGGAAATGATGAGTAACTGCTTTCTTTCTTTTTTCCTCTTCTTTTGACATTGATCAGAGAGAATTGGTGGTTTCCACATTTTATGTAATAAGAGCAAATTGGTGGTTTCTCTAGTAAATTACTGAAGGGCTGTTATTGTGAAGTGATTTCACGCCACGGTGCAGACACATGAAATCTTTACATCTTTGTGCCCGTCTGTGTGTTCACAGAAATCTATGTTCATTCCTTTGAGTGGGATCCTAGAACATTCCGGATGATGGGCCAGTGTATCAGGTCTGGAAACGGCCTTCTTCACTCTGCCGAGCCAGGCACACTTCAGTGTCACTCTCAAGTCCTGTATTTGTGGAGGTGACTGCTTCACCAAAGCAGTCATGATCACATAATCCAATGAGCTGGATCAAATGACCCCTCATTTTCACCTAATTAACCTATTCAGCTTATTGTAGATCATACCACCATTAAAGGACTTGAGCTGATTCATAGAGACTTACCTGGGGCTTCTACTCTCAGTTCTTTCATCTACTTTCCCACGAAAGTCCTTAAAACTCTTCAAATTGATTAATATAAAAAATAAGATAATTTTAAGAGAGAAATTTTTTCCCACCTAAAATACTCTGCCTCTCCCTACCTGCCCCCCCACTGTGCATGTGAATTGGTTCAAGAATAGGACCTGGGGAAAACAGAGAGCACATAGGATCTGAGTGACGGCCAGGACATGCCTGTCCCCATGCATCAGGGTGAGTTTTCACCTCACACCATCCTGCAGGTTGCACACTCAACTAAGGAATGACTCAGACCAAATACTGAATGTAAAAAAAAAAAAAAAAGTCAGAATTCAGACTCAGCGTACAGCTACCATGCTCCACAAATTCTAAGCAAAACTAATCCAGATCTGTGAGTATCAGCTTGGATTTTACAAGAAACATGGAGGATACAAAAACTTCCTTAGCAGCACGCTCATTTAAAATTCAGAATTTAGGAGGAACTTTAAAGCAATTTCATGTAAGAATTAGCATTGAAACTGCTCAGATTATTATGTGCACGTACAAATATGCCACAATGAAACCCACTGTTCTAATTATTATGTACCCCCAAAGAGAAGAATCAGCATTTACTAAATATAACAATGAGGGGCTTCAACAGGAGAAAACATCCTAGTGCAGAACAGATGGGGCTGAGAATAATAGGGCATGATCAAGACCATCAGCTGAGTCTAGACAGCCCAGGAAGAGGTACTGGAGTGGGATCAGAAAGGAGAGTTTTCATCAACATAGTTGATGAAGCAATTTTATGAGTGTTTTATTTTATTCAGTGGCAGTGACTGCTCTTTACAGCTGCTGCATATAAGTAGTTCATTAATTAAATCACTCCCAATTAAAGTATTGAGTGGTTATCCTCATTCTGCCCCAGCTCCCAGGCTAATGACTTGTAGACCATCCTGCATGGATGGCTCTATCCCCCATACTGCATGCATTACACATGTGAAGACTCAGGAATTCAGGAATGGGGCCTGAATTTAACAGCAGTGATTGGAAACTAGTTCTCCCCCCACCCCCCACCCCCACCCCCGCCCCAATTAGTAGTTTTAGGTGAATAATTCAATAGTGTGTTATTATAAATAAATGTCAGGTCTAAATGTTTGTCACCAGTGATTTGGGCTTATAAAATTAGATTATCTATTTTGGACTTTGAAAAATATTTTTTTTCCACACAGCAGAAGACCATATTCAAATGGAATTATTGCCAGGAACGGTATCATTCTAAATAGCAGAATTTGTCAAACCAATTGACTTTTTCTGTATTTGTTATCACGGAGGCCAGCCTATGTCAGAAAGGCCTCAGATGACAGTCACTTAAGGAAGACAGAAGTTTATTCTTTCCCTATGTCCAGTTAGTCTCATAGGGTACCCAGCTCTGCCCTGATGTCATTCAAAGACTTGCATCTTTCCCTTATTGTTGCTCTGCTATCCATTAGGGTTTTGTCCTCACCTTCTCAGTGAACTCTGAGTCCTTGTCAAGTTCTTCTTCTAGATATTAGGGAAATGAGAAAGCACGGTGGAGTGCAAGACAAGGATTTTATAGCCAAGGAGTGGAAGTGACGGACATCATTTCCACTCTCTTCCACCACCAAGACTTGGACACAGGACCACACCTCATGGCAAAGGAGGCTGGAAAATATGACCTCCAACTGTGCCGCCAGGTGCCTACCCCCAAAGAACTGATTTTGAGGGAATGTGAGCAGTGGATCACATGTTAGGAAAGATAATAACCTCAGGAAGATAGGATTGATTGGGCAAATCAATCAATTGCAAAACACTTGGAACAGGACAAAGGCTAAATATGTAAAGTGAATATGTGCAGAGGAGACAACATTTCGTGCTGTGGTTCGACTCTGTCCCTCAGAAAACACGTGTTGGAAACTTAATCTTCAATACAACAGTTTTGGGAGGCAGAGCCCTGCGAGAGGTGAGGAGGCCAGGAGCCCTCGGCCTTCGTGAATGGATTAGTGATGCAACCCTGGGAATGGGGTTGTTATTGCGAACTTTGTCCCACTCCCCGTTTTTGTCCTTCTTTGCCCTTTAACCACGGGAGATGCAACGAGAAGGCCCTTGCCAGATGCCAGCTCTGATCTTTGGCTTTACAGCCTCCAGAAACACAAGGCCTAAATTTCTGCGTGATTTAAATGACAGTCTCAGGAGTTTGGTTGTAGCAGCGCCAGGACACCCTGTTACTTCATGGCCTGGCCAGGGCTTGTTTCTTCCTGTTCGTCAGATTCTTTTTGTCATAATTGCAAACTTAAGAACAATTTGGATGGACTATTTTCCCCAATGCCCAAGGAATTCTAGAGAAAAGAGGGGCCAGGAGCAGGGCCAGCTAGGACCTCTGAACAGATGACTTATTGATGCAGGGTACAAATCTTTTCCATGTATTGTACTTCATTTTAGCTTCCCAAAGTAGGTTATTCTGATGATGCTCATTCTACAAATGCTTTACACTTGAAATTCAGGCCAGTGAGTGGAAGGAGCAGGGGATTTTTTTTTTTTTTTTCCATAATGAAAAAACACTCTGCCTTTTACTATCTCCACTTCAGGGTCCTACAGCCTCAAGAGGGCATTGAGTTTCTTTTCCATTTTCAGGTTCCCAAGAAAAACGTTTCTTTAAATCTTAAATACAGAGCAAGCAGAACTTGCATGGCTTGTAGAAAATTATTTCCTAACTAAAAATAAGACTTCCTGGCAGGAGCTATTTGCTGGATCAGAGCTTCAGGGCTGTTCATGGGCAAAACTTTGTCTCCAGTGATTTGTCTTTCCTCGTTGTGCGCCAAACACACACTTTCTTTCTTCATTAAGTGGATGGCTCTGTAGGTAATGAAAGGACAGTTTGGCTTCTATGCATGCAAACGAGTTTTTTAATAATGGGAAAAATAGACTATCTTGATGTTGAAGTTCTTGAGCCCAAATTAGCAGAGCAGGTGGACAGATCATATTTCCTCCAGAGCATAAGCCCAGGAGGACACTGAGCCGTTTTTGGTAGTTGTCCCAGTTCCTTTGGACTGAGACTCAACAAAGAAATATGCATCTTTTAACTTTATTGTTGTTTCTCCTAAAGAGTCCTTTTAGTGTGAGAGAAAATCAGGGTTTCCATGTCCAGTTGTAAGGTGTGTGATTTTAGGATAACCTGGGAAAATAAAACTATCAATGACATCTATAATTTGTTTACTGGAGTGAAGAAATATGGGGTTTGGAGGTATGTTCTTTGTTTTGTAGGTAGTTCATAGATGCATATAGTTAGTCCTTTCCATGGGAAAGAAAGAGACAAACAGATAGGAACTGCATTGCTAGCAACATAGATTCTTCTAGCTGAGATGTGTAAGAGTGTCCCTTTCTCTACAATCATCAAACCACCCACTGTTTATCATCAGTCTGATGGGAAATATAAATGCCAATTATTTTAATTTGTATTTTCCTGAATTCTGGGAAGGTTGGCCATTTCATTTACATTTGATGGACATTTACATTTTACCCTAGAAGAATTATCTTTTCAGAATTCTTGCTCATTTTTATATCATGTGGTTTTCCCCTTTTTCTTAGTGATTTGTGGAAGCACTTTACATGTTATGGACCTTAAACATTTTTCTACTAAAATTTGGTATTATTTTCCCCCAAAGGAGGGTAAGAATCATTCTCTTGTATTGTTTCTCCTAATTGTATTCCCCCTACCTCTACTGTTTGTATTTTCAGTCCTTCTGGATTTTGCATGTTATTCAGTGGAGGTACACATCTTCCATTCCCTGTTGTCATCTCCCCCAGTGACAGTGACCTCATGAGTCATGGTTCAGGACTGGGACTGCAGTCAGTGAACTTATAAACTGTGTGTTTGCCATGATGCCATTCTGTAAAAGAGGGACACTAGAAACCAGATGGTGGGAAACAGGAAATTGGTGTGTTATTTTTTAAAGCTGCAGCTATGAGCTCTCAAATTTGCTGGGAGAGATTGATGTTTTGGGCAACATTGCAGGAGAGGTAGGAAGGGAAAGCTCGCCCTGCAAAGTGAAGACATGTCCTCGTTATATAATGTGTAAGTCAGAGAAAGCTATTATTCCATGGAGCAGAGAGTTGCAGGGATGACAGGATGCCTGCCTTTGGCTGGCCATATGCTTTATATTCTGCCTTGAATTCAGATCACTATACATAGACACATTTTATCTGTACCCTCTAAGCTCCTGTACATAATCTTGCTGAGAGTTCTGTGTGTTATCTCTAGGAGGGTTTTCTCCCTCGGATGCTGATAAAAATGTAATGATGCACGTACAAAGAGAGGGCAGCACTGCTGGTCCTACCCTTGAGGTGGGTGTGCTGAGAGTGGCTGAAGCACTGCGTCGAAGTTTCCACCATACAGTGGCACGTTTTGAAGAAGAAGTCTTTTTATAATCGGAGTGAAATACTAATATATCCTTGAATCTGTTTTGTAAAATTAGGTTCTTGATTTTTGATCCTAAGAACGTATTTCTGGATATTTTCCTCACTCTCATTGACATTTTTTTAAGGTGTATTTTCTTAAGCTTTGCATCAAAGGGGAGGATTTGATGGTCCTGTTTTTGGAAGGTGGGACACACTGAGTGGGTGCATCAAAAATAATTAACAAAATGTTGGCAGGTAGCAGTAAGGAGAGCAATGGATCATAAAACCCGGGGAAGTTTGTGTTTGGTCATTCGGTGGCTCACTCACTTGCAGTAGCTCTGGAATACTTCCACTAGGAGGGCTTCTTTCATGATCTGCAGCCATTTATTTATTCATTTTTAACACTGTTACTCAGCTGTGCAGCTGGTACCATAAACCCACACCCCCCACTTGCCAGCTTAGCCAGCTCCGTTCAAATCCCAAAGCAGAAGACAGGCTGTAGCCCTCTCTGGGCCTTGCTCCCTTGTGCAGTCCAGGGCCAGCGGGATCAGCACCCGCTGACAACCTCCCTCCCCAGACCTAGGAAGTCAAAATTGGTGTGATTGACGAGATTTTACAGTGTTTGAGAAATACCATTTTGTGGCACTAATAGAACAAGTATAACTTGGACCTTAATTTCTCTTATCTTTAGCACAGACAGGGTACATCAGATAAATGATGCATCAGATATTTCTCTGAACAGAACAAAATAAACAACACACACACACACTCACACACCCCCCAAAACCCCCCATAACATTCAAATATAAAAACAACCTCCCAGAACAGCTTGAACAGAGTACAATGAAAGGGAAATCTGTAGAGTAGCCATAAGAGGTGTTTGTATAATGCAATTGCTGGTCAGGGTTTTGGAGTCTGACAGACTCGGGTAGGAATTCTGGTTTTGTTTGACCAGTTTTACTGTCAGCAAGTTATTTAATGTTTCTCTACCTGAGCCGAAATTCATTGTTGATTCTCAGTCCCATTGTCTTTTTGCACCACTCTACTTTCTACTCCATTGAGTGGATAGACAAACAGTTCGTATTCGTACAGAAGGATGTTCCACCAAATGCTTCTTCTCAGTAACTTACATTGAATTTTATACGCCCTGCCCTTCTGAGGGCAGAAATATAAACCAGACATGTAAAGCAATAAATGAACTAGGAGTAAGGGAGAATGATGAGAAATCTGCATAAAGTCCTATCAGGTTATTTTCATAGTTTAACTAACATTAATAAATCTCTAGCCAATTACATTAAAAGTCTCCAGCAAATTTGCTCTCAGAAAATGAATCAATGATCCCGGCTATCTGCCATCTCACCACCCAGACTCCAGTCCATCTTTGTGGCTCTGACAGTGTGGGAACACTTTTGGTGACAATGTGATGCTTTGACCCAGTGGCTCTATGTCCCTAAGTGGGTCTTAAAGGAAGGAAAAGGGAAGTTCAGTTCCTTTCTGAAATAGCGTCTGACCGAGGTATGAAATACATAAGCGTCTTTTAATTTAAAATGATTTAGTGCCAAAGGTGCTCATGAGTTGTATCTTTTGTAATTTTGAATAACACCGCAGGAGAAAAAAAAATAGTTGTAAGGAAGATACATGTAGAAAGACAAGATATACAAGATAGGATAGAAGATGGACACATTCTTTGCATTATACGTGTTTTTAAACATTTCTGGAAAATATCTGCAAACCGTTTCATCTGGAATTGTGGCATTTATTCTTGGTGTTGGTTGGCCATTGGGTTAACCTTTATTTCATTCTCTTATAGCTGTTACTTTGTGTTTTCTTGTTAAGTAATTTCTTCAATAGACTTCAGAATATTTTGACTCAGCAGAGTCTTCCAGATACAAATTTCTTGTCCCAATTGCTTCACTTAGTAAGCATGTCAATTTAGTTAAAAGACAAATTTAATGATGATAAAAGACAAATCTAATGATGATAAAATGCTGCCCATTAAGCGCACACTGGGTAAGTAAATGGTAATTAGTAGATTGGTGGGAGAAAAAATAACTGCATAATTAAAACTTAAGCAAATCTTAAAAAACATATTTCAGGTAACATGTATCCCTTCTACCAGTTTAGAGTAAATGTCAGGATGACGGTTTCTTCCATAGATGTACTAAAAAAATGCACTCATAAGTCAATAATAGTAAATCAAATCACTTCTGTATTGAATTCAACACTTTATTATTTTAGATTTGCGCTTTTGCAGTTGTCTTTTGCTTTACAGAAGATCATTGAGTTTTCAGGGGTTAGTTTCATACTGTGAAAATTTTTCCTCAGAAGTCCAAAGACGATCTAAAAATGATATATTCAATTTATAACTTAGATGGCTTAAAAATTCTTGGTCATATTACATATTTTTTTTAAGCTTGATTTATGCTTTGGTTGGAACAGTTTTTTTTTTTTTTCTCAGTTGGTTTAGAAATGTGGCATACACCCTGCTGAGCCAGGTTCTGCACTAAGGTCCCTTTTCACCCAGTAAAATCATTTCACCACTTCTGGGGACTGACACGCCCTGCTTGCTGGATGAGAAATGGTCTCACTTGGCTTCCAAGGACTCATGGCCACGGTGTGGAGAAGGGCTCACTAAGCCCTCGCTCCTTTCCTGTGCCCGGGAGGTGCTGAGGGAAGAGCGCAGCGGGCCCTGTAGAGAGAACGTGGGTCTCCAGGGTGCCCCACCGCGGGTAGCTGTGTGGGAAGCTGCGCGAGATGAGGCCTGGTGCCACCACACCAGGAGGAGCAACAACAGGAACGCGAAGTCCCTGGGCCTGCAGCGCTCCTTGCAGCTCTCCTCTTGTGCTTGTTTGGGAAGGTACCAGGAGGGGCATGAGACCAGAGCGTGCGATTCCTTAGAGCCAGTGCATAAGCGCCCTGTGCTGCCCATGCCCCTGCGCAGGGGCCTTGCCCCGGGCTCTGGTCTTCTGCACTGTGTGCCCATTCCCTAGGCAGATGGTGAACCGCCTTGGCCTGGCCGGCTCCCACCTGCCCAGGTTTACTCCATCTCACAGACTTTTAGGAGGAGACAAGCAACTTTGTCTGCACCTGCTGTCAATCAGCGATGTGAGCAGGGGTCTGCATGCTGTCCACACTGACTTGGACAGCCCCACTTTGTTATCCACAGACCAAAAGTAAAGGTCCAACCTCTACTGTCGCATTTCACTCCATATCGGGTCTTTAGACCCCTGCACTGACTCCTGTTCCACAGAACTTGCTACAAGGCAAACATGGCCCAGCCTGTGGGGAGCCCAGGTGGCACTCTCCTGTGGTCTCCAGGACACAAACTTGCGCTGGGGTTGGTTCTGGGCTGGTCCCACCCTGAACCTCTTCTGCTTACACCCCAATCCTTTGCTGATACTGAAGTTCTCTAAAACTGTGTGGCTTCCCAGGGCTGTGTACTGTATTGTATTCTTGCCATCGATTGTTACTCTCCTAACTAAAAGGGCTGGGTGTTTGCACAGTTACCCTAAGGATGGGGAAAGAAGATGTGTGTGAATTCTCAGCCTCCTGCCCAGTGGCGAGCAATCACTGGTATGTTATTTACTGCAGGCAGAAGTCTTCCTGGGGCTGCTGAAGGATTCTCCTTCTGCAGGGACCTGTGCTTTAAGCCATCCCTAATTATTTTTTCCTATTCTTTCACCTGACCTGGTAATCTCAAAAGTTGAAAGGCAGAGATTCTGGATCACAATACCCAGTTGCTTGAAGAGAGAGTTTTACCACCTAAGAAACTTGGAATAAAGACATTAGAAAATAAGCCATTTCTGCTTCCATCTGATCCCCTTTGAGCATCATCTCAGAAAATGTTTATAGTTTGTCTTTGTATATTCCTAGACAGATCTTTGCAAACTTTGAAGTACACATGAGACACCAGGGAATAAACAAGGTCTGTTGGAGTCTGGGGTCTCCACATGTAGCAAATTCTCAGGTTACATGGGTGCTGCCGGCCCACAGATAGACTATTGATTCACAAAGCCCAAAAGTGAAAAATTTTCAGTGAATAATTTTATTAGATTGTCTTTAAAACTGAGTGGAAATTAGATGTATGAATTATTCATGGTTTTAAATTTATTCATTTGTAAAACTTTAATGACATGCTGGAGTTTTGATATTGTCCTCCCTGGTTAATAAGTCTTATTGTTTGGCACGATTAGACATTAAAGAAAAATAGAAACAAATGCTAAAATATAATTTCCAAAAGAATAGATGGTGCCAAATGATTTTCTGTTTCATAAATTCATTGGGTATATATAATAAAGTAGGTGAATAAATCAAATTTATGAATCAAGATAATTTTCAAATGATATTTCGATTTGACCAGGCAGGTGAGATCTTATTCTTGGGGGCTGTCAGTATGAATGTAGAGAGTATAGCATATGTGAATGTTACAGGGTAATGGTGTGAAACAGAGATCATGTTCTTCTGATAATAAAGGTATTTTGCTTCCCCTAATGTTTTAAAACTTCACCCACTATTCTAGTGTTTTCTTCACTATTTCTCTACTTACAGAAAGCAAATGTGATTCTAGATTCCGATGTACCATGACACACATATGCCACTGGCAAGATAACAAATGCTTAACTTTCATGAGCTCATATATAATTTATTAATAATATACAATTGATGTACCTGAAGTACATATACATGTCATATATCAATAAAATATATACATAACTTGAGAGAACAAATCAACTTGTTAAAGATAATAATATATCTAGGCATTTCAGAAAAATGTTGAAAATTGCCTACTAATTTAAAAATTTCAACTTTTCTTTCAATTGCAATAAAATCCATGTAACAAAATTTACCATATTAACTATATTTGAGCATACATTTTCATGGTATTCGTAGTTTGATGCTATTGTAGAACCACCACAAACATTCATCTCCAGAATTCTTTGAATCTTGCAAGCCAAAGCTCTATGCCCTTTAAACAACTCACCATTCCCCACTGTGCTGAGCACCTGCTAACCACCATTCTACTCTCTTTCTCTCTGATTTTGATCACTCTTGGTATCCCATATAAGTGGGAAAATGTCTACTATTTGGTAGTCAAAAGATGAAAACCATAGGTTACCTAGCAGTTGAAAATAGGTTTTAAAAACTCAACAAAAAAACTAATTAGAAACACATTCAAAGTCAGCATGATGCAATTACCAGAAGCACAAAGCCAGTTTCTCAAGGTCCTCCTTCATTTGGATGTCAGCACCCTTGGCATCTGTTGAAATCAATGGGCTTTCTACTAAGTCATGGAGGCAGTGCATGTGGTAGAAGACACACTCTCACATCTGATCTCCCTGCAGCTGAAGGAGCTCAGCTATGTAATCTACAGCATCAGATGAGGTGATTGGGCCAGAGGTGACCTCTCAAGGTCATTAATTTGCTTCACAATTTAATTTGAGCTCTTCCTATTGCCAGGCTGCTACTTATCAAACCAAGTGAGGGAAAGGATTGGAAAAAAATAAATCCATACATGACTCAAAGCACACTTTAGTCTCAGCATTTTCTATCAATCAAAATTAATAACAAGTAATAACATACTAAAGTTCATTGAGCCCTTATTATGTGCCAGAATTGTTGCATGCACTGTTTTATTTAGTGTCTGCGATTGCCCTGTGAGATTGTAGATGGAGAAACAAAGCTTTAGCAAGCTCAGGTAATTTGCAGAATGCCTATTAGTCAGAGGAGGTGAAGTCGGGTATCTGATTTCAGTCTGTTTTCCTAAACTCAGTGGACCTGCAGCAGGTTCTCCTGGGTAACCAGAGAGTCTTTGGATGGAGCCCAGGAGTGAGGACATGGAATGTGCTATCTTTGGCTGGGTTGCCAGTTATTGAATCCTTAAGAAGTAACATTTTTCCAAAGCAGCATAATTAGGATATTCATGTTAGATATGTTGAGCATCATGCCTTAGAGTTCTTTAATTCTATCTATGGAGATGTCTCCTATCACAAACTCTGCCTTCTGCTCTGGCTTTAAATTCTCTTTTCTCATCTCTGAACATTTCCAGCTCCTTCCTGTAGCCAGCTCACCTTGTGGCACTGCTGTTCACAAAAGATATCTTCCTAGGTTCACAGGTGTCAGAAGGCCAGAAAGGTGACTTTTTAAAGAAGTAAACAGATAAAAATGCAAAATGGTGCTTATTTGATGGGACCTTGGTAAGTTGTTGATTTCCAATTGCCATTCCATGTACAGTTCTTTAGCTATTTAGTGAAAATTCAGGTCTTAGGAAAACGAATGACATACTCAGTAACATGATAAATCCATGTCTGAAAAAGGTATTGACCAGAGCGTTGGATATCTCAATATGAGATGACATAAGAGAAGACAGGAAATAATGGAGAGAGTATATTTTGACTCAGGGTCCCAAGGTCAGATTGTCTTCTCCACTTATCTGCCTCTAAGGCCCTGAGTAGATCACTATGCCTCTATTCCCCACATTGGCTTGAATATTAATAATATATTTATAAAATATTGCTTTAATTAATTATATATTAAGTTTCAGCAGGTGTAATTGCATATCTTTTTCAATGCTATGTACAAGTATTATGGAGGATTAAGGGTTAATCCCATCAGCCCCCTTACTCTTCTAATTTGGAGAAGTTAAGGGCTTTCAAAAATAACCAACATAAGTCCTTTCTAAAATAACTACCACAGCAATAGAATTACTAACAAAATGCACACACACTCCCTTTTCCTGGAATTCCCTCCTCTCCTTCCACCTGCTAGATCCCCTCACCCACTCCATGAAGCCCACCCTCCAACACTAGTGTTGGGTGTGAATGGAGAGGTCTGTGTAAATTAATCACTCTTCCCTTTGAGTCCCTGATATAATTTTAATGGATATCTAAAAAGGACATTTTTAATTTTAATTAGCAATTGTTTGTTTCCTTGTTTGTATCCTCCATTGGAGGACAAAGCCTTTTCTTCATCTTGCTGCATAATTCCTGGAATGGACAGGCATTCAATAACTATTGGGTAACTGAAGCCCATTTGCCATTTTCCCTCATGACAGAGGCTCCCACTGCACACTGAGCAACCTACCTCAAGTTCATCTGTGACCTTTCCACTGTCACCACCCAAAGTTCACCTGGAATTTAAGCTCCAAGTCTTCATTGAATTCTAAATCACCAGTCATGGCCATCAGAAACCACGCGTTTTGCTGTTGGAAATGGGAAACCTATTTTATTACACCAGGAGCAAGTCCTGAGAAGCCCTGAAGCGGAGTAAATAAAGAGAATCCAGAAAGGGAGGTCAAGAGGGAGCAAGAGCATGAAGAGGGAAATGAGGAGAGTACTGTCGCCACAGCCGAGGGCAGCATGTCTCAGGAAAGGGAACCACCAGCCAGCAAATCTTGATTCAGCTTCTGTACCCATCATTACCAGCAGCAAGAGTTAGCGTAGGGAAGGAATATCAGACAGGGCCATGTTATAGTTCAGACATGACGTGCCCCCAAAAGCTCACATGTGAGACAATGCAAGAAAGTTCAGAGGTAAAAAGATTAGATAACAACGTGACCAGTGGATTAATCCACTTGAGTGGATTAATTGGGTGATCACTGTGGGCAGGTAGGATGTGGCTAGAGGGAGTAGATCACTGGGCACCTGCCTTTGGGGTTTACACTTTGTCCTTGGAAACTCTCTCTCTCTCTCTGCTTCCTGGCTGGCATGAACTGAGTTGCTTTTCTCCACCACACCCTTCTGCCATGATGTTCTGCCTTACCTCAGGCCCAGACCAAAAAGTCAGCCATCTATGAGCTAAACTCTGAAATGATGAACCAAAATAAACTTTTCCTCCTCCGAGGTGTTCTTGTCAGGTCTTTTGTTCACAGTGACACAAAAACTGACTAAAATAGCCTGCAGAATGTAAGTCCATATCCTGGTCCACCACCCTCTCCTTTTGCCTTACTTCAGGGAACAATGGTCAGTCTGAAGCTAGAGGCTCCTTGTGGAGATAGAGTTATAAAAATTATGTGAAATTTCCTGCATGGAGCACGGCAGGTCATAAATGCTAAATAAACATTGGTTATTAATTTCTTATTTGTTGCATAAACCAAATGAAATTAGGAAAACAGAACTTAATATCAGGTTGTAAGATTTTTGTTGTTAGCAAACAAAGAACATTCATAAAGTCCACAAAGCCTCCTGTTGCGGAGAACTCTCTTGAAGCACTGGCTCCTTCTCTGTCTCCTAAGCTTGGGGTGGGGCTGGACTCTGACACCTCACCTGGGATACATAACCATTCCAGGGAACCAAGGTAAACAGTGGTGTTTGTCTCCCTCAAAATGCAAGTGAGGGTAGGAAATAGTGATATCAGTGGAAGAGGGGAGGTCAAATTCAGTAGAATCTTGAGAATTCCATTTTTTAAATCAACCTGAAATGTTTGTGACTCTGCTTAAATCGGTTCTCAATAATGGAGGGGGTTTTGTATTTTAATATTCAGCTTGCAAAGGACAGAGGTGTGCTATGTTTAAAAGGTCGAGTAGCAGAACTTTCAAGAGCACTTCTGTGGTCAGTAAATTTGAAGTAAAAAATCCCAGCACTGGTACTTATTTATTTACTGTGTGACAATGGGAGTCTTCTTAACTTAGTTAGGCCTCAGTTTTTCTTATCTGTAAAATGGTAATTGTCATAGATAACTCCCTGGGCTTACCTCAAAGATGGAACAGGATCACATTATCAAAAACCTTTGCAGAGCCAGGCATGGTAGCACATGTCTATAATCCAAGAGGCTCAGGAGGCTGAGGCAGGAGGATCACGGGTTCAAAGCCAACCTCAGCAACTTAGCGAGGCCCTAAGCAACTCAGGGAGACCCTGTCTGTAAATAAAAATATATAAAAGGGCTAGGGATGTGGCTCAGTACCCCTGGGTTTAATCTTATATACAAAACAAAACACCTTTGCAGAAGTTCTGATACATAACAAGGAGTCAATGAGTAATAGGTATTAGTAGCCTGACATATAATGGATGGACTAATAGATAAGTAGGTAAATAGGTGGATAGACAGACAACCATTGCTTTCAGTCCTAGGGAAATAGTTATCGAGTATGAATCAGGAAATTCTAATTTTAATCTTAATTAAACACATAAGTCAACTAACACCTTTAAGTAAGCTTGAGGGGCAATGGCCACTGTCAGGTCAGAGTAGAGAGAAAGCTATTGAGAATTTGATTGACATGTACATCTATTAGTTTTGCCTTTTCTATTTCCTAATTGGTGCCCCATCACATAGTAATTTCAGCTACAGTCAAACAACTAGGAAAAAACACTTCTGGTGGGAAAGTGGGAAGGCTGAGCACACCTGACGGTAAAGAAAGTGGGGTAAAGTTAACCATTCATTCGGGATGAAACCAGATCTTTGAAATAGGAAAGACTGCAGTGAGAAGCCACCAAGCAATCATGTTTCTATTTTGTCACTGACAGTAAACACGAAAGGGAGTGTTGGTCAACATCAATGTTCAGTAAGAAAAGTTGGCTGTTACCCAATGAGGAACGGAGACTGTCAGATGCAAAGGGTCCCTTTGTAAACATATTTCAAATAAAGAAATCTGGAAGTGTATGTGATTCAAAAATGTGGTACATGTAATATATGATGTAAAACAAGGGCGGGTGGTTTACGTAGTTGAGCAGACAAGACGCCAGATGGTGTGTACGCTTGGTTGAATGGCACCCAAGACAAGAAAGCCTCCACCTGTTCTTTTGAGAACACAATGGGCAGAATCCTAGATCTGCACATCCCCCTTCATTGACAACTCTTGTTTTTTTTCACACTTCATGTTTCTGTATGACCTGTATCCAACATTCTAGGTTACGATCATGTCATAAACATAGTTTTTTTTAGTAGATAAGTCTTAGTAAAATGGAGTTAGAAAGAGATGCTAGGCTGGATGGATTGGTATTCATGGTGGTACCAATTTGTGATTATATTTGTAAACATGAAATGTGTTTCAGACATTTTGATAAACACCAGGTGGGTTAAAAGAGGGTCACAAGCATATAACATATGGCTTCTGCTCTAAGGGAGACTATATGGTAAGGGAGGAAGACAGCATCAAAAATGTAATAAGAGCAGGTGCCCAAAATCAGGTGGCTATTTTTCATGGAAGAGAAGTTTGCTGAAGACTAGATGTTCAAGCAGTGCTTGAATGAATGCAAATGAACATGAAAGGCGGTGAACAGGTTGGTCTCGGCTGCCAGGTGGATAGACCAAGGTAACCCAAGCTGAGAAAAAGACAAAAGGAAAATTCCATAAAGCAAGAGAATGTGTGGCAGCGCCAGGAGCAGCCTTGCGGGACCCCAGCGTAGCACTCCCTGGTGAAGGAAGGGGAGGTGGAAAGTGCATGGCAGGCCCGGATATTACTCTGATCATGCAGGCCTTCTTTTGAGGACATGGGTGTCTGTTAAACATAAACTAGGAGGGGAAATAACGAGAGCTAGAATTTAGTGAGACAGACTATAGGAGACTGTAAACAAGCCTCAGGAGCTTGAAATGTGAAAATTGGCTCTTCCATGTGTATTGGGGTGAGGATGTGAATGCCATGTGGATGCCAACATTGACGGTGATATTGCCATTCCTGACTTGGGCATCAAGGGTAAAACCAGGTGCCCTTAAGATAAGAAAAGCTAGAAGAGGACGGAGTGAGAAGGGAGAGGAGGAATGAGGCTACCACGTGTGGCTAGAATGATCCATTTACTTCTCGTGGCTGTTCACGGGAGGATGTGCCGGTGTTGTTAGAAATAAAGAACTGGTTTGTGGGAGCAAATGGACCTAGATTTGGGAATCACTGGAATTGAAGCAGTAATTATAAGCATGAGAGTAGGTGATGTTGCCTAAGGAAACCAGGTCCAATGAGAATAGAAATAGTGAAAAACTGGAAAAATGACTAGATTTCAGTGATGAGAATAGGATTTATAAAAGGAGACTGAACAACGTTCAGAAACATAAGAGGAAAGCCAGAAGGAAGTATTGTTGCTGAAGCATTCCAACTGAAATGTTGAAGAACATTTCAAAAATATTACATTCCAAAATATTACCTGTTGTCAAAAATTGAATAGGATAAGGAATAAGAGAATATTGAAAGAGACATGATCAGACAGAAGTAAGAATAGTTTTAGCAGATAAATGGGATAAATTTAGGATGAGCATAACTAGCTATTATTTATTGAGTCCTTTCTTTGTTCCGGGTCTGTGAGCTAGAATCCTCCCAGGAGGAAGCTGCTTGGAGCCAGGGAGAGGCAGAGCACAGATGCCAGGAAGCACGTGCTGTCGCTGGGGGAGGCTGGAGCTGCGCCCCTCAGAGGGTGCCCCTCAGAGATGCAAAAGCAGGGAACCCAGGCTGAAGGTAGCCTTGGAATCCAGATATATTTGGAACATTTCTGTGAAGAAAAGGGATCAATTAGAGAATGAAATATTTACCTCCTGACAGTGAGGGCCAGGCTGCAGTTCTAATGCACCTGATTAGACAATGATGTGTGTGAAGAAATTTTCACTTTTCTTTATGGACATGGGGAAACGGAATGGATGGTACAAATGATCAAAGTATTAGTAGCTGAAGACACAGGACTGCCTGCATTTGCATGAAAAAGGCAGTGAGATGTGGAAAACATGTTAAAATTGAGCTAAAACGTGTACTTTCCAAGTTATCTTTTATGATTACCATAATTATTAAGGTATTTCCTCCAAGGGATAAAACTATAGCTAATGTTTGCATGCTTGTATCATGTCTTATGTCGGATGGAAATACATTTCAGGATAGTTTCCATCAACTTAGAGACATGAGGATACTTAAAGCAGCTTATCTAATAGTTTAAAATTCACTTGGTCCATCTAACACAATTGACTACCCAGAAATACTGTCTTCCGCAGTCCTCGGTGCTTTTAAAGCTACTCTTTGTCAGTATCAGTTGGGGGAGAACCTGAAGATTGCCTTCTCTGTCCTAGAACAACCTGCGGGGATGACATAGGAGCGCTCAAGTATCCCATGCCATTGTACCCCAAGAGTCAGCACCTCCATAAGACTGAACATAGCACAATTAAAATAATTTGTTATTTATGAAAAGAGCTCTTCTTTAGGAGTACCCCCAAAGTAGATATTCTGACATCATACTTAACCTGAGATTCCTTACAAATAGTCTGGAACCTGATAAAAATGATACAGGTGGGAGCACCTTTCATCCCAGGGCGGCGAGAGTAGTTGGTAATGCACAAGAATAGCTCTGCAGATGTGTTCTCTATATTTCCAAATTCTTCCTATTAATTATGATAGGGGAAAATAATAGGATGAAAATAATTTCAATAACATTTTGCAGCCAAATGTCTTTATTAGTTTTTGATATTTATATATGACAAGATAAGCCAAGTTATTAAAATCTATCCTCCCAGTGGCTGTAGAGACCCCCCTTGCATCCCTCTGATTAATCATAGATCCACTCAAGTTCTCATTCTGAAAAATCAGAATTAGTTAGTATATAATATATTCTAAGGTAAAACATTTTATAAATTAAGCTGGTGAACTATAGAAGTAAAAGTGAAGGTAGATGTTGGTGGAGACTGAAATAGCGCACATGTGAACTTTGACAGTAGATTGAAAAGACAGGGTAAAATCCTGAGGACTATTAAATGTTTAAAAAGTAGGGCAAAACTTGCTTGAAATCCACAGGTCAAAATTGATGAGGATCACCCTGCAGTAGAAAGAAAAAACAGAAAAATTACAATTTCCAATTTACATAAAAGGAGGCCTTCTGAGATAGTACTAAAGCTGTAAACTGACCAGGATATTTGAGTCTTTGCTGGGGTACCAGATAAAGCATGGGAAACAATTAATTTGGGAGGTATTAAGATTACAAATACTGTTGATCCCCTTTGGATCTCCAGTAGCGAAGGCAATTTTCACTCCTTGTCTGACAAACTTTCAACATCTTGCCTAGTCCTCGGGTCCCAGACAAATACCTATCTCTGGATCTGGTCCCTGATGTTGCTCCTACTGAGCCCCCAGACAAGTTTTTTAGGAAAGTGGTCTGGAACACACCCAAACCCCACCCCCACCCCCACAAAATTTTGGTGAAGGTATGAATTTGTAGCTTTAGCAGTTTTCTGGGGTGGTTTTTCTCTAGATAATTTGAAACCTATATTTGGAACTGTAGAAAATGAGGTTTTAAACCAAGTGAAAGTTAGCATATTCCAGGACAGTTTGACTGACCCAGATAGCATCCTGATAGAGAATGAATGACTTCTATTGAAAGCTGATTTCTAAAATTTCCCCTAAAACGTGATCTCAGTATGTTTCATCCATTTTCTCTGAAATGGGATCTTGGGCTGCCTTGGAGCAGGATGGGCCTGGGCTTTGTAGGTAACTGGGGCTTCGGGCTGGAAAGATGCTTTGTGAGGACGGGTGCATTTCTACTGTGTTTCGAGAAGGCATTGTGAGCATTGTACTCATGGAGAATGACCAGAGCGACCACAAAGACTACTCAAGGAAAACGGGACACTTTCCCTGGGGATGACATGCTCTGAATGAGACGGGATTGCTGACCTATATCTTGAAAGGATATCCTCTGGAAGTAGTAGAGCAAGCTATTCGGCCTTTCCCTTAACAAAGAGAGTTAGAACTGCTAGGCAGAGGGACAAGAGAATGATTTCAGCTCCAGAGAGAATTCACTAACAACTAGGGCTGCTCTTCTTCCTGACAACCTGGGCTTTCTTGAGAGCATCTGACTACTGAAAGGGAGTAAACTGGGAATGGCAAACTATTGGCCAAAATTTCTCAATTTGGGGGATGAGACTGAAATGCATGTCTTTAACAATGCTTTCAACTTTCAAAATCACATAGTTTATACACCGGATATTTTTTGACCACATACATGCCAGCCACTGTACTAGGACTATAAAATTCAATTCTGAATATAAAATGAACCTTGTCAGGAGGTTGTGTAGATGACATGTAAGACTTAAGGATAATATAGGATAAGAGGTGTGATAATAGGATCAATGAGTCCTAGAAGAACCTGGGACTAGCAGCTATTGAATCGGCAAATATTTTCTGCACACTTGCTGTGTACTAACAGGCGTTTCACTATATGTGTAGAAGATAGCTTGATAAAAGATAAACAGATAAAGATAAATTGTGTTTCATAGTCCAGGAACACTGTATAAAATATGCAGGGTTTGGAAATAATTCAGAAATGTAACAACGGTGTGTTACAACCTAATTCTGCATTTGCAGTTGAACTTTAACCACGTCTAGTTTTTGTTCCACCTTTTGGTAATTTTATCTTTTAGTGCAAATAACTTGTGGCCAACTTTTCACTTATAATCCATTTTCTCTGTGAGATATCATCCACGTCAACCCAGCACTCCACTGTGTGATCTGCAAGGTTGAAATGGAGGTGTGCAGGTTTCTATGATAAGCAGCCTCCTTTTCATTCATTTATCTATGTTGTACCTCTCCTATTTAGATTCTCAGCCCCTTAAAGATGGATGTTCTAGCTGGTTTCTTCCAGGCCCTTTCAGTGGAGCGGAGACAGACAACAGGTCTAGAGCTGGCTGCTGAATACTGAATTTGCTTGTTCTTTTAATTGGTGTTCTTAAAAGAACTATGTTTTCTTTTTGTTTTGTTTGTTTCCAAATTGAACATCCCTCATTTGTTATCAGTGGCTTTGGTTTCATTAGGTGATCTCAAGTTCTGATTTATTTCATGAGGTTTCCATCTGAGAAAATAATTTTATCTCCAGATCTAGTTCTCTAGAATTGCTTCTATAGTGCAATTTGATTAGAATCACATGGATGCATTTATAAGAAAAAAATCTGTAGGGCTACTGGATATCTGAAGACCAAGGACTCTTATGGGCGACTCCCTCACAGAATCTGTTTATGTCTCCTTTCCTTCTAATATGACAGAAGCTAGTGCTGCCATAGTCCATATGCAGAGTGCTTTGTACTGTCATTCACTTTGGACCTGTGATCTCAAAACCTCTGCACAGTGCTTTCTGTATTTTACAGGTGGGGAGAGGATATCAGGGGCATGAAGTGACTTGTCCAAAACAATGCAGCTGAAGAGAGACTGAGCTGAGATCAACGTGCACATGTCCGCTCAGGGCTCACCCTTACTCCATGCATAAATCATGTTTAATATGTGTGTCCTTATGCTCTGGAATGTGTGTGCGCCAAGGAACAACCTCACAACATGGAGATTATGTGGTAATTGCAAACATTGCTCTTCAAACTGGCTCTAAGGAAAGTTACAGCAACCTACCACATATGCTCTTTTGAAAAATATTTATAATATCTTGGAAAAATTAGCTACTTTAGAACAACAACATGATCAAATTTACTATTGTGCATTAGACAGAGAAGGCTAAATAGGGAGGGCTATAGACTATTTTAACCACTTGGTATGTTTCTCAGTGATTCGATAAGTAAAAATATTTCTAACATTTTGAAAATTCTAGCTTTCTTCCTTTAATTTCTGCATTGGCTTATAGTAATGCCTGAAATAAAACATCTAATTTGGGATTTTAGGTATAGATTTAGAGTTTTTCCTGATGATGACTAAAAGTGAGGAGTATTTAGAATTTTTTTTTTCAGAATCTATCTTCTTAATGGATTATTTACATAACACTTTTATTTCTCTTCTTAAATGATAAATATAACCACACAATTTTGTCAAGAGAATTCCTAAACCAATTTAAACTTATGTGTCTCTTTTTAGGTAAGAACATTTTCTTCTATTGAAGTATTAGCTCATGTGAGCAGAGAAATTTAGAATTCAAAAAGCAAATCGAGAAGAAATATTAAAAATTTGATTTTCTTCCAACTTTTAGATTGTATGGAAGAGAAAATGGAAATCCACCAGTGTAAGATCACTTGCCAAAAGCTATACATTTAATGTTTTCACGTGATGATTATTTGTGTAAATACTATTGCTAACAAGTTAAAGCTACATCCAAGCTATGAAGTAAAAAGTCACCCTGGGTAAATAAATGCTTCTTGGGAAGTTCTGAGGATGGCTCAGGTTTAGCTACGGGAACTGTTTTACATCTTAGTAGCCACAGCTGACTCTACTCTGATCATTCTATATGATCCAGAGCTGTGGGTTGACTGTTGGGGCTTGATGTGTCTTAACTGAGGATATTTTAATATCAATTTCAATAGCTGAACACCCCCAGCCTCCCATTGGTAATCCAGCCTTCCAGTTTCAGAGGGAAATGGAAGAGTGAACATGATAAATTCCTGCCTGAAGTGTATTACTGCTTATTTTCCCCACTCTTGGGAATATCACATATTCCCAATTCCAGATCAATCTTCACAAGTTCATAGCAGACATTAATGAGATTTGAAATGCAAGGATGATATGGGACAGTGGAAACCTGGAGATGTTGGTATCAGGTCCTGAGCTAAGCATTCCTTCTGTTGTCTCTGGGTAACCATTGCAAGTGGGAGCAGCTCTGTAGCTCTGGGGAGGGAATATGCACCCATCTAAAGAGGCAATCACATACTCTTGAGGTTCTGGGGATGGGCAGTCTGTAAAGTACCCAAGGAGAAGCATGGCAGAGAGTGACTGTCCTTTATCCAACCAGAATACTGCAGAGAAGTCTGTTGATAAAGAAGGGTGATTGGAATATTATGCAGGCTTGCAAAGTAATGAGTTTATCACCAATTTTCTCTTAAGCAAAAAGGGTATGATAAAAAGAAAAATGTAACCTTCCATGTTTACATTTCTACATACTAGCCGACATACTTTTATATGCATATCTGTGCCAATATATTTTATTAGCAAGCATAAAGGAGTTGATGAAAACATACCAATGAGGTGACATTGCATGGGGGCGTTGGAGGTGTAGGAGGAAGAGAGAGAGGAAGAAGGATAAGACCCATGATGCTCTGCCTTCATTTGATGACCTTTTAATATAGAAAGCATAGATCTGCATGACTGGATTTTCCCCCTTAATATATTTCCTTTCTTAAAATTTCTTGTATTACCCAAAATGTTCTGAGCTCTTTAAATTTCAGTAAGGAATTCTGCCTATTGCAGTTACAATTTCCAAACCAAATATTGTTCTCTAATCTTTAGTTGTAACTTTGCACACCCAGGTGGGCTCCGCCAAGTGCTACAGGTGAGGCACGGGCTTGGTGGGTCCTCTTCTCTTCTGGCCAAGGGCCATCCTCATGTGGCAAAGCCCTGGATCTCAGTAACATCTGCTGGAAAAGTCAGATGGAGAGAAAACTCAGCTTTGTGCTCAGCTGGGCTCTGGTTTTGAGGAGAAAGATGGAGATATGATGATAAATCTTTTTTTTAGCTGGGATTGGTTCCTCTAGGAATCAATACTGAAAATGTAGAATTGGCCAAAGCAGAGTGGATGAGGGTCCAGAAGCAGATTTTGCAAGTAAAACATGGGGCATGAACATAATAGGGTCAGGATTTTGCTTCTCAGGGGAGTTTTCATTTTAATTGTCCATTTTTAGGTATTATTATTATTATTATTTACAGTGCAGTATTGACTGACTCTTCACAGCCTCCATCATGCTGGG
Source organism: Callospermophilus lateralis (assembly GCF_048772815.1). NCBI lineage: Eukaryota > Metazoa > Chordata > Mammalia > Rodentia > Sciuridae > Callospermophilus > Callospermophilus lateralis. The sequence continues at coordinate 102,777,626 of NC_135316.1, read as the reverse complement.
CTGGTCCTGAGCCCTTCCCTTAGTCCTCCTGGCTTTCACAGTTGGCTCTGAGAGCATAGCTCTCTGTCCCTCCCGACCCCAGCTCCTCACTGAGGACCCATCCCGACTGTACCTGAGGCCTTGCAATTGCTGGATCTGGGTGCTGTGCTCCATAGAGCTGTGAGAGAGAGAAGGCAATGTGGACATGCTTATGAATTGCCTTTCTTTTTCTGATTCAGCACCTTCTTTTCCTGGTTTTCATATTTGCCGCTATCCTGGGAGCTTAAAATGCTGATTTAAATGCACAGAGTAGGCTTTTATTTGATCCTCATTAATAGAGTGAAATGTGATTTCTTGACTTCTGAAATGTCTATTCACCTTATTTTCAGCAAATGATTCCTTAACATATGAAAAGGATCTTTTACCTAATAAAAAACTGAGGTATTCTCTGCATGCTGGTTATTAACACTGAGGTTAGGCTTGGGAGATTCTGGATTGCAGTTTTCCTTAGAACAGAAAAACCTGCTAAGAAGGATTTGAGAGTACATTTTTCTCCTCGGAAAGCGATAGCAATAAAACGTGTGTGTGTGTGTGTGTGTGTGTGTGTGTGTTTTTTACTCCCAAAGCATTGTAATTGTAGTGCCCCCAAATGGTGTTCTCCTCTGGAAATTAGTGGTTATTCCGGAAGTTTTAATTTGCCATTGTATTGTGCTCAGGATTCATTTTTGCTTTTACTATTGCTAAAATGTCTGGTCCCTGGTATTTAGAACACTGTGATGATAAAACCCTCCACCTGATATTTGCTAAGGCACCTAATTCTTCATACATCTCCTCAACCCACAATGAAGACGTGATTGTCCCCATTTTAAGGGTAAGAGGCAGAGAGTGGGGAGACGGAAGGGACTTGTTTAAGGCCATCTGGCTGGGCTGGGGAAGCCAGGTGCAGCCCCATCTGACCGGTTCAGTGGTGTGGCTTTCCTGAAATCCGTCCTCCCTTCTCTCAGAGCTGCTCTGAGGCTTGGAGGGAAGCGCATCATAGATGCAGGTTCTGTACTGAGAGGCCGACACAGCGCCTGAGAATACCGTGCGTCTCCTGGCAGTGTGGGCTCTCCTCCTTCCCTGGCCAGGCCTAGGTAGGCTCCGTGGTTTTCTTCCTCTCACTGGCTGACTTCATGCTCCACTTAGTCTCTTTGCTGACGTCTATAAATATTCTCCTGCATCTCTGGTGGTTTCAGTTCACATTTTGGGGCCTATCTAGACCTCCATCTCTGATTTTTCTTTCTCTCACCCCATCTGCTCCAAGCACTTGAAAATTACAACGTCAACTCCAACTCCGCCGTGAATGAGAGTGGGGCTTTCAGAAGAGGAGGCTTGTGCCTAAAATAATACACAGAGCATCCCTACTGCCTTTCCACTCAGAAATGAGTTCTCCACTGACTGTAGTGGACTGCTACATATATGACCCTGTGCCTGAAAAAGCAGACGTTGAGATATTCAAAAACTCACACTCTGCATGTCATCTCTAGAAGGGTCCACTCTGTCCTACTTAGAACCCAACCCTTCCTGCACAGCAGCAGGGATGATAGACATGTAGCTGAGCATAGGAGGGCTTGGCCCAGAGGCCTGTGCCCTGGTTAACATGAGTTTTGGGACCCCGAAACACCTAGTAAGAAAGGTCCATGTGGGCATGGGGACAAGACATGATTTTTCTTTGGGAGCATCGGCTGTCTAGGAGAGCTCTTTTTACCTTTTCTGAATTTGGAGCCAATTTGCCTGAAACATATGTTGCATATATATTTTATTTTTAAGAAGTACAGAGAAAAAATAAGAAGTAAAATGCAGTACCAGCTTCTGCTTAAAGGACTATTTTTAAAAAGTTGGAATCAAATTGGTGAACTTTAGGTACATGTGTTCTGTTATCACTCGTTCTAACTCAGAACTGGAAGGACACTGAGCACCCGGGGCCAGACACAGGCTGACCCCAAGGCTCTGTCCCTGGCCCGCGGTGCTCTTTCCTCAGCACCAGTGCCTGGCAGCTGGACTAGAGGAATGATAGCAATTAACCTGTCAGTGTCTCCCATTTTTAGTACATTACAATTTGCATATGAACTGAAAAAGAGGTAAATTGTGAAATTTTAAACTTAATTTTCCTAGAAGAGTGACTAGCGATATGCCTTTCCTTCACCAAATGTGGGTGGTGACATTCATTTGCCACCAGAAAAGAAAATGCGTTTCCCACTCCTTTTCTCATAGGTGAGTTGTTCTTTCAGGATTTATGGGAAACTTCAGGAAAATGGTCTTTCCGCACCAAACAGGAGCAAGTTGATCCAGAGAGAACATCTAGAAGGAGCTTTCTCAAACTGACACGAGATTGGGCTGCATATGTCTTTGCTTGGGGCAGTCTGTGTATGATCAGATGCTCACAGCATCCCTGGCCTCTTCCCACAGGATGCCATAGCTGCATTCCAGTTGTGACAGCAGAAGATGTCTCCAGCAGCGGCCACTGTTCCCAGGTGTGGGGTAAAGTCCCTCCCAGTTGAGATCCTTGATCTAGAAACATAAATTGTAAATGATGAACTTAATATCAGCTTAGCAGGGAGGGACCCCTCCAGATGACTGCCTGGCCTCTGCAGGGGGGTGAGGAGGGTTGGAGCTAAGCAGGGTTCCAGGGAGAGAACTGAAGGAAGCTTTCAATGAACTGAATGGGTGATTTTGTCGTGTGGACTGTGGGATGACCAACTTCTCCAAAGTTTCAGAGAAGGCTGTGGAGTGGGTTCAGGGTCCATCTTAGTTGTTTTTTGTTTTTTTAAACTTCTGAATCTTAAATGGTGAGTCAAATCCTCAAATTAAAAATAATAGGAGACCATGGATGGAGATTCTCCATCATTGCTTCAAACGAACAGGACTTTTTTTTTCTAATGGCAGCACTCCATCATTGGACTATAAGCAGAGAAAGGAAAAGGATGAGCAAGGGTAGAGAGGGAAGTCTCTTCCCCGGGAATGACGATGGAGCCATGCTGTCAGGTGCCGCAAGCTGGAGGCTCAGAGGCTCAGCCTTGAGATTCAGGCAGGGAAGGGGAAGGGGAAGGGGAAGGTTAGGCTGAGGCTGAGAAACTGCACTGGTGACTCCGTGCCTGTTGCCAGCTGGCTAGCCGTGCAGGAGAGGGTCATCATGTGCGTGGGACACAAGTCCTCAGTGGTGGGCTGAACTCCCACCTGGAAGCTTTCTCAGGCAAAGCCCATCTCTAGGCTTCCTTCTCGAGCCTGGGGCATTCTGGAGGGTACCTACTGCACCAAGGACTAAAAGGCCTCCTAATAAAGGCAATGGGTAGAACTGCAGGCTGTTCTTCAAAGAACGATCGAAAGAATCTTGGCTGTGCATGGACATCTTTGGTGCCTGGGGTATACAAAGAAGAGTTTCCTATGTTGGCTTGGTGACTGGCAGGTAGAAGGAGACTCAATTGAGCATGCTTGTTGGGGGAAGATTGTAAAAAAAATGATGCCAGTTAAATTGTTGAGTCCATTTCTTCTCACTCATCAGTGCCAACCCTCTGATTTATTGCTTTTCTCATTAACATTGACAGTAACAATAATTATCTAAATAAGTACGATATTTCAAGGTTTCCAGAGAGAACTTTCTCCTTTGGGCCTTGGATAATTGACAGATGTTCCAACAGACTCTTGACGTCATAGTCACTTACAGACCTATTGGGGAACTCCTGGAAGTCGACTTGATGCATATGCTCCGTGACATTTCTTGCATTCACCATCTAAATGATTCTTTGATCTATCCCCAGCCCTTCCAGTAGCTGGGAAATGCAGAGGGCCTTGAGAATCACAAGCGGAGAGAACATTCTAGGAGGAATGATGCTATTTTCTAAGTACAAGGTTCTAAATGCTTTCATTTATATTTTCTCCCAGTGTGAATTACTGTATTAACATGGGGCTCACTTAATGGAAAAGAAGTAAAGCTCTGTTAATATTTATGCTGTTTGTAAAGGTAATGGCAGAATTCCCTAGGGGGTTCACTTCGTTTCATGTACTCTGCTCCCTAAATTTCAAAGCAGGCTGGTGGGGGGAATGCTGACTGCAGGTGGGAATCCCCTGCCTAGTGGGCTGTTGCGAGCCCTTTCCTAAGACTTCTCCATCTTTGTTGCTGTTTCTTTCAAGGTGTTGAATAATTTCAGAAGTGGCAGTTCCAACAATATGTAAAAAAAAAAAAAAAAAATGCTGGCAGCATTCAGCTGACTTTTCTGTTTCTTTTGTCAAAAGCCGTGAGTATTTTGCACTGTAGGGGGAACGTGAGTGACAGACCTTATTTGGATTTAGTCACGACGTAGAGTCTGGTTAGAATAAAGGCTCTACAGAGCAAACCTGTCTGCAGACCTTGCCTGGCGCTGCTTTTCCCCTCCACCTCGATGTGTTGACAGACCTGCACTTTCCAGGGCACCTCCTCACGTAGCACCGGGTCAGTTGTGTTCTTTCCATAATGATCAGTCCTGCGATTAGGTCTGTTATGTGATGGTCAGAATCACAATTCCCTGTTTTATTCATTCAATTCTTTCTTTCCTTTTTTTCTTCCTTCCTTTTTGCACTGGTGCTCTGCCACAGAGCCACAACCCTAGCCCTTTATTATCTTTTCGTTTGAGATAGAGTCTCACTAAACTGCTGAGGCTGGCTTCCTACTTAGAATCCTCCTGTCTCAGCCTTCATTGCTGCTTGGATTGTAGAGCAGCAATATGCCACCATGCCTAACTTAAATCTGTATTTTCAAAGCCATGTCCAGGGTACATTATTGGTAGCTCTCATGAAGTCCATAGGAGAGAGGAGGTTTGCTTATGGCTTTCCAGAACTTAAAGGCAGAGGTGGAGAAAGGTAGATGCAGCAATGACCGCGATACCAAGAGGGTGGTGCTGTGGCTGCATGGCCCTGCCCTCAGGGTACTAGTGGGGATCTGAAGTCAGGGATGCTTTGAGAGCCCCGAGGTAAGATTCTGGGACTATTACCTTTGAGACTTTACTGTGCTCCACGAACTTGTGTGATGCTCTGGGTTGAGACTCTCCCTCTATTTGGACACAGGTAGGTCAATGGTAGCAAAGGTGAGCTGGGGAACTGGCTGGGGGAGTGGAGTCAGGGCCCTCTGTCCCCGCCCTAACAACCTCTCCTGTGAGAACACCTGTAAACAAAGGGCTCTGGTGCTACCCAAAAAACCGCTGAGCAACTGCGAGAGGGCAATTTAAACAAAACCAGACAACCTGACAAAAAGTTCTGGAAGAAGCTGAACCAAAAGTTGATTAGTCTCAAGTTAAAATGGCAGATGCAAAAATAATTTGGGAAAATAATAAAGGAGTCATATGCCCATAAATTCTTGTTAGAATGAAGGGAATACATAAGTTCACAGTGAGAGCAAGGCAAGTCTTCTCTTAGATAATGCTGGGGTGAATTCCCACACAGACAGCCCTTATGGTTTCACTCTGTGTGTGTGTGTGTGTGTGTGTGTGTGTGTTTAAGATTAAAAGTAGATATAAGGATCTGAGCGACTTACCAGGGTGTGTTAACTCACTCTTTCTCCACTAAAGTTCTTTTGGTTGTCTGTGTCTATAAAATAATGAGTGATTTTTATGCTGTTCATTTTATGGGTGCTCAGATTGGGAGAAATTTTAAAACTCCTAAACCCTTTGCTTTCATACTGCCAGTGCCCAAATTAAACCTGAAAAATATCTGTCCCCTTGTACATTTTAAATTGAAACCTAAAATTTATATTGTTTGCTTAAATGTATAGTTCCAAAATTGCAATTTTTAAAGAAAATGTTTCCTTTTAAAAGTGCTAATAGCAAGCACCACCAAGTCAAACTCAAACCATCAAATTCTTGATTCAAACATGAATCACAATGACAATCTAGGGATACCTAGCCAATGAAAGCAATTATCTGCTGAACAAAAGAGAAAGAAAAACATTTTTTTAAATTGGATATATGGAGAAGAGGAAGGACACACAAATCTTTTTCATTAACTTATTTATATGAGTAAATGTTCTCCACACTTAAAACTATAAACAAATTTAAAAAGCATGAAATTATTCTAGCAATAAGTAATGTGTACCCTAGATACATGAACTAATTGAGTTTTTTTTAATGCCCTACAAGTTTCACCAACAGATATATTTTAAAACAATTTAAGTTTTTTTTGTTTATTAATCATCAATAAAAAAATCATGTTGGCTCAATTTATGATCCTAATGAAAGCCCAATTCAGAAAAAAAAATAAAGATTTTAAAAGCAACATTAAATCAGGAAAGTGTGATCAGTGTAAGGCTTTGGAGTACAAATATATTACTTTAACTTCTGTGAAGGAAGTTGAATGAAAATGAGTTTTATGGAGAAAAGGCCATGATGGGAATTTTCCCTGTTAAACAAGAGATTCTTCTTGTGTTTTTAATATGGATAGTGGTGATTAGCAAATCACTGTGATTCCCTGATTTGATCCCTAACTCTTGAGAGAGATGACTTGCTGGTGCTTGCCACGATTAAAATCAGCTGTGTGGGGCACACTGTACTACTCTTCTTGGATCCCACCATCACCACCCCAGATGCTGAGAAGCTGGGACTATGGGCCATTGATGGCTCACACCTGCTCCCTCCTTAGCCAATGGCCTCAGTCCCTGGCCCGGGTTCAGCTGTAGCCACTGTCCAGCTGATACAAAGGTCCAGATGCCTGGCTGTATCTGGGGACCATCTGAAGTATCTACTCTGGAGCTCCCTGCAGGACTGGCCTGAGGTCTCCACTGTAACTAAATTGGGGGCTCACTTCTCCCTCTGCCAGCCTGCCTTCCTCACATCCTTATAGGTGCATCCCGGGAAGCACCTCTCTTGCGCTCTCAGAATCTGTTCTTGAGAAATCCATTGTAAATCAGTCATTCATGAAGTGCAGGTGGGTGTGAGACTCCTGAAGGAGTGGAAGGAAGACTCCGCTGTGAGGAGAAATGACCCAGTGGTACAGTGGGCCTATTTCCCTTATGGTGATCATTTTCGTTGGTAACTTTTTTGTGGTTTTTGTGGGATGATAGTCAACAGGAAGACCCACCCCAATAAACATTCTCCCTATGAGTCAATGCCACTGTGGTTATGCCTGGTCTATCTCCTTTCATGCCTGAGAAACAGATGAACTCAAGTGTGAAATATATGCAAATGTAATAATTTAATAATCCTGAGATTTAAAAATGCCCCAATAGATAAGACGTTGTGCTTAACGATTTGGTGTCTAACAGAGAACTTCTATGCACACACACATATTCCTTAATAGCGGGGAGCCAGGGGAGAAGCGAACCACGGTTCATGAATAATGCAGAATTTTGCTGTTTATGCCATTTCCATCTGTTGTGTGCGTGATAGTTATGATACTCACAAGATAAACTGATAGGAGTGTGTGATCTGCTAATATGTATATTTTTTAGAAGCTTTAATTACTGTTTTTACGGAAGAATGATGTCCCGTACTCTGAATGCAGGCATAGGAGTATTAGAAAATAAAATAGCAGCACAAACAACACAAACACTCTCCAATGCCCAGGCTTTCTGTTCTTAAGTGAGTGATTATTGGTGTGTGTTTCCACAGTCTGAGATCTCAGAGTGCTTACCAGCGTGCCTTCTGACCCCCCGTAGATGATGAAGGAGAACCAACTGATGGTGCCATTTTGCCATGCCCCTGCAGACCCTCCCCCAGCTCTGCTTCTCAGGGGCTGCCTGGTGGCTTAGCTGAGCAGATGCTATATTAACTTTGGAACTTATTTTGAAAATTAAAGTTCTAATGAAGTGAGAGTCCCTAGAGAAGATAATTGAAAAGCTCATTTTTCTTCTCCATAAACCATAGGTACAACCCTGACAAAAAACTTTTTGCTCCTAATTTACAGATTATTTTTATTTGCTAATGTGGGTTAGTGGAAAATAGTGTAGACAGAAGAATTAGCTTCTTCTACCATTGGGCAAAAAAATTCTTTGGTTCCCTCTTTGGTTCAGCTATGAGCAATCCTCTGAACTCTGAATTTCACTCTCAGAATTAGGTAAATGCAAGCTTTGGGCTGGGCAAATCCAAAGATTATTTCAGGGCAGCTGACTTTAAGCATCTTATATATAGGTGGCTTTACCTTTCAGACATTCATTGGGGGCTGTTACATATGAGACAACTAGGTCTATGAACACCGAGCTTTAGAAAAACTGCCTTTCCTTTCTTTCTTAATGAAAATTCAGAAAAAAAAATGTTGCAAAATTTGTTAACATGCCTTTGTTATTTTTTTCCAGGTTAGTATTTTTTTTTAATGCTTTTCAGGTACTTTGGTTCCAATTTTTAAGTTTATAGAATAAACTGCCTCTTCCCCATTTTTTGATAATCCAGAGAAAAGATCTGTTTGTTTTCAAATCTGGCTCATTTTGATGACTATCTTCTGACAATTTCCCTGAGTTTAGACATTCAGCTTTGTAAAATGCTTCTCAGGGGTCTTCACATTAACTGAATCGAGTAAAAAATGTGAGATCCAAGGTGCTGGGGGGCAAGATTTGCTTCTGATCATTTTGTCAGATGGTTGGAAATTGTTGACATTTGGGTGTTCAGTGGTCAAATGACCCAAGATGAGACAAGGCCCCACATATTTTCCCCACACTGTCTGGAAATGCAGGAGATATTATTCTTTTTAGCCCGGTACCATCTTCATTAGAAAAGCAAACAAAATGTTGCCTATAGCAGTGTGTGATGTGTGTGTGTATGTGTGTGCATGCATGCGCGTGCGCGTTTATGTTTCACCAACGTAAACTAGTTAAATGCATTATTTCTGTTCCAACACCTGGATTGGTATATCAAGCAAGCTTGCAGCAGTGATCCATCACAGTTCCTCACCACTGGGAGGGTCTTTAGCTTCCTCTTTCTGGAGGAAGCAAGGTCCAGTAGCCTAGTGTGTGTCTGTCCAGCTGGACAGTCCTGTGGGTGCCATTGCTCAGAGCTAGTAGAGTGCTCACAGTGCTTCCCAGAGACACTCGGCCCACCTCCTGTTCTAATGTGCTTCTGCAGTTTTATCTATAGGCCATGAGGATTGTGAGGGGAATTTAAGCAACTTATTCCAGAGCTTTCTTAATGTCCCTCCCCTCACTTGGAGGAGAGATAGCAGTTCGCTTTCATGTTCATCTCTTTCTGGTCTAGTGCCCTCCAACTTGGAGGACCTTTTTCCTTTGGGAGATGAATTCTAGGTTCCATTTTTTTTCCTTTGACTTATAAACTCTCCCTCTGGTGATCTTTAAAGATCAAATGAGGCCTGGGATCATATGTCATTCTTTGTATCTCCCACGCACAATCTATATTACATACACGATGTCCAATAACTACATATGATGCTGCGGGTACTCTCATTAGCTATGTTGATGGTGATAATATTGAGAGGGTTGTATGTGGGGTGTGCTTTGTTTTAAGTTGAGCATTTCACATGAATCATCTCATTGATCCTTACCATAAAATCTATTACTAAAAACAAATTATTTCCTAATATCTGTAAGATTGCTCTTAGAAAAAAAAATCTTTCCTTTGTGAGTAAACCATTCAACACTTAGAGACTAAAAAAGTTCACTTAGGTTAGCATATATGCATTCATATGCACACACACACACACACACACACACGTCATGTGCCAACGCCCTTCTCTGCTTCTGCAGGCTTTGCAAGCAGCAGAGAGGAGAGCTCTTCCCAACTGTCTCAAAGATGGGACGGAGTGACAAAGTATGTGCAGAGGTGGTGAGCACTGTCCCCGATTTCATCCACTTTCTCCTGAAGAAAACAAGAGACCTACTGGTACCTTGCCATCTCCTCTCCTTTTGTAGAACACACTCCTATGTTATCTACACTATTCCTTCCTGGTAACAGGCCTCACTAGTGACCTTGCTATGTAAGGCTGAAGTGGGCAGAGGTCAGAGTGCTGAACATCAGAGCTGCCCACCTCCCACTCTCACCAGGTCCTGTCAAGGCTGAATGAAAAGCCTGGTCCAGTCATGATTTTGAGTTTTCCTGCTGTGGATTCAATTTGCATTGCTCTGATTAAAACATTTTAACTGGAGCACACAATCATAATCTGTTTTGTACTGCCAGACTGAAGACCTCATCCACATAGGGTGGCTGACCATATAGTCTTTTCCACTGAGCATAGTTATATTAGCTATTGTGATAGAAGCTACTTATTTGATTAAGTATAAGGTGCACATAGGTAATGATTAAGCTTTAATTAGTAGTTGTTTCCAATTGTATAAACTCTAACAGGGTGGGGTAAATGATCTCATGGACATAGACTTAAATTATATTTGCCCTAATGTAATTTGGTGTCAAAACTTGTGTTCATTGGTTCAAAAAAAAAAAAAAAAAGAAAGAAAAAAGAAAAGAAATTGCAACCTTATTCCAAAACAAACAAACAAAAAAAAATTTGATCCCAGGAAGTACATTGATAAGTGGAAAATGTTTAACATTAACTTACTCAATAGAATTTTATGTTTACCTTAATATAAGTACCCAAGATTTGAGATTTCCAGATTTTAAATATAAAAAATGTAATCCAATTCCACTAATGTTGTCCTACTGGTCTCATTTTTTATTAAAATCAATAAATCATGTAGTTTACTTTCAAAGAGGTAATAGAAGCCTTTCACTAAACTGTGACTAGAGAATGGGGGAGAGAGCATGTGCTCACCTAGTCTGGCCCACCCACAGGGACACTTGCCACAGAGATAGCCTCAGTTTTATTTTAATATTATCCCATATATTTAGTATTTTATTTTTCTTCTAAAATTATACAAAGTCTTCATATAAAACATCCAATGTACAGGGATTTACTTCTGTGTATTTCCAAAGTAGATTCTCTTTGGTCACTGCCCAGTCTTCTGGGGAACGCCTTTCTTCCTAGTTCTTGATAGGTACTTGGGAGATACAAATTAATTTGTTGCAGTGTTTGCATAAGAAAAACATAATTCAGGAGGCAAATATATTGCTACCAAAACAAAGAGAACCACAGGCTTTGTTAAAATATTCAACTAGGGCAGGTTTGCCCCTAAGCATTGCTGTTCTTGTCAGGATAATGCCAAGGAGTTTAGAAATGGAGATTCCATCAAATAGTCTACTATTGAAGAAGAATGCTCCATTGGAAGGTCTGGATGAAACATGAGAAACCGTCACTCTAAACACACCAGTCAGATCAGAGACTGAGTGCCTTCAACATGAAGCTCATAATTTCAGCAACATCTGTATGGCAAGCATGAGAAAGCTGAACCCCATGACTCGCTCTGAGGAACTTTCCCCCAGCCTGCAGCTCTGGATGTGGTATGAAGTGTTTTCCATGGAACACCAGCAGCACACTGGTGGTGGCTCACATTGTTCTGTAGCTCTTCCCCCTGCCCTCTGGCCATTACCCTGGCCCATCACATTTTCTATGTGTAGTGTCATGACCTTGCTTTTGCTAATGAGTCTCCTTTCCTGCAGAATGAGGAGCAGTGTTATCACCTCTGCACCAGCCCTGCTGATAAGCAATGTCTGCATCCTGACAGGCCCCTGGACTAGCTGGCAGTCGCAGGGGCCTCGAGGGTTTCTCTGGAGCGCTGGCTTAGAGGTGGCCCAGCTCTTCACGCTCTCCTTTGCCTTCACCAGGGATGTGCTAGTCTTTAGTTTTCCTCCCTCTGGATATTTGTCCCTCAGGATCTATTTCAGGATCACAAACACACCCGTTTCATGTTGTTTTCGAACATTTCTCCCTCTCTGCCCTTTCCATTTTGTCTGTTCATCATGCTTGGTGGCTCATACAACTTCTGGACCATCCAAAATTCAGCATCCTCTAAACTCTTGCTAAAGAATGAGGTGCACGTGTCCAAAGGAGATTCCATCATCTGCTCCAGAAAAGAGTTTCGGTGGAGCGGCAGAGGACCTGGGGCTGTGGAATTACACCTCAGAGATACAGTCGGCCCATCTCTTGGCTTAAGGAATAGGTGAATGTTTTGGAGGAATAGGAAAAGACGGTAGCTCCCTTATTCTGTATTATTATGTCATTTTCTCCTCTTTTGCTATGAATTGCTCACAGATTTATTTTCCTAATCCCTTAGGCAATGTTAATATTCCTATCCAACTCTCATGGTCATCTCTGAAGACCACAAGTTGGAGGATCGTAAAGCAGAGTTACGATTCAAAAGTACCTGAGTAAATTTGCTGCCATACAGAAATTATTCATCATATCTTAAATTTCAGTATTCTCATTTAAAAATTTTTGAGTAGACTTGATGAAAGAGACATTAGACTTTTTCTTTTTTCTTGGTTGTTTTTAATGTGTGGTCCTCTCAGTGCTGTTGTTTATATCTGCCCACATCTTCAAGTTGTCAGGGCTGTTTTGAATTGCAGTGACACCCTCCAAATGCAGTTGACACTCCGCCCACTTGGTGCTATCCACAAACAGTGAGTACATGTTCTGAATGTCATTAGTGAAGATGAAGTCCAAATCATCAAGGAGAAAGCTGACAGAAGCCTGTTGGGAAAAAAACATTCAAATGAGAATTAGGAGATTTGTGTCTGTCAACAGCTCTTTTCGTGGCCCCTCATCTCTGATCCTCCAGCCTTTACATTATTCTTACATATAATATGGAATAATGGTCTCCCTCTAGGGTGGTCTCCTCCCAGGGGTCTGGAACACATTCCACTCAAGCACTTTCTGGCCACTCTTGATTATACATAGCACTTGTTAGAACCTGAGAAGAAGGGGTTTCCATGAAAAAGGCTGTCCCTCCCTCTCTAGGAGTCCACAATCTAGTTCAGGAAGCAATCAGATATTCCAGTTAACAGCAGAAGTAATTCCTTAGGGTATTTTGTGGTTTTCAAAGCTAGTATATGTGTGTGTGCAAAATCATATATATGAATAAATATATGTTAATATATAAATATCATGTAAAGATTAAATGAAATGCATGCATAAAATTATATGCATATAAAATGCACATATATGTGTGTATTCATAAATTCATTTAATCCTTGTAGTAACCCGGTAAGGCAGATGAGAATGCTCCTGCCTTGCAGATAAAAATACTATATAACTTTAAGTAACATTAGGAGTTCAGCACAGGCCTCTGAATTTAAAGCCCTGGGGTCTTTCTTTTGGAACATAAATTCTTTCCCTGAATCAGAGTAAGGGTGAATCCCTGCAGTGTACTATAACTGATCAGTGCCATGTGTGATGCTTGGAGGAGGTGGGGCTTGAGGAAAACCTGTGCAGGTCATCTCTGATGGAGAGAAGAGCCTGTGTATGAAGGAAGAAGACACCTGACTCAAGGGTTCAACGTGGAAGCCTTCAGTTAGCTGTCTCAGTGCTGGGGGACTGAATGCAGAGGGTATAGCATCTTTCCCAGTGTGTGGGTTTGGATTTTTTCTGAAGGACTGGATCACAAGAGTGGTTATAAAGTGGCCCGTGATAAGGTCAACACAGAAGGAACATTAGGGCAGAGGCGTCTGTGGAGTGCGTCACAGCCTGGGGTCAGACAGAGGAGCTATGGCACTGTCACACCCCCAGGCCTGACAAGCTGCTGGGAACACGTGAACAAGGGAAGCTGGCGGAAGACCCCCTGAAGGACTTGCTGGTGGACTTGTCCAGTCCAACATGAAGGCCCGGGATTCTGTCTCCATCCATACCGGGCTCAATGCCTGACAGGACGTTGTCCTCAGCAAGAGCACCGCTGCCTGGTGCAGTTCTGAAGACAAGTGAGTGTCCGCGTGAAGCTGATATGAACTCCGTACCCGGCATTGAGAAAACACCTACTAACTGTAGCAATTTATCCTAACTATTGTAAGAGGTAAAGTGGTAGGAGGAGAGATTTAAAAAGATAACACCTTGCATGCAAGTGTTTTAATTCCTTGAAGGAAAAATGCTCCATTAAACCAAGGCTCTAGACTCTCTCAACCAAGAGGCAACCAATACCTGCCTTCTTTGTGGGCAAGATTTATTTTGGTTGGGTTGGGCAATTTCTACCCTGATGCAATGTTTGACTCATGGCAAGTGATAATAATGAGAACCACCTACACATCTTTACGACACTTAAGAACTATGCAATCGTGTCTCATTTTCTGATTTATATGAGCCTGAGCCAGTTCTTTTTATACTTTGGGACCTTTATCACCACTGGGACATTTAGACACAAGAGGGTTATTTGGGGCTTCAGTCAGGTAGCCTCAGGTTTAGAGTTTGGCAAAGCATGAGGAGGAAGCACTTTCTGTTCCCTGATGCACTTGAGCTTTAAGCCCTACCTGAAGGCCCAGGCTATCAGGTATGTTATTTGCACGTGGAAGGCATTTCAAATAACGGTGGGGAGGTTCCTATCTTCCCTCAGGGTTGGTATTTTAATGATTCTTTAAAGAAACTGAATAATCAAATTGCTTTGGCAGATTTTCCTCTCAGTATTTAAATGACACTCAATTCTAAGCAATATTTTAAAAATCCAAAAGGAAATAGAATTTGTCAGACAGCAGAAATCTCTGGTCCTCAGAAAGAGGGACTGAAATCACCACACCCCACCTCTCCCCTCCAGAGTCTGCTGTTCAATTTCAGCATGAATTGCCCGGCTGTATTTCGTGATTTGGTCTCCTCTTACTTACCAAAGGTGATTTTAGAAATCGGCAGCTGCCAATGGAATGTGACTTTGGTGGAGGCAGAAAGGTCCATGTGCCTGCTACCTTCAGTCTGAATACTTGGCAGTGGTTCGTCCTGCTCTGGACCACAGACATCGTTGGAATGCGCTGTGTTCCTCACGTTGGTGTGCAGTGGGTTGTCAAGTTGGAAGCCACCTTGGCTGGCACAGGCACCGCTAGCCTCAGAAGACCATTTGATTCCTGTGTTTCTTGACCGGCAGTGTGTCCTGGTTTCTGTTCAAGCTGAGGAGAGCATCGGTGTTTGCTGCTGCTGCAGCAATCTACCTCAGATGTGGAGAGCCAGGGAAAGCTCACTGGAAGAGGTGGGATGGAGGATCAGATGACACCCGAGTCAGCATGGGTGGTGGGAGAGAAAGCTGGAGAGGAGGAAAGAGTTTGTGCCCCGTGGGGAGATGACTATGCCGAGAGAATGGGAGAAGAAAGCTTGGCCTACGTCACTAGGACATCTGAGGCCACTTGTGCCAAGACAGCATGTTTCAAAAGGACGGTTGGTGCCTGTGTACTTAGAGGTTGCCCACGAACGATACTACCTTGAATCAGAAGAGGGCTGCTGGGCACCATGAGTGTTTCCAATCTTTTGATTCTGAGAACGCTGAAATAATTTTGTACTGATCTAAAACCCTGTCTGGATCTTTGGAGACTTTCAAAACACTTTTATCAGATTAGTAGTGCAAAGGGAGGTTCAAGAACAGAGGGAGGAAAGTGGGAGAGGGTAAGGGTAAGTATTAGGACTGGGTCAGAACAGACTACATGCATTTATAATTCTGTCAAAATGAATCCTAATGTTATGTATTACTAATATGAACCAATAGAAATGAAGAAAACATGATTATCATGTAAATTTTGTTTATATACTGTGTGTTTATCTTTGTGCATGTTATGTTATCATACTAATAGTTATATATAAATATTGTTTAATCATTTATTATATATGAGTATATATAATTTTTTTTTTGATACTGGGTATTGAACTGAGGGGCACTCAGCCACTGAGCCACATCCCCAGCCCTGTTTGGGATTTTATTTAGAGACAGGGTCTCACTGAGTTACTTAGTGCCTCACTTTTGCTGAGGCTGGCTTTGAACTCCTGATCCTCCTGCCTCAGCCTCCTGAGTTGCTGGGATTCCAGGTGTGTGCCACCATTCCCAGCTTGTTGCTTTGTTTGCTTATTTTTTGGCACCAAGGATTGAACCCAGTGGTGCATAACCACTGAGCAATATCACCAGCCCTTTTTAAATTTTATATTTTGAGATAGGGTTTTGCTAAGTTGCTTACGGCCTCACTAAGTTGTTGAGGCTGGCTTTGAACTTCTGAGCCTCTGGCCTCAGCCTCCCAAGTTGCTGGGATTACAGGCATGTGCTGCCTCACCCAGCTCAGCTATTTCTTTACTTTAAAGGAACTGAAAAATTTATTTCCTATGGCCTGGGCATCTAAAATTGCAAAAGTTTATGGGGGCAATAGAGCTCAACTAGTGTGCCCTTCTCCTTTTACAGATAAAATGAGACAGAAAAGCAGAGGGACTAGGCTAAGGTCGCAGGAAAAGGCAGAACCCCACCTAGAACTCACGTTGTGTTTTCCAGGACACTGCCCAGTGCAGTCCTGGCTCTCGTGAGCAGCTGTTGGTGCTGGTGCAGGGGGAGGCCACAGGGTCTTGAAAGAGTCCCCTACCTGGAAATGTCCCTACACTGAGGTTGACTTGATATCCCTTGTAGAAGGACCACACAGAGAAATGTTAAGAAGTAGTGGCTTAGAGAGAGCGCAATAAAACTTCCACAGGAAAACTAGAGAAAGTTACTTTGCTTCCAATGCAAATGAACACCTGTTTTTACAATGGAGCAAACTGCAGCTGTCCTCCCAGGAACCCTGGTGAAAGGCACTCCCGGAAACAGGTCTTTCCCTCCTTTTTCTCTCCTCATCATTGAGACCATTCCTCTGCACCTTGCTTTAGGTTTTCCCTGTGAGGGCAGGAGGAGCAGCCTGTGGTCAGTGGTGTACTCTAAGGGTAGCCCACTGGTGACCACCTTGTACTTTCCACCTGCGCACAGACAGAGGCTGGCTTGGGGTGGTGGTGGAAGGGGAGATGTTGACACAAGGGTACGAGGTTTCAGTGAGCCTGGAGGGATAAGCATCAGTGATCTACTGCACAGAGTGGTGAAGAGAATAAGCAATAACACGTTACGTGTTTTCAAATTGCGAAGAGTAGATTTTAAATGTTTTAACCACAAAAAATGATAATAAGTATGTGAGGCAATGGATTTGTTAATTAGGCCAATTTAATCATTCCGCATTGTAAACATATATCAAAATATCACATTGCATTCTATAAACATGCACAGTGATTTGCCAATTACAAATAAATTTAAAAATAGAAGACCAGGCCTCTCCTTTCCCCGGCTGGTCAGCCATTCTCTACTGCTAGGCATCTGAGACCAGCAGTGTGGGTGGCATTTAAACAGGAAAGATGCTTTTTCTTCCTTTTGCCTGAGTCCAGATTTCTTTACAACGGACCCACCGTGTTTTCCTCCCCTGCCTACTTCTGTTGGCTGTTCTGGAAACACATCAATTGAGTTCAACATTTGCAGCCAGTGGCTGAAGGCCACTGGACCAGGACACTTAACTTAATATGATACGGTCAGCTTTGCTTCAAATTAAAATCAGAAACAGTAATATCTTAATTCTCTTGTCTAGACAATAGTCACGGCTGTAAATTATCCTCATAATAGCCATTGGATGGTTTCTAATGACCTTATCAAAACACTATTTGCCAATCCTATAAACTTTTTGAACATGCTGTTTAGTTTATCCTAATTAATCTATTAAGAGGTGACATATATATCCTGCTTCCTCTCTCCACAGTGACATTTGTAGATTCAATTCTTTGCTTGTTGCTAATGCTATCTGTGATAACTACTGATCTAATTCTGTCTTCTATCTGCCAAAAATTTAATCAGAAAAACATTAACCAAATGTGATGTTCTTTTTGATTGTGTGTTTGAGATAGTAACTATTGTGTCCCTAGACACTTGGTATTGATCCTCCTAAGTGATTAACAGCTGTTTACATACACTTTGTCCAAGGTGGGATGGCAGCACATTGCTAGGCCACTAATAGTTATGAGCAACCACGAGTGTAAATGAATTCTTTCAACCACAACTTGAAGAGCTCAAGATGTTCAGAAGACGGGCCTCCTCAAGGCTTGTCCAGAGAGCGGATCTCAGTAAGAACCCATTTCACATTAGCAAGTGTGGGGCAGCTAATCACAAAGGTGTAAGCTCAGCAGCAGATACCTGAACTGCCCATCCTAAGCTCGGGTGTGTTGGTGTTGGGGTGTGGGAGAAAGTAGGCACAGACAGCAGGAAGGCCAAAATGGATTAAGAAAAGTCCAAAAACCCAGTTGCAGGGTTTTAATTTCTCTTCTTATCATGGAAGCTTCTTGTCTCTTTTTGTCTGGGAAGTGCATAACTGCCCTGGGTATTGCGATCGATCTTTGTGTGGCTCTCTTTCCCCAAAGCGGCTTGCTCGCCTCTCTCTCCATTGCTCATGTCTTTCACTGAGTGACTGTGTCTGTCTGCTTCTCCCAGCAAAATGTGGCCTCAGGGACATCATGGCTGCTGGGGACGGGGGAATCCAAAGCCCTGGGGTGGATTTCACTTGCATTGTTTTGTTTGTTTCCTTGGCTGGGTTTCTCTGCCTCCTGGAGCTTGGTTTTCTTCCTCTGAAAATTAGGATAGGAGTAGTGTCTGCCTCAAAGGGTCAGTGGGAAGCCTCACAAGTTTTCAACAACAACAAAAAAAAAGAATTATTTTTTCCCTTAAATAACCAAGTTTCCAGTTCCTCCCAGTGTTTCTTAAAACTGAAATATAATTTATATAACACAAAACTTACCCTTTCAAAATGTACAAGTTGGTGACATTTATTATACTCTGTAAACATGGTGAATTCCTAATTCCAGGAGATTTTTAACATGCCAAAAAGACACTCCTTCCTCATAAACAGTCTCTCTTGATTCTGCTATTTCCCCAGTGCCTGGTGTCCAGGAATCTGGATTCACGCAGTGAGCATTTCTAAAAGTGTGGTAATGTAAGGTGTGGCCTTTGGTCTGTCTGTTTTCACTTGACATGATGTTTCCAAATTTCAGACATGTTGTAGCATGTGTAAGTGTTTCATTTTTTAATGACTGAATAATATTCCATTGTACTATGTACTACCTTTGATTTAACTATTCACCGAGTGACAGACATTTTGGTTTTCTTCCATGTTTTGTCTGTTATGAGTACTATTGCTATGGATATTTATATACAAGCTTTCATGTGGGCATATGTTTCTAATTATTTTGGATATAAACTTAGGAGTGGAGATGTTGAATCATATGGTGTTTTAGGCAGCTTTTCATCTCTGTGACCAATATACCTGGCAAGAATAATGTAATGGAGGAAAAGTTTGACTCAGAATTTCAGAGGTTCAGCCCATGGATGGCCAACACCATAGCTCTGAGCCCCAGGTGAGGCAGAACAGCATGGTGTGTGTGACAGAGCAGAGCAGCTCGGGACATGACAATCAAAAACACAGAACTCTGCTCGCCCAAGACAAAATATAGACCCACAGACACACCCCCAGCTACCTACTTTCTCCAGCTTTACCCTACCTGCCTATAGTCATCATCCAGTGAATACTGATTACGTTACATGTCTCATAATGTAGTCATCTCACCTGAAAAAATCCCTGCGTTGTCTCACACATATCTAAACCATAACATATGGTAACTTTATTAAGCTTTTAGAGGAATTGCCTCACTATCTTCCAAACTAGATGCCCATTTTATATTTATTCCAGCAGTATAAAGGGATTTCTATTTCTCTTTATCCTCACTAACAGTTGTGATTGTCTGTTTTTTGATTATAGCTATGCTAGGAGTATGAAATAGTATTTTACTGTGGTTTTGGTTTGCATTTGCCTGATACTAAATGATATGGGCACATTGTGTTCACCAATTATTTCTGTATCTTTTCTGGTGTAATGGCTATTGAAATATTTTGCCCATATTTGACTTGGCTTTTCTTTCTATTTTTTTTATTACTTAAGTCTTTTATAAATTTTTTAAAATTATAAAAGTTCTTTAAAAATGTGTGTGTGTGTGTGTGTAGGTGTGTATGCATATATATGTACTTTTTTGGGGGGTGGGGGTGGTAACAGGGATCGAACCCAGGTGCGCTTAACTACTGAGCCACAACCTCCATTCTTTTTTAATATTTTCTTTAGAGATAGGATCTTGCTGAATCGATTAGGGACTCACTAAATTGCTGAAGCTGGCTTTGAGCTTGTGATCCTCCTGCCTCAGCCTCCAGGGCCGCTGGGATTACAGGTGTGTGTCATTGTGCTGGGCTAGTTCTTTAAATATTCTTGATACAAGACCCTTCCATGTATTTTTTTTTTACAGATGTTTTCTCCATGTCTATGATACAGATGTCTCTTTACTCTCATGATGAAAGAGAAGAGGAAAAACTTTAATTTTGATGAAAGTCAGCTTAGGTATTTGTTATCTCTTGTTGCTAACACTCTTGTTGTCATACCTAAGGAAACATTGCCAATCCAGGTCATGAAGAATTGCCTCTATGATTTCTTTAAACAGTTTCATAGTTTTGGATTTTGCATTCAGATTTTTAACACATTTTGAGTTAATTTTTGTATATGATGTGAGGTAAGATACAACTTTGTTCTTTTGCATGTTGACATTTGGTTATCCAAAGACCATATGTTGAAAGACCTTCCACCTTCATTGAGTGATCTTGGCACCCTTGTTGAAAATCAATTGACTGTAAATGTTAGGTTTCATTTCTGGATTCTCTGTTCTATTGATTTATATATCTATACCTAGGCCAGTACCACACTATCTTGATGCCTTTGGCTTTGTAGTAAATGTTGAAATTAGGAGAGATGTCTTCTCCAGTTTTTTGTTTTTTAAGATTATGTTTGCTATCTTGTATCTCTTGCGTTTCAATATGGATATCAGGACCAGATTGTCAATTTATTCAAGAAAACCAGGTTAGATTTTGATAAAGATCGTGTTTTCTGGAGATCAATGTAAGGAAATGTCATAGTAGAACTGTGAGATCATCTGATTCTTAGGAGTAGAACATCTTTTCATTTACTTAGGGTTTTTTAATTTTTTACAGTGATATTTAATAAATTTTCATGCACTAGTTTTATACTTTTGTTAACTATAGTTCTAAGTATTTTATTCTGTATGATGCTATTTTAAATGGGATTGTTTTTAATACTTTCAGATTTGACATGTTCGTTTCTATTGCTTAGAAATAACATTAATTTAATGTGTACCCTCCAACCTAGCCAAATCTATTAGTTTCAATAAATGCTTTGTGCATTCCTTATGATTTCCTATATACAAAATCACGTCATCTACCATGTCTAGATGCCTTTATGTTTTCTTGCCTAATTGCACTGGCGATGATCTACAGTATAGCATTGTACAGGAGCAATGAAGCCTCCTTAGCTAGTGGCTTATCTAAGATGAGGGGAAGTTTTCAGTTTTTCTCAATGTCATAGCAAACATCATAGGATGTTTCCATTGGTGCCCTTTCCCAGGTTAAAGGTGCTCTTTCTATTCCTATTTTGTTAAGTTTTGTTTGTTTTAAATGATTAAAGGTTGTTATATTTTCTCAAATGTTTTTTGTGCCCATTGAGAATATCATGTTTTTGCCTTTTATTTTGTTAATATGGCACCTCATATTGATTGCTTTCATATATTGAGATAGCTTTCTATTCCTGAGGTAAATTCCACTTGTTCATGGTGTGTAGTCTTCGTCTTAGGTCACTGGGACTCATTGTATCAACATTAGTTACTTGGGGTCTGTTATGGCTTGAGTATGAGGTGTCCCTGCCAAGAGCTCCTGTTAATGCAGGGATAGTCAGAGGGGAAATAACTAGATTGTGGGAACTGTAACCTAGTCAGTCCACTCCAATTGGAATGGACTGACTGAGTGGTCACGGTAGGCAGTTTGGGCAGGGCTGGAGGAGGTGGTCCACTGGCGGGGGGTACATGAAGGGGGATATTCCCCTGTAGTCCCTTTCCCTGACCTTCTCTCTCTGCTTCCTCATCCCATAATGAGCTGAGCAGCTCTCCTCTGCTGGGCCCTTCCCCCTTGATGTGCCTCCTCACTTGGGCCCAGAGTAATGGAGTCGGCCTTCTATGGACTGAGACCTCTGAAACATGTGTCTCAAATAAACTTGTCTTCCTCATTGTTCTTGCTGGATATTTGGGTCACAGAGATGTGCAAGCTGACTAAAGGGGTGTGTGTGTGTGTGTGTGGGTGTGTGAGTGTGTGTGAGTGTGTGTGTGTGTGTGTGTGTGTGTGTTCATTCTTGTGTTTCATCTTTGATTTTGGTATCAGAATAAGACTAGCCTCAAAGAATGGGTCAGGAAGTACTCCATCCTATTCTGTTTTTAGGGGTGAAGTGTTTGTCAAGGATTGTGTTAATTCTTCTTTAAACATTTGTGAGAATTCACCAGAAAAAAACACTTGGGCCTGCAATTGTCTTTGGGAAGTTTTTTGATTCCGAGTTCAATCTCCTTATTTATGATAGCTCCACTTAGATTTTTTTGTTTCTTCTTAGGTCAGTTTCAGCTGTTTGAGTCTTCAAGGATTTGCTGTTTCTCTAGGTTAGATGATTATTGACAGACAATTGTTTGTACTCTTCAATTATAATCTTTTTTAGTTCTACTATCAGTAAGTAACATTGCCCCTTCTTTCACCAATGATTTTAGTAATTTAAGTCTTTTCTCTCCTTCTCAGTCTAACGGTTTTTCAGATAAACTACATTGGGCTTATTGAGTTTCTCCATTTTCCCTACTTTATTTCATTTATTTCAAGCCCAATATTTATTATTTTTTTCTTTCCACTTTGTTTTAATTTGCTCTCCTTTTTCTAGTTCCTTAGAATGAGTTATTGATCTGACATCTTCCTTCTCAATTAGCATAGGTATTTACAAGTATAGATTTTAATCTAAACATTTGTTTGGTTATGTTCTACATATTTTTCCATGTTTTATTTTAATTTTCAATCATCTCAAATTACTATCTAATCTCCCTTGTAATTTTATCTTTGACCCATTGAGAAGAATTTATATTCTGATGTTAGGAAGACTGTAATATATATCACTGTTGGATCTAACTACTTTAGTTATTCAAATCTTTCCTTGTAGATATTTTGCCAAGTTGTTCAACTGCTATAGGAAGCAGGCTACTCAAGTCTTCAACTATTCATGTTGAATTGTGCGTTTCTCATTTTAATTCTGCTTTTTGCCTCATGTATTTTGAGGCTCCTTGGTGCAATCATGTTTATACTCATTATTATTATTTCTGGATGGATGGACATTTTCCCTTTGTAAAATATCCTTTTTTGTGTGTGTCTAGTATCAGTTTTGGTTTTAAAATCTTTTTGTTTGAGGCTGATAATAGCAACTCTAGCATTCTCTTTTTGTTACAGTTTGCCACCCTTTTATTTTCAGCCTATATCTGACTTGAATCTAAACTGTGTCTCTTGTAGACAACATACACTAGGATTGTCTTTTCTGTTCCTTCTGCCAATATGTCTTTGGATCGAGTGTTCTAATTACATTTGATATAACTACTGATAAGGCAGGATTTACATCTGTCATTTTGCTACTTGTGTTCTTTTTTTCTGTTTACTCTTCCATTATTATCTATTTTTATACTAAGTAGATGTTTTCTAGTATACCATTTCAATTCCTTTATTGTTTCTTTTATTATATTTTATTGTTTTTTTCTTAGTGGTTACTGTGAGGATTACAATTATTATCTTAACAATTTAATTTGGATCAATGCCAACTTAATGTCTGCATGATGCCAAACTGCTGCTATATAGCTCCACTCTTCCCTTCTTTGTGTTTTTATAAGTTATGAAAAATCTACTATATAATTACACAAAATTATATAAATCTATTAAAACAGTTTTATAGGTATTGTTTTATGCAGTTTTCTTTTACATAAATAGCAGAAAAGAGTTACTCTCCAAAGTACCTTAATGTTGTCTTTTATATTTATCTATGTTGCTATCTACACTGGTGCTTTTAACAATTTTTCATGTGGATTCTATTATTGTATAGTATTTTAATGTTTTGGCCTAATGGGCTTTATTTAGTATTTCTCATGGGATAGGTCTATGAGAAACTAATTATTTCAATTTACTTATCTGGCAATCTCTTAATTTCTCCTTCATTTTTGAAGACTAGGTTTGCTAGCTACAGAATTCCTGATTATTACTGTTTTCCTTCTGGTACCTGGATTATGCCATCCCATCGTCTTCCGGACACCATGGTTTCTGATGAGAAATCAGTTGCTCACTTCATCAGACTCTCCAGTGTTGGACCACTTCTGTATTGCTGTGTTCTAGATTCTCTATTTTTCACATTTGACAGCTATTTGATTATGATATGTATAGGTGTGGGTCTTTTCCATTTATTTTGCATATATTCTTTGAGCATCTTGGATGTACAGTTTAATGCTTTAAAAAGAAAATATGGGAGCTTTGGCCATAATTTCTTCAAATATTCTTTCTGTCCTTTCTCTTTCATCTCTCCTTCTAGGACTTTCCTTTTGTGAATGCTTGTGTCACAGAGACCTTGAAGGCTCTGTTCATTTTTCTTCATTATTTTTTCTTTCTCTTCATTGGACTAGATAAGGTCAACTGCCCTCTCTTCAAGTTCATTGCCTCGTTATTCTGCCAAGACAAATCTGTTGTTAATCTCCTCTAGAGATTTCGTTTATTTCAGTTATTGTACTTTATGGCTATAGAATTTCTATTTTAAAAAATAATTTATATCTTTTTATTGGTATTATGTATTTGCTGAGAAATCCATCTCATATTTGCTTTTAGACCTTTATCCAAAGTTTTCTTTTGTTCTTTGAGCATAATTATAATGGCCTTTAGATCATAAATCGAAGCTAAACATTATAATCTTTGATTAGGAAATCCAGTGTAAGACTTCATATTAACTATTTTTCTTATTTGGGGGCCCTTCTTTTTCTTTGAAAGTACCATGATTTTTGTTGATAACCATGTATTTTACAAAATATAATATGACAATTCCAGAAGTCAGATTTTCCCTCTTCACAGTTTCTTGAACTTATTTTTATTGTTGTTTATTGTTGGTTTCTGACTTTCTATAACAACTTATATAGTTTATCATGTGTAATGACAGGTTGCTTAATGGTCAACTAATGATTGGACAAATATTTCCTTAAATACAATTACCCCAGTCTTCCCTGAATAGTCTATATTTATGGAGGTGCATGAATTTGGTTTCATGGTAGTCAGTTGGAAACTCTGAATTACCGTTATTTCTTCCTTGTTCAGAGCCTCAAGCTTAGTAAAAGTTGAAAAGTTAAGACCTTAGCTCTCTCCAGGAATGAATGATTTTGCATGGAAGAACAACACAAACTTTGGGCCAATAGTGGTAGAATATTATAGACTAAAATTTGTGTCCCCTGAAATTCATATAGTGAAGCCCTATATATGATGGCATTTGGAGATGGAAAGTTTAGGAGACAACTAAGGATAGATGGTAAAGAGAACCTATGAGTACCCAGTGAGCAGGTGGCTGCCTGCAAGTTGGGAAGAGAGCCTTCACCAAAATAATGCTGGATCATTCTAGCCCGAAAGAGTGAGAAAATTAATTTCCGTTGCTTAAGCCAAGTCATCTATAGTATTTTGTCAGAGCAGACTAAGAGAGACTTTTATAGATAGCTCATTCACAAAATTTTCCCTTTAACCTGTTTGCTCAGTTTCTTCTTTTTCCAACTCTCACTGCTGCCTCAGGAAGCTCTGATGTTAAACAATTGCCACTGATTGTTTTTGACAAATGTCCTGGGGAAAGCTTGTATATACAGAAAGTGATCTCTGAATTAGACCAAAGAAAGTCAAACCCTGCTAATGAAGGTTTCCAAGAAACTTCACACAGAGAAAATGGTAATAATATCTGGTGATGGTGTTTTGGGGGGTTCCACACCTCTTTTCCACTCTCCAAATGTGGTAGGCTGCTGGTTCTCATGACTATCATGCTTGCAAAGCTCTTTGGTTTTCAAGGCTGCTAGAACCAGGGAGACAGAGCAGTGCAAAGGGCAAGTTAAAACACCACAAGGTCACTGCTCTTGTTGGGATTCATCTGTGTATTTTCAATTAACATTTCTTGGATTCTCCTGAGCATTAATTTTCAGAGTTGTGTGTGTGTGTGTGTGTGTGTGTGTGTTTTTCTGAGGATTGAACCAAGGATCTTGTGCAAGCTAGGCAAGCACTCTACTAATTTCCAGAGTTCTTAAAAAGGTTGATTTTGGTTATATTGTTGGTTATATATAGTTTGTTGATGCGCTCATTACTGTCATGAAGGAACAGATTTTGGAGATCTTTATGCCAATACTTCTGCAGTTCTACCCTGAACTCAGTTAATTTTTGATGAGTATATTCATTAATGGTGTTGTATTCTTTCTAATATTGATTTTATCCTCATTTATTAGGCTGTGTTTGGGACTGAGTTGATCCCACTCTCAGATCCAAGGGTTGCTCCTTACATTTTTAATCAAGTTTCATCATCCTTGACATTATTAAAATTTTGGCTGCAGTAAATCCATGTCATAGGGGCTGTCCTGTGCACTTTGGCTCTAGTCTCTATTGACTCAAGACCAGTAACAACTTCCCAATTGTGGCCACTGAAGAGTAGTCCAGACCTTGCCTAGTGTCTCTTACAGGGCAAGTCACCCCCTGTTAAAAAACACTGTACTAAGCACAACAATACAGTCTCATTCTTTTCAACACAAAAGTTAATTCAGATAAACAAAGATTTTCTCCTAAATTTTATGACAATTCCCAATCTCAGTTATTAACTTGATAATGGAGGTATAATCAATAAGACAAGTAATTATAAGACAAAATTGTTGGAAATGACTGGAGGGAAAGTTTCTTTCCTTCTTACTTTGGGTTGGGTTGTGCAAGGATGTGAAATCCTTTGAGTGGCCAGTCTTCTCATGAAACTAAAATGGCACATCTTTGTTCATGGCATGTGGTAGAAGTTAGTACTATGACTACAGAATAGATTGGGCTTCTGGGGTGATCTTTGCTGCTCACATGAGACCAGTTTAGGCAAACTCTTTGAACTTAAGCTATCACTAGAAGTTCTAAGGGATTCTCTCTCTATAACCTCTCTATCAAATTCAAAGCCTGCTTTTTATGTCACTTCAACTCCCAAGTTCCCATTGCACCATTTCAGTTGTAATTGGTTGATTGAAATACTTTTTAATGAGAAGTTCTCCCTGGGTTTTAACTCTGCCCATTTCAGCTCATTCTACTCTCTTTAGTTATCCTCCCAAAGTGCATCTCTGATTTTATCACCACCCTGTTTAAGAAGTTTTAAGGTTTCTTTGTCATCTACACATTAAGCCAGTATTTTAGCCTCATTTTCAATTTGATTAAAGCTAATTTTTCAAATCCGTCAGCCTCTACTTTTCTTCTGTGATCTAACCGTTTCAACCAAATAGAATGGTCAATATTCCTAGAGCAGGTTTTCCATATTTTCTCTTTCTTTTTGTTTTCTTATTCTATTTCTATATTAAATCATGTTACATTCAAAGTAACAATTAAAATAAGAAGAGACAGCCTGTATATAGATCTAGCCTTGTGTTAGATACTGTACTGCTTCTCATTTAATTCTCCCAAACAAAACAGTACAATTTGCTAATTCTACTTAATCCTCTGCCACTTTAGGAAAAAAAATTAGCTTAGAGAAGTTAACTAATTTCCCCAAATCACACAGATAATCCAAAAGGCTGGAACTTAACCTCAGGTCTTTGTAATTGCCCTTGTTCTTTTTCTTGGCCACAGTAATAGACTGCTTTCACTTGGCTCAGCTTGGTTGTCCTTCACCTATTGCTCTCTATTCCAATTCTGATTTTTTCCAACCTGAGCTTATGTTTTAGTCAGGTTTTTCTTTTTTCTTTTTCTTTTTCTTTTTTGCCACTGTGATCAAAAGACCTAACAATTAGAGGAGCAAAAGGTTGTTTGGGAGCGCCTGGTTTCAGAGGGTTCAGTCCCTAGACAGCTGGCTGTATTACTTGGCCTTCCAGGTGAGACAGAGCATCATGGCAGAAGGATGTGGTGGAGGAAGGTGGCTCAGAACATGACCTCCAGGAAGCAGAGGGAAAGGACTCTCCTCATCATGACAAATTATAAACCCCAAAGGCTCTTCCCCAATGACCCACCTCCTTCAGTCACACACTCCCTATTTTCACTTTCCATTCAGTTAACCCTTATCAAGGGGTTAATTCACTGATTGAGTTAAGGCTCTCCTAACCCTATCATTTCACCTCTTAACCTTCTTGAGTTACCTCACCCATGAGCTTTTGGGGATACCACATATCAAAACCACAACAGCTTGTGTGTTCTTCTGTAACGTGTGGGCCAGTGTTTTGATCCAGAAGCACCCTGTCCCCTCTTTATCTCTCAGTAACCCCAGCACAGTGTCAGGCACATCATGGTAGATGATCGAGGCCTGTTTCAAATAAAGGAGATGGATGAATAAAACTTTGACTTGTGCATCTGTTTTTTTTTTTTTAATTTAATGATTGATGTAAAAAGAACAATCAAATGTAGTATGCACTGTTTTGAAGAAAATGGGCATTGAGCAAATAGTTGTTAAATTGAATGAATTGCTGAAAATTCAGTAAATCATATTTTGGGGGGTCTACCTCATTTTTTGCTTCCCCTATGTAGACCATAGTTAAAAACTATGTTGCTTTCACTTTGCTCAACTTAGTTATCCTTTTCCTCTTGGTCTCTATTGCAATTCTGTTTTTTCCAACCCAAGCTTATGTTTTAGTCAGGTTTTGTTTGTTTGTTTTTGTTTTTTGCCACTGTGATCAAAAGATCTGACAAAAGACCTGATCAAAAGACCTATATCAAAGCATCTACCAAATATATGTGGGAATTCCGTTATTTCTGTGTTAACTGTGTAGGTGAGAAGGACTGGAGGGTCTATTTGTTTTGTAACAAATAGTGACAAATAGCTAATAATGGGAATGAGCCTGGTCTCAGACATCTGAAATGAATCCAGAATTTCTAGCTACGCCATTGATTGGTGACTGTGTCTTTCCTTCCATAGGGAGCTGTTTCATGGACTGTCAGTCTGAAAACAAATCTGCTTCAATGCTCTGTCTACTTTTTCTGTCCCCAAATGTGCATGGTATTTCAAAAGAGCCATGACAGGGCCCTAAGGTAGAAAAGAGAAGAAAATAAAGGACAAGAATGCAAACTATATACCAGAGCTCCCAGCCTAGGGAGCCTTTTGCTGATGCTTTACCCCGAATCAGCAATGTAGACAGATTAGTCAGGCCTCCAGCACACAACCAGTTCTATTAAAGTGAGGACATCCGTGATTCTACTTATAAAAATACTTTTCAAAATTTATAGACTTATTGTGTGACATGTAACAGAGTTCTTTAAACAGGAGTGTACGAACATTTCCCCAGTGTGTGTGGTTCTCCAAGGAAATGATCAGTTTCATAATTATATTTATATTTTAGCAGGAAAATTAATATATACATGTCTTGCTTATTGGGGGCTCCTAATGGATTAGGTGCATTGAAATTTCAGTACCACATTTTCATTTGGATTGATAATCTGACTGTTATGAAGCAGTGTTATTTTTCTTACCCTTGGTTGGTTAATGAAATAAGTCTGGATCTGTTTGTCATATTAACTCAGGTATTGATTATTGTGTCCTTGATATGCACAGCACATGTATAATGTAGGTATGTTCCTGGGTTTGGTCCATATGGGCACTATATGTGTAACTCAGGCATTGCTTTCAGATCCACTGTATGTGTACTGCATGTATAACTCCCACAGGTATCATATGGTTTCATACAGGTAGGGTAGAATAAAATGTTGACAAAATTGTTTTTATAGACATGTCAAACCTTACATGTACATGTATGTTATGATACTCACATTGAAAATAGTAATTTACTTTCAGCAAAAGTAATTATAGTCCTTCTCATTAATAGTATTGATTTTTACACCATTTTAATTTGCTTTTAATTTATGAATTAATTTCTAGTTTTATAGTTGTGAAAGCACTCTAAGAATAGGCCAATGAATTAGACCTAGTGGTATATATTAATATTGTTATAAAAATAATTTGTTAGGCTCAGTGCATGCCTATAATCCCAGAGGCTCTGTAGGCTGAGGCAGGAGGATCACAAGTTCAAAGCCAGGCTCAGAAACTTAGTGAGACCCTGTCTCTAACTAAAATATAAAAAGGGCTGGGATGTGGCTCAGTGGTGAAGCTCCCCAAGGTTCAATCCCAGAACCAAAAAGAAAAAAAAAATTGTCAACATCACCAGTTAGTAGGGAGATCTTTTTCTTTCAAAAGGGATGTTTATATTACTAAATTGGACCCCAATAAGCTATTTTGGGGGAAAAAAAAGCAATGTTACCCACAGACTATTAGGCTTGTTGGTGACAATGTTCCAACCATTCTTACAGCAGCCACCTGTTTTATAAGCTGCCAGCTCTAGTTACTGAATCAAATTTTCTTTTACCTGGAAATATATCCCATTGCATTAATTTGGTAAGGCTAAGCACTTTTTCCAGAGTGCTCACCAAAGTTTCCTTTAATCTTTTCTTTGTTTGAATAAATATAGCATGGTAACAGGGAAGAGCCCCTGTCTCGGCCTCTTTTCCCTTCTTTGGGTGTGGAGAGATTGAAATAGTAACTTTAGAGCGGTGCACTGCTTCCTGTGCCGTCTCCTGTCATCACAGTGAGGCTTGGAGGACAGGGCCAGGCCTGTCCATCCCCTGGCAGTGTGTAGGCCAAGGGGACCCATCCATCGTCCCTCCTCTAGGTCTCTCGGGTGCAGTTCCAAATCCCAGGGCTCCCATTTCACACCCTGGGCTCCTTTCTTTCTCAGTGTGGCTTCTCTAGATTTAAACTAATTTTATGGTAGAGAATTATGATATTATCTAGGGAAAGATACATAACATAAACTCATATGGAAATCTTTGTCATAAATTTCTTATTCTATACCTAATAAAGTTTATGATTATGATTATACATATATGTGTGTGTGTGTTTGATAAATATTTTCTACTGACTACCAGAAAGGATTTAGATAAAATACAGGATTATAAGACAGATCTTTTGGATTAATGCAAATTTAAAGTAATACAGGAAGAAGGTAAGGAGAAAACACAAATTTAAAAATTCTTGGCTAAAAAAATAAGATTTTTTTGGTCTGAACTTCCTGGAGGTGAGAGAAAAATGTTTTATAACCTAATACAATGAAAGTTTTTATAGGAAGAAAGCTTTTACTTTTACTAACTTCCAAGAAATTTATTAGAGTGAAGTAACTTTAAGCAGTATCTTGGTAAAGAGCATTCCTAGATATGTTCCAAAGTCTTGATTCTATTGCATAACTATAACTATTCAATTAAAAGAAGTCTGAATAGTAAAAATGAAAGATGTCACATTATATGGTGTATAACTTGAGGAAAGATTTAGAAGGTTTTTTTTTTCTAGAAATGTCTCCCTCTTTAAGAATTCGTGTGACTGCCTCTTCTCTCCCGACCTTCTTTCTTTCTATTTTTATTTTTTTGGTAGTACTGGGATTGAAGCTAGGGATGCTTTACCAACTGCTGAGGTACATCCTCGGCCCTTTTTGTTTTTTTTCTATTTCTTTTTTTTTTATTACTAAGGTTTGAACCCAGGGATGTTTTGCCACTGAGCTACACCCCCAGCTCTTTTTATTTTGAGATAGGATTTCACTAACTTACTTAGGGCCTCACTGTGTTGCTGAGGCTGGAACTTGTCATCCTCTTGCCTCAGCCTCCTGAAGAGCTGAGATTATAGGTTTGTGGCACCCCACTCAGATTATCTGTCCTCTCCCATGGTTTTCCGAGTCAATATGATATAAATAAATAAAATCATTTTTCCCTGGACATTTTCTTACTTTTCTTCTTATGGACATAAAGCTTATGAATTTTGAAAGAACAGATGAGAATATTTTCCTTTTATCTTTTGTATTTTTGTTCTTATTATGGTAGTTTTTTTTTTTTTTTTTTTTTAGCTTTCTGTTCTGAGCTTGAAGACGATGCATGACATTTGTAGAACATTTTGGAAAATATGAAGAACCAGGAAATGTGTGTTCATGATTCTAGCAATAGTAATTTCCTGGTGATTTTTTTCAATAAAATTGTAGCTTATGTGAGAACATATGCTTTTTTTACTTGACATTTTTAATGTTATTAAATTTCTCCATGTTATTAAAAACCTTCATGTTCAGTGACTACAAAGCATTTCACCATAGTATGGACAGAATGTGGCTTATTAAACAGGAGTGATGTGCAGCTTCTTACTGTTTCAGTGCTACACCTGTGTGCACAACTCGTGAGAGCTTTTGACCTTTCTCCTTGTGGTGGTTTCTAAGAAAAGTCAATAAGCTAAAAGGTGAACGTCCTAGATTTTTAAAATGATATTGCCAAATTACTTTCCACTTCCCTCAGCAGTTTCTGAGATGCCTGGGTCATTGATTTCACCATGTCTCTCCCACATGGCTCTTCTCCTGGATTTGACTTTTCTCATTTGACAGACAAACATGGCATCCCACTGATTTAACTTATATCATTCATAAATGGGAACTAATTTTGGTCACATTTAATAATCATTTATATTTTTCTTTTCAAACTTTTCCAAAGAATCTTACCTCTGCATCATCATTTACCATCCCTCAGAGAGACAAAATCATGTAAAGCCCCCCAAAAATTTATAGCTGAGATGAACATGGTCAAGCCCTCACTGCATGTGTGTCTAGGGAGCAGAAGGGACCCGGCCGTGGTCTGGTCTTTTAGATAACATGGGGCATGTACCTCCTGCCTGTCTTGGTTGCATCTCTCACTCTTTTTCTCTCCCTTTGTTCCATTCATTTTCCCTCATCAACTTGTTCTCTCCTAATCACCTTGTTTTCTCCTCCATGTGACATTTGTAGTTACTGGGGTTAGTGATGACAGAACGAGACAGAAGCGATACACTTGCAAGTCAGGGAATTCAATATGCAATGTGGTACTGAAGTTTTGTGATCACACTCCATTGGGAGCCCCAGATTATCCCAATTCATATATGCATGACTTGCATGTGAAACAAATAGAATCCGGGGCTTGCCTTGGCCCAGGTTGGTCGGATGGGCTATTGCAACTATTCACCTGTGTCTTTTCACTGTACACAGTGAAATGTGTCTAGGACTATGACAGGACTTTTGTTATTAGATCCCGTGAGAACAAAACCTAGAACGTCAGCAAGACACCTGGAGACCTGGGAGACCTGCACAGAGAAGGTGGAGTGTTCTTTTAGCTGTTTTTTTTTTTTCCTTCTTTGTATTAACTTAAGCTGCTCTAAAGGTGTGCATGGTTAAAATTTGCTGAGCACCTTGCATGATAAGCTGACTTAGTGGAGGTTTGTGTGCTCGTCAGTGCCCATGGCAACACCATGAGGAAGATGCTGCTGTCCTTATTTTACATCAGACTCCAGGAAACTGTGGCCTCTGTGTGTGAGACTGTTTCCCCCTCTCACCTAGTGAATAAGGGCAGTGATTTGCAACTAAGTCTGCCGATGGTGAAGCCATGCATATCCTCTCTGCCTGTCTTCCAGTGGTGGCAATCCCTCACCTGGAGCCTGTTCTCTGCTCCTGGGCCCCACAGGTGGATTGGCCTGGGCCAGGGTGCAGTGGAATGGGAATGCCCGTTTCCTTCTGATAGCAAAAGTCTGAGTTCAGCGAGGAGCAGGGGCAAGTCTGGGTTTCTGGTTCTCAACACATAGTAGACACGTAGTGACTATTTGTTATTACTGAAAGAGAGATGCTTTTCATTAAGCTACCATCTCCTCTCACATTAAAGCAGCTTTAACTTGTCTGCAGGGCAGGGACAATTTGGCAAAGCTGAACCTCATTTCCATTGACTCAGCTCTTCTTTAGCAAGTCATTGATGCCTCCTTAACTTTCTGTTCTTCAAAATGAGGCTACCAAACTCCAAGTGGAGCGATTAAGAAGAAGAAGTTTTGGACTCAAAGAATTCATGGTGAAAACAACAGAGTTTTGTGTAAGTTTGGTAATAATCAAATCTGAATTTCTGAATTTCAAAGAAAGCTTTTTAGGAGTGAATTCTGAACAGGTTATAGATAGGTGTTGTTTCTCAAATGGGGAAATATTTCTTTCCCCAGTCTCACATTCCTGCCAAGCTCTTAGTTTTCATACAGTGCTGCACAGTTGCTGGAGCTATCCAGCTGCCTAGGGCCATGAGTGGGGTGCCAACCCTGAATGGAAGTCAGTCCTCACCTTAGTCCCAGGTTGTCTAATACCTCTTCTGACCTACACTATACTACTTATACAGTAGTATAATATAAATTTGCCTGCTGCCCCAAATGCACCGTAGAGGTATAATACCAATGAATCTTAAAAATGAATAAAATATAGTCATGGTAAAGATGGGTACGTGACTTTCCATTCTGTTAGAGAGCTATAACTATGTAAGTTTTTACAATCAATCTGCATTTCTAAATTTAGTATTTTGCGTGGAATGTTTAGAAAAAATGATGAAAAGTATTTTCCTCTTAACCAATCTGAAAAACTTGCTAACACTCAAAACCAAAGATCAAAAAGCTTTGAAAGTCAATAAATATTTTAGGCTTTGTGGGCCAAGATACAAATTGTTAGACAGTATCCTTTGAGAGAAAACAAATTTCCAAGAAATCTGATGCAATTAGCAGCACAGTAATGACAGTTGAGAGCAACGTCCTTTTTGCTGTATAAGCTGATTGTATCGGTTTTGTATTACAGCCATAACAAGCTCTCACAAACTTGGTGGCTCACAGGATACAAATTTATTATCTTGCATATGTAGGTGAAGTATCCAAATGGGTCTTACTGGGCTAAGATCAAGCGTTGGCTGGGCTGTGTTCTTCTGGATGCTCCTTCTCCAGATGCCAGGAGTTGCCTGCATTCTGTAGCTTCTGGTCCTTGCTCTAGGTTCCAGGTCCCTTGACACACAGGGCCCCTCTAACCCTGCTTCTCTCATCTCATTTCTTTGTTTACTACAGCCTGGAAAGGTTCTGTGCTTTGAAGCAGTCATGTGTGGCCTGAGGTCCCGCTGGATAAAGCAGGCCCATGAGTCAGCTTCCCAGGGCTGTGATAAGAAAGTCCCACAAAGTGGTGGCTCAAAACAAAGGCTTTGTCATGTCACAGTTGCAGAGGCTTAAAGAACAAAATCATGGTTTCAGAATTCAAAGTAGCATTCCCTATCATAAAACTGATGCAAATCTTGAAAAATCATTCTCAGCTTTGAATCACACTAAAAACAGGTACAGAAAGCAGAATTTGGCCAGCAGGCTTTGGTTGACTGATTCTTCCTCTACACAAAAATCTTAGGGCAAAACCTATTAGAATGTTTCTAGAAATACCACATAGTATAATATAAACATGGTTTAAGAATATATTAGAAATTAGTCTCAATGAGGCTTAAATACATATGTGAGAGTAAATTATCTGGTAAAATGGACCCTTTGAGTAATTTGAATAAAGCTTGTTGATTTGGCACTCAAAATCTTGCGAGTTTTGTTTTCAAAGGAGTCCCTATATCCTACTTCATGTATATACCTCTCCAGCAGATATGAACAAGAACATACAATCTTCACAGGCAATTGCTAAAAGGAGAATACTACCAGAATTTCCACTTTTGGAAAATACTACCTAAATGGTAAAAGCATCTTTTATCAAAAATAGCTTGTTTTAATTGGTATTAACAAATTTCAATATTTGAGCAGAATCACAGCGTTGGGACGATGGTAAACCACCCTAATAGCACTCTTACTGTCAACAGGAAAACACCATCAGTCTCAAAGAGTATGTCTCAACTAAGGGAATTTTATCTGCTGACAGTTAATTGGGCACTTCATGGTTTTGCCTTAAATGTCAACGTTAACCTTTCCTCCATTTGATTTCCACAGAAACACTCTGATAGCCAGATACACCTTTGGGTTTTCTTTATATTAGTAATAAAATGTGGAGGCAGACAGATCTAATGGGGATAATAAATGTTAGGTAAGGATGAGGAGTCAACATATTTATAAATCTGATTAAGCTTCACTGGCAAATATATTTTAGATTCCATAGGATATAAAGAAACTGACTGACTATAAAGATGTTTTGAAGAGCTATGGTCAGCTAGTTCCTATCCATAGGCTATGAGGTGAGAAGAATTCTGTTAAAAATTCTAGTCATATATTTGGATTCTTTTGCATTTGTTATTAAGACTCCACTCTTGAGAATTAGCATAGAATAGTGACAGACAACATGGTCTTTGGAGCCAGACTACATGGGCTTAAATCCCAGACCTACTACTTCCTGGCAGATCACTTAGCCTTTTAAAATCGCAAGTTACTTCTTTTTGAAGCATGTTTCAATGTAGCACCTCAGTATAAACTGCTTGGGAGAGTTCATGGTACATGATAAACATTATATAAATGCTGCCCGTTTCTTAATTACTATTATCATATCACTGATGGTGGTGGGAAGTTGTCCTGTTCTCCTGAACCAATCTATTAAGGAATGTGGAAGACGGGGTCTAGCAGAATACTGCACAGTCCCCAAACCATTAACAAGTGGGGTTGTGGCTCAGTGGTAGAGTGCTTGCCTAGCATGCATGAGGCACTAGGTTCGATCCTCAGCACCACATAAAAATAGAAAATAAAGATATTGTGTCCACCTAAAAGTAAAAAATAAATATTAAAAAAAAAGAGGTGATTAGGGAGTTGAGGGACACAGGATTACTATGGGAACACTTGTATCAGGACCCATGGAAATGGCTGAAGAGGGAATCAGGTTATCATCTGGGTCATTCCTAGAACCAAACATGCTAGAGGAGAAGAAGGCAGGGAGGGGACCTCTACAGTTTCTGAAGGCACTGACCCTTGGGGAAAGTGGTATTTTCCTCAGTATCTTTTTTTTTTTTTTTTAACTATTCCTAATTTCTGAAGGAATTCCAAGGGCAAGTGGGGACTTCTTTATGGTACAAATCTACTTCTATGCTATTTGGTATATGGCTGTACTATTGCCACAGGCTGCAAAACTGAATTCCATTCTGTAACCTACCTTTGGGGTTTCTTTTATGTTTCATTCACTCATTTTCTATTTTGTTTCTTTTTAAAAATGTGCTCTTTTTTTTTTAGAGAGAGAGAGAAAGAATTATTTAATATTTATTTTTTTAGTTTTCAGCGGACACACATGTTTGTATGTGGTGCTGAGGATCGAACCCAGGCCGCGCGCATGCCAGGCAAGCGCGCTACTGCTTGAGCCACATCCCCAGCCCCAAATGTGCTCTTTTTATAACCAGTTTTCCTCAGTATTTCCTCTCCATCCGTGTTACTGTTTTTATAATATCAGTCCTTCAGAACACGCAGAGATGTTCTACAAAAAGTGAATCAGATAAAGAATCTTTGCATTTGAGTTTAAACTATAATGATAAATGCAATTTGAAATAAAAGTAAAACTAATGATGGACATTCAGTAGTAATATGGGCAAGTCAGGGAAGTGCATTGGAAGTGGTGACCTAAGATGTCAGCAATGCCAGGTTTTAGTAGCCACTGGAGTAATGTTCTACATGGTGAGGGAATTATGGTTCTGGTTGGAGGGTTGTGGTTTTCCCACCTCCTGAGCCATAAATGCTTCTGTGGTCCTCACTGGTAGTGGCTCATGTTTTCTTTCCTTTCCTAATTCTCATCTCACTCTCTCTTTAAGTTACTGAAGCACAACAAAGGTTCTGGGAATTTGCACATTCCAAAAACCAAGAGTCCAAGCTGGGAAATGGGAGTGGTCACCTGAAACACCAGTGCAATGGGGAAGCTGGTCCAGGAGAATTTGGCCCTGCATTTGTGCTGGAGATTGGGGATTGCTGGTTTAGGATGCCCACAGGAGGTACTGTACGTGCCCTGAGCTGTGCATAGGTCAAGCGAGAGACACAGGTGCTGTGCGTTGGCAGGGATGAACTGATGACATCCACGGGCTTGTGATATTTTCATGTTCATCTATTGGAACACAGTTAAATATTTATATGTCTAACCAAAGGTTTTAAAGAATGTAGAGATATCAAATTTAATGTAGAAATAATCGATGAAAGGGACTTTTTCTGTGATGGGAGATTTTTCTTTTCTCTATAATGTCTTCTGTGTCACTCTTGCCTTAAATAACTCTTGGTAATAGACTCCTCTTTGCACAAATGCAGGATTTCAATAAGCCATAAGGTTCATGAGAAGTCACTCAAGCAGGCGTTTAGAATTTTGCATTCTTTTTCCTCCAAATAACTTGCTGAGGGGAGAGTGTAGGATAGATTTGGTGCACAGACATTAGCAGATGAAAAATCAAATATCAGAGGCAACGCAGGAAAGGAATCGCATTTCTAAAAAGTAATAGGCATTTTGGCACATATTAATTGAAAAAGACGATGCCTTTTCATCATGAAAAGAAGGAGCATTATTATGTGTGTAAAACGAGGAGTCTGCAATCTAAAGACACGCAGGCACGCCAGGAGGTGGCAAAAGGACACTGAGGATGAAACTTTTTGACATCAGTGGCATTTGAATTTGGCTCGGTTCCTGCCAGGCCCTGTGTGGCTTCCGGGGGATCTGCACAGGCTCAGGCTCTGCCAGTCTTCTCTCCATGTAGAATGGATGAGATGCATTTTCTAAAATTCAAATCTTCCAAATTTGTAGCTGGAATTCAGTGATAAAAAACATATTTACTATTGGACCAGGCCCTTAGTCAGAGGCAGTTAATGTGTTTTGGATGTAAGTAGATTGAAGCACTTGAACCTAATTTACTATGCAGTAGTTCATTCACCACTGTGGCCTTTCCCTGTGTTGTGTTCTTATGAAATAGCCATCTCTTGGCCTCAGCTGGCCGCCTTATTTATTTATTTATTTATTTATTTATTTATTTAAAGACTGACATAGAGATAGCCTAGGGTAAGCCCCAGTCTAGAAATAAGGAGATGATTCAAATATTACAGATTTGCAAAACTATTTTTAAAGAATTTTTTGAAGTATAATTTACAGACAAGCACTGCACATAATCACGTTTACAGTTTTATGAGTTTGTATGTGTGCAGATACCCATGAAATCATCACCACAATAGGGTCACAGACATATCAATCTCCTCTAGACGTTTCTTTATGCTTCTGTGTTTTGTTTTTGGTTTTGTGGTTGTTGTAGAAATACAGCATGTGATCTACCATTTTTAAGTGCACACTACAGTATTGTTAACTGTAGGTACAGCAGATCTTCTGAACTTCCTCCTCTTGTATAACTGAGATTTTATGCCCATTGAAAAACAACTTCTTATTGTCCCCTTCTCTCACCCCTGGAAGCCTCTGTTTTAGTCTCTGCTTCTATGATTTGATGCTTAGATACTTCACAGAAGTGGCATTATGCAGTATTTGCAGTTCTGCAACCGGTTTTTTTCACTTAACATAATGTTCTCCAACCTACCTATTGTTCTAATGGTCTCCAACCCAGCTCTATCGTTGCAAATGCCAGAATTTCATTCTTTGTAAGCCTGAAAAATATTCCACTATATGCATGTATCATTCTTTCTTTATGCATTTATTGTATGAACATTTGGGTGTCTTTATATCTTAGCTATTGTGAATAGTGCTTCAATAAACATGAGAGTGCAGACATCAGTTCAAGACACTGAATTCATATCCCTTGGGTATATACTTAGTAGCAGGATTGCTATATCATATGGTAGTTCTACTTTGAATTTTTTGAGGGATCTCCCTATGATTTTCCATAGGGGATGCTATATTACTTCCTACCTGCAATTCACAGGATTCCAGCTTGTCCACATTCTCACTAATGCTTGTTACCTTTGGGATTTGGGGTTATAGCTACTCTAACAGGTGTGAGGGGTAATGCGTGGTGTTTTTTATTTGCTGGGCCTCTTTCCATATACCTATTGGCTATTTCTGTGTCCCTTTCTGGAGAAATGTCTATCCCAGTTCTTGCTCACATTTTCACCAGGTTTTTAGCCATCGGGTTGTAGGAGCATCTTTCACATTTTGCATTTTAGGACCTTATCAGATACATGGTTGAAAAGGTTTTCTTCCATTTTACAGTTTGCCTTTTCATTTTGTTGATTGTTTCTTTTGTTGTGCCAAAGCCGTTTAGTTTGATATAGCCCGACTCATCTATTTTTGCTTTTGTTTTTCTGTGATTTTGATGTTATACCCAAGAAATCATTGCCAAGACGAATGCCAAGACATTTTCCCTGTCTTATTATAGGAGTTTTACTTCAGGCAAGTATTTTTATAAACACCCGTGTCTACATTTCCTCAAATATTATGTTTTTTTTTTTTTTTGCAAGTCTATGCTTATTTTTGAGCTAGGACACTTTGGGTTAGGTAGATCCAGTTAGGTTAAGTATTATCCGGGGCTGTTGTACAGCTGTTGCTAGGGCCCAATTTGTCCTCTTGATTCATCACAGGCTGTAGAAGATCTGACTGTTTTTCATGTTTACCTGTTACATATGTTGAATATCACATGTACTGATGTAACAAGAATTTAAGAGACCTGTCCAATGGTACTTTGAGATCATGTTACATATTACCCTCCTGGGTTTTTGAGCTCGTTTTTTGCTCAATATTAGAAAGGTTGTCTCTAGTTTCAGGTGAAAGGTAATAGTTTTTTAAAAAAATTTTTTTTTTTTAGTTGTTTATGGAACTTTATATGTGGTGCTGAGAATCGAACACAGTGCCTCACACCAGCTAGGCAAGTGCACTACCACTGAGCCACAGCCTCAGCCCAGTACTAGTGGTTCTGATGGAGAAAATGTTCATCATATGTAAACAAAGAGGCACCTGACAATGTGCCCAAACACGCGTAAGCCCATACATGATCCTGTGATGAGAAGATTCAGGTTCAGGAGTGAGGGGACTGTAAAAGTACATCTCTAAGCTACCAAGCAGGCTCTAGCTTTCTCCAACAAAATGGCCCAACTGTCTCTGTTAAATTCGTCCTTCCTACATTTGTTCCTAACCTCCTCCTCCCCAAACAAACTTCCAAAGGCTTGTAGTCATGGATCATCTAATCAAATTGAATAAGAATATTCCAAGCCAGGCTAGGTAGATGCTTCCTCAACATGCCCCCCCACCCAATAGATTTGTTTGAAATCACTGGAAAAAAATTGTTTTTATAGCCACATTATTATTATTATTAGTAGTAGTAGTAGTAGTATTTTGGTATCAGGTATTGAACCCAGTGGTGCTTAACCACGGAGCCACACCCCAAGCCCTTTTTTTTGGTATTTTTTGTAGAGGCAGGGTCTCACTGAGTTGCTTAGGGCCTCACTAAATTGGTGAGCCTGGCTTTGAACTCTTGATTCTCCTGCCTCAGTCTCCCTTGCATCTGGGATTAAAGGTGTTTGTCACCGTGCCTGGCTATATCTACATTTTTATTCCTGAAATTCAACATAAATATTTCATAATATGCCTTGGAAACATATAGGTTTAAGTTTAAAAGGTAAACAGTAACAGTTTAATGCAGAATTTACTTTGTAATCTCTTTCAAAATATAACTGTAGCAAAACAAACAAAAACCCAAATGACCCAGAAATTAAAGAGTTTGTGTTTCTATTTATTGCATAATAATTAGAGGTAAACAATTCCAATTCATGAATATATGGGGTATCTTTAATAGAATATAATTCTCCTAAAAAATTGGCATTAAAAATGGTTCACTGTTTGACACACAAATCTTCTCCAACATAGACTTGTTTTATTCAATAACACAATTATTTTCAGAATAAAAGAATAAACTTTTGAAAAATTACTTGTGGCTTGCAATGATTTTACTTATTTTATAAAAAGAATTAAATATTTTCAAGTAGATTAAAATGAAAAATAAACAACAATAAAACTTTCTGGTTTTTTTTTTAAATTTTCTTCTGTTTATTTAATGCTTAAAAAGAAAGACAGGCTTTTTAATCACTTCTCAGAAAAATTTTCCAGATTAACCCAAAGGAAAGGACTTCCTTTTATACCTAGATGAATAATCTGATATTAAAAGCCACGTTATCATTTGCTCTTCCTTTTGAATTTGGGACTTTTAATGACAGTGTTATCAAATCTGCTTTTGAATGCTTTCCGTGCAGTCATTCATTCATCACCCAATGTTTCCTTGCTATTCTTTAAAAGTAGCACATATCTGACAGCCTGGGCTCAGCAGGTGGTAAACACTGGTCTAAAAGAGAAGAGATGGTTAACATATCACGTCTTTGATGCAAGTGTTTTGTGTTTTATTTTAAATGCACATGTCAAAGGGCTGGGGATCTGGCTCAGTGGTAGAGTACTTGCCTAGCATGCATGAGGCTCTGGGTTCAATCCCAGCATCATAGAGATAGATAAATAAATAGAGACAAATAGGCAAATAAATAAATAAATAAGTATCCTTATCTACATTGATTCATATGCAGCATGTTTGTATCCCAAGTTTGTGTTTATTTGTGAGCTACAGGATGCTTCAAGTTGATAGCATTCTATTGTTTCATTTTTGCTAAAATAACAAAAATAAAACGTATCCCTTTTTATGATTTCTGCTTACATTTTCAAAAATTTGCCTTGTTTTAGTGACTTTAAAACAATGTTTGGTATTGTGATTTTGCAGTTCACTGTGCTTTGTGAATTATTCCCACAAAACCTTTTGCATGAGAAGAAATGGTTGAAAGTGCAGATGCAAATAACGTAGAAGGTAGAGTAGAAAATATTGCAGGATTCAGGATTGGCTAGCTACCAGGAGCATAGAAGAAAAAGAGCTGATGCTTTTTGCCATTAATGGGTTTTTCCTTTGGTTTTCGAGGTCTGGAAGCAAATAGAGCTGGGGAGATAAATTTCATAGATTTTTTTAAAACTGTTGCTGAAGGACATCTTGGGTCACTTTTATTCTTAGTCATTACAGGCTTTTAAAATTGAAACATTGAACTGACTGTGAAATAAATGCTTTTGTGATGGAAGATATGTTTCTAAATAAGCTGTGCTTCTGCTGTAGCATTTGTCAGTAAGTGACTTTTTCCGTAAGTTGGACTCAGGCAGCCATCTGTTTGAGTGTAAGACCAAGAAGATTGTAACATTAGCAAGAAGAGGAGGAAGGTGGGGACAAAGGAACAAAAGAAGAAAAGAAAGAGGAGGAGGAGGACGATGACAACAGGAGGAAGAAAAAGAGAAA
Organism: Callospermophilus lateralis; assembly: GCF_048772815.1. Classification (NCBI taxonomy): domain Eukaryota; kingdom Metazoa; phylum Chordata; class Mammalia; order Rodentia; family Sciuridae; genus Callospermophilus; species Callospermophilus lateralis. The sequence goes on along the minus strand of NC_135316.1, from coordinate 102,734,602 downwards.
AAGGAAAGTTGATATTTTCTATGATTGGATTTTTGATAAACAACCTGAAAGATAGAATTTATTTCAAAACCATAATCCAAATGGCTTTGCACCTTCTTTAATGTATCAGGAACCTTCCCTTATCTTAAAGTTGTACCATATGCCTCCTAATAGAGGTGGCCATGCCTATGAAGGATGGAAAACCACACCTTTCCTCCAGCCCTGCCCATGGTTGGGTGAAGGAGGCAGCTACTCTGCTCCTCACTGCCCTCCCGACAGCTGAACTGCTATGAACCCACAGGAGCGTTTGTCTTCCACAGCTATGCTGTTGAAACTAGCCACGTGTGGGTCTGTGAGTTTGAATAGAATAAAATGAAGCAAAGGATTTAGGTCTCAGACTCACTAGCCTCTCTTCAAATGTTCAATGGCTTTAGTGCCATCATTGGAGAGCTTGCTGTTCAACAGTGAATGTCCAAAATTGCACATGTACACACACACACACACACACACACACACACAGAGACAGAGGGGGGGGGGAGAGAGAGAGTCAGAGAGAGACAGAGAGGGGAGAGAGAGAGAGAGAGAGAGAGAGAGAGAGAGAGAGAGAGAGAGAGAGAGACTGAGTCTGAGTTTCTAATAATACTTCCTGTAATTGGCTGGGGTCAAAGTTACCCATTTAGAATACTGTGATTAGGAGTTTAAAGGAGATTTAGATCAAGTAACAAGAAACAATAAAGCTTTTGTTTTCAATTTTCACTCCTTTGTGCAGCAGAGTAAATTTGCAAATTTTATCCTGAAACAAAAAATATGTGTTCTCCTTGCACAAAGATCCTTAGTTGTTACTGTTTCTTTCCTGGATGTCTTAATGGGATAATCATGGCGATCGCCTTTCCTTTTATAATTTCCTGTCTGGAGTGTCTCATATTCTTGGCACTTGATTCAGGAGCACACATAAATCTTGGTCTGTGACCAAGTCTGTGTCCTGTCCTCAGTGGCCTGTAGGAAACCAGCTGTTGAACCCAGGACAGGTATCCATGGAAGCCTGGGAGGGGCAGCCGTCTTTAGGTGGAAGGGGCTACAGGGATCCTGGAGACAGTAGGAAGCTAGGGACCTTGCACCCATGCCATTAGGGAGTACAGGGGAGCAAAGATAAGGCCACATAGCTCCCCAAAGGACTGACTGAGCTAGCCTGTGGCTGTGGGCAGGCTTGCTGACTTACAGGTGATCTGATCTTTGGTGTCTGAAGCTCACAAATCCATCAGTCCAAAGATAGCACCAAAAAGAGTCATCTGGGTCTGTGGTGCCTGTGCATCTTTCTTCTCTCTCTCCCTGTCTTTGTCTCTCTCTCTCTCTCTCTCTCTCTCTGTCTGTCTTTTTCCAGATACACTCCTACATCCAAGGCCCCTTGCATTATCCATGTTACTTTCTCAACTCTTCTGTGATGTCATAAGCTCAAGGATCAGCATTTTTAATTGATCCGTAGCTTCCTTAGCACAGGACAGATCTTCACTGTGTGTGTGTTGACCTAAGCAGTTCAGGAATGGAGTAGATGTATCCCGGGAGAATAACATCCTCTGCTTCATTACTGGGGTTCTCCTGTGTTTTCAGTTGGTCTCCCTTTGCTTATGAAGATCCCCCAGCCCCCCACTTACCTGAGTCAGGTATGCATAGAGAGGGCCTGCCCTAAGCTATTATGTCATCTCGTTGATGCTTTGGACTATAATCAGAAACCAAGAAGGGCCTCCTTAGATTCTGGGGTAAGAGAGAAAAATAGTTCCAGATTCTATATTCCTTGGGTCCTCTCTATCTCCTGCCCTCCACACTCCCTCCCTCCCGCCTTCCTCCCTTCCTTTCAGTTGTAAAACTGACTTCAACTCTGAAGAACATTGTCATGATCTGAGAAAAACAGATATGTGGTGTACGTTACTCCTAAATCAATTTAAGGCAGACTCCCCCCCAAATAAGCTATTAGTGCATATTTAAAAAATAATGTGTGTGCATGGCTATTCTAAGCATGTCAAAAATAAAAAATCCAACTATGGTCACTCTCCCTGCACGGGCTCTATACAGGGCTATTTAAGCATTTTCATTTCCTGAAGAGTATTTCAACCCACTAATCAAAGAGTATCTGTGCCCTAAAACCTGCCATGTAGGCTCTGCAATTCTAGTTTTGATGCAGCTGCAAGAAAAAATGTAATTGCACCGATGCTGTCTGTCCCCAGCCCCCATTTGGAGAACTTATCAAAAATGTGCTCATCATTTCTAAAAATAATGGAATGAAAGGAGTTTTTGGCTCTCTTGCTGCTGCTCTTGTTCTGGCCTTAGTTCAGCAGTAGGATCATAACTGTTTATTATCAGGTTGATTTTCAGATAGGAATGTTTCTGTTGCCAGATTAAGCAACTTGGATTGTCAGAATAGGTTTTGCACACATTCCTTGGAGTGCAGGCCCTCCTATAGCAGCATAATTTCCCTGGGAAGAACAATATTGATTGACAGGCCTGTAGCTTCCAATTCATCATTTAAAGGAATGGCCTCTACTAAAGGAAGAGTGCCATGCTGTGCAAAATTGGGTCACATGATACAAAAGAAGAAACCATAGATCTTCTCACAGTGTGTCCAGACATTCAGAAGGAGCAATAGTGTCAAAGGGAAGAACACATTGAATGGCAATTTCCTGAGTGACAGCTGAGCGTGAAGAGAATCAGCGTGCGCTCTCCTCATCAGGCTCTGCTGATTTGGCTCCCCTAGTTAGCCTCATTCTCCCAGGTTATTCAGACATACACTTTCTTTTCAAGAGAAAAGGCAAGGCTCAAGGTGCAGAGGATGCAGCCAAACTAAGGAAGTTGTTGGCATTTTTGAATGTGAGGGTTCATCAGAGTTCTAGGAGAGGTCTAGTGTAAATACCAAATGACCACACAATTTACTGAGGGCTTACTGCAAATTTGGCACTGAGGGAGGAAGAAGGGACCAGACAAAGGAAGTGTCAGGCAAAGTCTTTTCCTTTAGGATTTGACAAATCTGGTCATTTGAGACATGGCCTGTGCATATCCCATATGCATTGTTTGTTCCCCATGTTTCTACAAGTGAGAAGTAAAGACAGTTCTTAAAAACAAGGGTAATCCGCTGATTCAGTGACTTGGCTTGGGTGAGTTTGCTCCTTTAGTAATTGTACCTACTGTCTGCACACATTGTGCTAGGTATGAAGACTGCAGCGGTGAGCACTTTCACAGCACTCCTGACCCTTGCATCTTCTGGGGACAGAGTTATTATTCATCAGGGAAGTGCAAAACTCAAAAATTTCAAATGATTGTTAGACCTTTGAATGGGATGCTCTTGGGGCTAAAAACAGACATGCTGAAAGACCAGGTGATGTGCTGTTGGGATGGGACACAGATCTGCAGAGTGAGTGCAATTTGCTCAGTTGTTGGGGATCCGACTCTTTACCTAGCTCCTCATGTATATTTTTTCTTCATTCTCCAAGAATTGTATACACACTGTAGGAGTGCACTTTTTTTTCCTATTGATGCTATAATCACAGCAGTATGCTAACATACATTTTCATGTGTAATGGAAAGTAGTGGAGAGTTTAAAGTTTGGTAATCAGTGATGTGGTTCATATATTTCCCATGGTCTGTGTGAAAATAGAAATATATGGTTCAGGATTTTTGAAACTATAATTTTATTGAAAATTTCAATGACTGCATACACTAGGAAGCTGTGACTAAAGAGGAAAGGAAATTAAATCAGTGTGTGTGTGTGTGTGTGTGTGTGTGTGTGTGTGAGAGAGAGAGAGAGAGAGAGAGAGAGAGAGAGAGAGAGAGAGAATGAGAGAGTTATACCTGGTTCTTTTGTTTTTATTGGTACATTACCTCAAAGATTTTGAGACATAACTTTTTTTTAAATCTTATTGAATTGGATCTTAATTATATTCAGCATCTTTCAAACCATACTTAAAATTGTAGATCTGGTATGCTGGTCTCTAATACCTTAATGAGGATTTGCAAGTGAATTTTTCAAAGCTCAAGGTTTCCTGGAACTAAAATCCCAAATGTAGATAGTCATCAATTTGGTGGGTTCAGTGTCTCATTTTTCAAATTTCCTATTTGCTAAGTATTCAGATAGAGAAATAGACAGAAAAATTAATCCAAGTCAAATAAGTCACATAGCAACACAGAAATTAGAACTCTTAAACCTCAGGTAGTTTTTTTTTTTTTTAATTTAAAGGTAAAGTTCTAAAGGTATTACTTGGGTCTCCGGTGATGGCAGGATTATAGAAAGCAGTTTGAATAAGGTTGCCAAGAAGTACATTCAGAGGTACAACCTGAGGTAATCATGATTTGCTCAGTCTTTATGAGCCATTGGCTCCCCAGCTTCTGTTACTTCTTTCTTTGAAATCCCTCCTTCTCATTCAGTTGAATCTCATTATTTCCTATACTTATGTTCTACAAATTCACCAAAAACACAGAGTGAGCAAGTCCCAAGCCATTGTACTAAGTGAAGCACGGGGTTCTATTCCTGCAAGCCTCTGGCTGCGACATTTCCTCCCCCAATCAATACATAACCTAGTTTGGCATGTGTTGCTGTTTAGGTATTCAGTGCTGATTTCTTAACATTGAACTCTTGGTCAACAGCACTATCACTTGGACCTGAACAGGACCTGTATAGCACATCTCTTCTTTGTAAGGTGTGACCTAGTCTTCCTGCACATAGGTAGCACTTCAATGCCACACACAGTGGCCACATTGAATGTCGATTCTACCAGCAAAAAGCATCAAAACTCACATCTGGGAAACTAAGCAGACCCCATGAAGACACTTGGTTACAGTATAAGAGCTAAGGCAAGAAGGGAGAGCCTCACCTTGGTCAAGCTCAACTGAGAACGTGTACACCTGTCAGGAGACTAAAGTGTTTCTCTCTTCTGCACATGTTTGCTAAGACCAGTAAACCACAAATATCCATCTGGGGTTGCAAATAAATTTTAGTTACCTGGTCACTTTGCAAAGCAGGATCCACAACTTGAGAACAGACCACGTCCTGTTTGTTTTGTTTTTCCTATTCTTATCATCATCATTTTGACCTGGGTCCCTGACCCTTGTTTACAGGTTTCTGCAAAATCTCTTCACTGGTCTCTCTCTGTAGCCCTGCAGCATTGATTCTCCCCCAGGCTGATACTAGGTTGATCTCTTCCCTTGCTTTTATATTGTCACTACCCTTTGAGAAGTTTGAACCTTTAAAGGGAAGTGGATATTATCCAGGTACTTCAGGACCCTCCATAGCCTCTACAGTGTCTTCATCTTATATCTTACTTCTCCTAGACCAGAGCTGTCCAGTGGAAGCGTGGGCAGCGGCTGGGGTGTCCTCTCTGGGCTGAGTTAGCTGAATGCCCTTGAGTGAGTGAATGCTGGCCTGTCAGGCTGAAGGACTGCTAAGTGTAGTGGGCACCGCAGGGCACAGCCATCAGCTGCCTTTTAAGAACAGTCTGCTCTTTCTGTTCCAAACATGATTTACAAACTTCTCCTTTTTAGCGTCTGTGCATGACTTCACCTTCTCCCTGTTTCCCATCTTATCCTTATTGGCCTACCCTCTCTTTTCCCCAATTTCCATCCCACAGTGAGGGAATCCATGACTCACTGCATCCCCATGGAAGAGATTTTTATGCCTTCTGAATTTCCAAAGACTTTGTTTGTATTTTTGTTTGTTTGTTTAGTATTTTCTCTTCCTAACATAATTACAAAGGGCAAAAAGTAGGGAGCAGTACACAAAATGATAAAAGAGAATAAATCATATATCTTCTCACAGTGTGTCTAGATTCTGTCATATTTTTCTTCTCCTATACCAGAGCCATCCAGGGGAACTTTGTGCATGTCTAATATCCAAGTAGATAGCCAATAAACATCGATTGGTTGTCTAATAAATATTGATTGGTTGCTTTTTAGCCCATGAAATTAAAAAAATCACAGCCTTTTGGGGTTGTAAAATTAGGAATGGCTATGAACAGAAAGGCCCCCAAATGTTAGCAAAACACAAAGACAAAATATGTTTCTTGCTCTAAGCCTATATTCATTGTCACTGACTGTTACTCTATTTTAGGACCTTGGCTAATTAATCATCCTCTTAAAACTTCTGCCTGTAAGTGGCATGTGCAATTTTATTGGCCAAAGCAACTGAATTCAACTGGCCACTGTTGAACCAGGAGGGAAAGCACAATCCTCCTGCAGAAAGGGTATTGCAATATTTGGCAAAAAAGCAACATGACTGACAACAGAAATCAAATTCGTAAGTTAAAAATTTCACTGTCTTTTTATTTCTGAACTTTGCTGAAAATTCTTTAAGTAGCCTATAGAACAATTTCTGGGGGTACCAATCTGAATAGATCTTTGCCCTGAACAAAATTCTTTGGAGCATTCTCATTTTGCATATGGAAAGCCTAGACTAACCCCTAGACACATGTGGATCTTTTAAATCCATCCTCCTTTTTCATCTGTGGGTTGCATTTTGGAACCAGCTAGATCATCTGCAAGAATAAACCATCCTGTAGGGATCCAGCCTAAAGTACCCTCAGAGAATTATTGTGAGCAACCCTGCAGAGAGATTCTACCCTCTCTGGTACTTCTGTTAGGCAGAGGATGCACTTCTTGCTGTAAGGCCATTCCTAAACTCATGGTATTCTTGGTTTTCATAGGCTGGCCTTCCACTTGCTCTAAACTGCCTTACTGGCATGGCCTGTTTACTGCTTCACTCACTTTTACGACTGTGGAGACCAGCACCATGCCTAAGACGGCTGGTACCTAACAGATCCTTCCTTCATGGAGGATGAATAGCAAAACTCCTGATTTGGTAAAATATTTTGCAATTGGTTTGTAATCTCTTTTTGCTAGAAAATAATTTATACAATAAAAGCAAAGAGGCTGAGATGCCAATAAACTATCCAATCAGCTTGTAGGCCCACAAATGTAATTTATCCACAAGGCTATTAATGGGATTGGGCAGAAAACATTTAGAAGTAATTACATTTTTTGAGAGTTTTTGCTGTGCATTTGGCATTTGAATCACTTTTTAAAAAACACACCAAACCCTTTATATATTTGAAGAAACTCAATAAATTCCTCCATAAGAAATAGGTGGATGTATTTTTATAGCATCACTTATTTAGAGGCATTTTCAAACCAGATATGTTTCTCCAAGAGTTGGAAAAATCATCAATCTCCTCTTTAATTGTCTTTACTACTAAGCCACATAAAGATCAGAAGGAGACTTCTAGACACTGCTCTTGACCAGAAGAACCTTCCCCAGACTTGTAACATCCCTCCAAAAGTGTTTACTGAGCACACAACAGTAAAGCCTAGGAGTCTCTCACACACAGGGGTGGGGCATGTTTTCAAGACGTCCTTCCCTAGACAGAAACCCAAGTGGGCCATTGCTATCACTTCCTGGATAATTTAGTATCTTTATCATTTCCATTTTTAACTCAAAGTTCACTCTCAATTAACACAGGGTCTTTTGGCTATACTGGAAGATTCCTGAAACTTTATTGGTTACTTTTGAAAATTAGGGCCTGTCTCCCATATTGTATGCAGTATTACTAACTTTATAAACTTGACACTTGTAGACTCTTGATTCAATGCTTTGTGATATTTTTAATGCTGCAAAGTGCTCATTTGTAAGCCTGGATATTAATCTCCCTATCCTTGCATCTCATATAAAAGAATTGATTTTTTAATGTAATGTTCATTTATATTAATTGCTTTAGAAATTTGCTCTATGGGCATCATAATGCCAGACACAAGAATAGTTCCCAGTGTCTTTTGCCAAAAATCTGTTTTTCTAAAAGCTTTCTCTTCAATTGCTTTCCAGTAAATGTATTCCTGTGATCCATTCTTATAATTTATCACAAATGCCTAAAATAGCAGGCTTTGTTCAGCCTCTGACCAAGAGACAGAGCTTGCTGAAACTTCAGTTGCCATTTGAAAGAGCATTGTTTGGAAGTGAGCTGTAGACCAGACCCCCACCCCCCGGCCACCCACCCTTCCAGCTTCAAAATCTGCAACTTTCTAGTCACTTCTATTAGCATCTCTTGAAAACCTTCTTAGGATCTGTAAACTCTTCTTTTACTCATCTATTCATTCCTTCCAAGAGATAAGATACCTAGAATCTATTTTTTTTTTTTTTTTTTTGCTGGGACCCGGTGGTGCACACCTGTAATCCCAGCAGCCCGGGAAGGCTGAGGCAAGAGGATTGAAAGTTCAAAGCCAGCCTCAGCAAAAGGGAGAAACTAAACGACGCGGTGAGACCCTGTCTCTAAATAAAATACAAAGCAGTGATCTGGGAATGTGGCTCAGTGGTCGAGTGCTGCTGAGTTCAATCCACAGTTCTCAATAAGTAAATAAATATCTGTTTTGTTATTTGTTAATTGGTAAGATGCTTCACCTGTATGAGATTTTCATTGCTCCTTTGTACCTTTCACCTTCCAATTCTGAGTTATCCAGTATTATTCATACACCAGAGATGTGCACTGTGGCATCTCTTCTACCACTGCTGTTTATCTTTATGATGAAGAAAGAAGACAAGATTGTGATTTTTTTCCTGATGAAAATATTAAAATTGGTGGCCGTTATGAGCACTATTATTCATTCATTCATCCACCTTCCAACTCTTTTTTGCACTGTGGTGGGAACTCAGCCATTAATCGAACAGTTCATGCCTTCATCCTGCTTGGTCTCATTGAGGAATTCTTAAGCCCCTTCCTCTTATCCACAGTCTTTTCTTGGATTAACATGATTAAAGGAAAGCAGGTGGCATAAAGAATATTAACATTTACAACTAAATACTATTAAAATTTTTTCTGAAAAGCTTCCTTTGGATCGTTTGCCTTCCTTTGAAAGAACAAGCTTCCGCTGACCCACCAGCCTGCCATGTGCTCTGTGGAAAGGAATGTCTGTTGTTGTGCTTCACATTAGCCAGTACAGACCAGGGATGCCGTGGTGACAGGGTGGTCACAACTAGGCTGGCAACTGGAGCATCAGGATCAACTTCCCTTTGAGTATGGCAATCATAGCTGGTTTCAAGTGAGGAGAACCTTGCACAGAACATAGACGTGGGATTCGAGCAGTTGCCCTTCTTCCCTTGCCTTTTTCCTTCCTAGGGTCTGTGAATTCTTCTTTTACTCATCTATTTATTCGTTCCAAACTTTACTTAGTACCTAACATGTCGTGGAAGACAGCTTGCATTAATTATCCATTTGAGATTGTTTAAGGAGCAGTTTTTCCTTTATATTCAGTGGCCGCTACTCTTTCTTTCTCTGGGGAATCCTTTCTACTTATTTTCCTCTCCATTTTTTTCTGTATTGCTCCTCGCCATCTGTGTTAATTTTAATATCCTCCGAACAGAAACCCATGTGTGTTTGGAAGTGGTTGAGGATTGTCTAAGGGGAGTGCTCACGTGCAGTCTCAGGTTCCTTTGTTGAGTCTATTCAAGACACATTTTCAACTGCAGCTGGATGTAAAGGTTGGAAAAGGACCATTTCTAGCTGTTTCTCCACCTTATAGTACCTTTTGGCCTCCATAAATAGATTTGCCTTGGGAGCTCACTCCTTCCCAATTACATCCTTGCCCTGCCCAAGGATGAGCATCCAGGCTTCTTCTCCAGGCCCAGCCATCTCTGGAGTCTGCCTCTCTCTTCCTATCCTAGCGATGTTGTGGTTGCTGATCTTGGGGGACTTGTGGCATTTTTAATAAAACAGAAGTCCCTCCACTTCCTGTGGGTTTTCATATTCCCAAAGCCAGCTGAGAGAGATTCCAAGAGAAACCCTTGTCAGTTACAGGTAACTGCAAAAAGTGGAGATGGCATCTTATTTCCTGGTTGAATTTAGACAAAGCAAAGACTTTCAGGTATCCCTAAGGTGGAGGCTGGGAGCAGAGAGCTGGATATAGAAAGGAAGGGCTGGGGGAAAGCTCGGTGGTAAAGAGGACAGCCCTCTCCTTCTGTGTGGGGCCTGGTGAGGATGCTGTCGCCCAGGGGTGGCTGGATGGGGTGGAATACAGCCTGGCTGTCTTACTTTGACCATGGTGAGAAGGCTGCCCCCAGGAGAGGAGACCACAGTATCAGAGTATTGAAAAAATAAAACTGTTTCAATGATACACTTCATTGAGATGACACTTTAATAAACTGGTTACAAATGCTAATTTTCTTGGGATCCGACAGAGATAACTTTTAATTGTAAGATTTCTTACAGAGAAAATTTAGAAGCGGAAACAAAGCCTTAATAGAAATCCAGCCAATACTGACTGTATATTGTAATTTGGAATTTAATTAATCAAATGTGTATTAAATTCTACTGTGGGTCAGGTATCATGCAGGGTGCTTGGCATACACAGATGAATAAGATCTGCCCTCATCTGGCAGTAAACACATAATTATGCCACAATTTGGTAAGTGAGAAAGCAGAGAAGTGAGCTATGGATGTGCCTCTCTGATTTCATTGTTGGGATGTCTTCCCAAAATCTAAATTCCATTGCAGGCATGGCTTTCTGCAAGCTTACTTAAGTGATAATTAATAAGGAATTCTGTCACCTATCTCTCTGTTCTGTGCCCTGTACTGATGTCATGTTCTTTCTACTATCCCTTCTCCCTATTCTGAGAAAACTTGCTCTTCCTTTGAGACTAAAACCATGAAGTTTCCTGCACGGTGTCAGGTTAGACTTAGATCTTCTTTTTGCCTTACTAATATGTTGTTTTTATCAGTTATTGTTATATTTTCCATATTCTGACTAGTTTTTCAAAACATTGAACTCCTTAAATTTTGTTAATAAGGATAAATGTTGTGATTTTAATTGCTATTAAACAATTTGTAGTAGTTTTCCAGTCCACTCACTTGACTTAAAAAAAATTATAAATCAATTTGTAGATCTCCAAATCCAGTTTGGGAAGCACTGGTCAAGCTCAAAGGTTTAACTATATTTACCTTCCTGATAACCATCGTGGGAACCATGTAGCAATGAAGCTAAAAGGAAAGATACTGAGTTGGAAACAAAGAAACAAATCCTGCCTTTGACTTTTACCTCCTTAAATATTACTTCAGTTAGAATAAAGAGAACAAAACCTAATTTATTTATTTTTATTTTTTTTATTATTATTATTAGTTGTTCAAAACCTAACTTAAAGGATTTTTAAAAAAATTTATTAGTTATTGATGGACCTTTATTTGTTTATGTGTTTATATGTGGTGCTGAGGATCGAACCCAGTGCCTCATGCATGCAAGGCAAGTGCTCTACCACTGAGCCACAACACCAGCCCCTAAAAGGATTTTTGTAAGAACTAGATAAAGTGTGGCTTGATAGAGTGCTGTAATCGTAAAAGATTATTAAATGTTGTTTTAATTTTTTCTGTGATTACTTTTGAATCCCCCTTTTCTTCTATTCTTTGAGATAGATGGATTTCTAATTAGGGGGAATTAGGGCCATTGGTATCCTTTGGTGTCCAAACTAGAGCTCCTACCCTTTTCCTTACCCTCTTATTACTATGAAAAAGAGGGAAGGTGGAAGCCATCACAAAACATAAAACATTTCTTTACATAGTGGCAAACTTGTCCATTAAATGAGTGCCAGGTACTCCCAGCAGCCCACTATTAAAATCAAGCTTCCTTTAAACTTTAGTCTAAAGTTGGAGTTGAACTCTGCTACTCGGCTTTCCATCACTGTGACAGAACTGAAGGAGGAAAGATTTATTTCGGCTTTTAGTCTTCGAGCTTTCAGTCCACCATCACTGGGTTCCCTGGTTTCTGGCTCTGAGGCAAAGCACAGCATCTAGATGGGGAACGTGCAGTTAAGCAAAAATGCTCACCTCAGGGTAGCCAGGAAGCAGAGAGGGACAGTAGGGGAAGGAGCCAGGGACATGGTATGGCCTTCAAGGATGCTCCTCCAGTGACCTGCCTCCTCTAATTCTAATTAGATTCTGCTGCCTGAAGTTTCTATACCTCCCAACAGCATCACCACCTGTGGAACAAGCTTCCAACACATGGACCTCTGGGGGACATGCCAGACTCAATCCATAATATTCTAATTATTCAAACCTTCAGATACAAATTCAAGTCCTTAAGTCAGAATTTGTACTCAGGAAAATTAGTAGAAAACTATACAAAATGTATCTCATCTTTTCCTAAATCTGTTATGAACCAAAACTGTTCTCAGATGGTAATAGTTTGCATTAGCATCTCACCTACTGTATCTCATTTGATTCATACAAAGCCTATGAAGTAGACTGCACTGAGATTATTACTGCTCTATTGCATATGAAAAGGAAAACCTCAAAGAGGGTGAGCAATTTGCCCAAGGGAATGTAAGAAGCAAGTGGTAGATTTGGGACTATAATTCAGATTTGATGAGCCTGGAATTGAGTTCTCTCTATTCTAGACTTTCTGTTCCTAACTTGCTGGTTCAAAGATCAATTACCATCATCTTTATTTCAGAAAAAAAAAAAAAACTATATGTATGTCGCAGGTATGTACACACGAAATTCTAATTCTTCCTTGTTCTTCACTCAACAGAGCAGCACCTAGTCTTCGCTATGAAGTTCTTTCTCTCTCTAGAAGCTCTTGAACTTTAGGAAATGTCAGACGTGTCTAGAAAATCTCTGTCTTGTTTGAGATCATTCTGAATTCAGTTAATCATTCATTACATAGGAGAAGTTCAGGTTAATGTACTGGGTGCGGGGGGGGGGGGAGAGAAAGAGAAGAGAGAGAGAGAGAGAGAGAGAGAGAGAGAGAGAGAGAGAGAGAGAGAGAGAGAGAGAAGGGGCCTCTGAGCTCCAGCAGCAGCTGCATCAGAGCTGTGCTCTGCCTGACGTGAGCAGGGACCTGGGCCTGCCACCGTGTGGGAGGGAGAATGAAGTCACGTAGAGTCAGAAAGTAGCTTCCCAGGCAGCCAAAAACAGACCTCTTGATCAGCCCCCTCACATCTTTTAAAATTAAATGTTCAGCAGAACTTGAAACATTAGTAGATTAACATGTCAATACATTTTCCACATCACTGCACAAAGGTAAGCTCCAAGAATAAAATGTACTGTTTAGGCACTTTTAACAGATATAAAAATTATAGGTAGAAACAGAACGTGGCATAACTCTAAAAAGATCTTTCTATTTTGGAATCGAGCTTTTAGTTATTCATGGGATCCAGATCGGAGTTCTAGCAGATTCTTCAACACCAGCGTTAGAGGATAAATTAGGCTCTCCTAAAATTCATAGGTTGAAGTCCTAACCTCCAGGTCCCAGAATATGACTGTATTTGGAGATGGGATTATTAAAGAGATAATTACATTAAATTAGGTCACCAGAGTGGGCCTCCAACCAATCTGAATGGTGTCCTTACAAGAAGAGACCATGGCAGATACAGGCAGAGGCAACAGCTTATAAATATTCAGGGAAAAGTGCATCCAGAAACCCAGAGAGAAGTGTTTGCAAAAGCCAATGTTGATCTTGGACTTGAACCTCTCAATTGTGATAAAATAAGTCTGTTCTTTAAGCTATCCAATCTGTGGCCAATGACAAGAGGTTATTGACCACAATCAATTAGCCAAGTTAGCCACAGTTAAAAAAAAAAAAAAAGCCATCATTTTCATATTGAGAGCTGGAAAATTTGCCTCTGTGAGAGTGGGGAAGGGTGAAATACTATCAATGTCAGCACTTTAGCGCTCTATTTTGGGTAGTGTGAAGAAGTGGCCCCTGGGAAGTGACGGTTTGCTGTGTGAACATAAACTTCCTGTGTACTGTCTCATTAGGAAAGTGGGCTGATAGTGCAAGATGGTTGTGAGACTCAGTGAGCTCGTGTCAATGGAAAAGAGGGCCACGTATAAACCACGGAGTTATGTAAGTGTTATGTAATGATGTGAGTCATTACTTCACACAGACCCTGTACTTGAAGGTTAAAGTGGAAGGAGAGGCATCCCAAGTTCAGCTCCTGTTCTGCCTATGATTTGACACAGGTATGGATGGACCCTTATCTTTTAAAGGAACTTTTAAAACAAGGCTTCAGAAGATAGTGAAGATCTTGGATTTAAGATCTCTTCTGGTATATAGCTCATCAGAGTAGAAAAGTATCAAAGGGCTTGGAATTAGGTTCATGGTGACCTGTCTCTTTGTACTCATAATAAAACTGCAAAAGCAATGGAATTTTCTAATAGCATTTGTGCCTCACCTCCATCCCACAGTAGGAAAAAAAGTTAAAAGTTACAGACGCTTGTTGAAAAATCTTTTAACATGCTGAAGAGCTGAAAAGAGAGTACCATCCTCATAATCTGGTTGTCTATTACTAGAGTGCCTTTTCCTTTACATTCCCAGATCCAAGTGTTTTCTTTGCTAAGTTGCAAACTTCAACTAGGTCACAGTTTCTCAGCCTTGGCAATACTGCTATTTGGGGCTGGATGACTGTTTGTTTGGGGTGTCCTACGTGTTGCAGTTTGTTTACAAGTACTCCTGGTCTCTACCCACAAGATACCCCTGGGCTCCCTCCTCGAGCTGGGACCACCAAAATGTCTTCCGATTGCCCAGGATGGCAGGCAGGAAAAGTCATCCATCCTCGAGAACCGTAACTCTAGACTGAGGGGAAGATGCCTGCAGGACTCTAGAGAAGAATATGAGAATGAGATGCGCAGGTTGCTGCCACTACAGGAAGAAAACTCTGCATTGTTCCCATTTCGTATCATTGTTGGTCCTTACCTTCCATCCTTCTTTCCTTCTTGCCTAGCCATGGTTGGGGAGGCAGGAGAGTTAAGAACAACAGGGCAAGTGTGACCTCTAGCATGGAGGAAAGTGGTGACATGGAAGAACGTAAGTGAGACTGATGGGCGCGTGAAAATCTCAGTTCGAAAGTTGCCACCTCAATGAAATAATGGCCAATTTACATCAATGCTAGTCCTTTACCAATATCATATTTATATCCGTTCTGCCAGGTACATATTATCCCCAGTTCATATCACAGTATTTACTACTTTATTTATATAAACAAAATACAAGAAAGGGACTATGGGAGCGAGCAGAGACTAGTAGGGTTTCCCAGGCTTCAGACCACCCATTGCTGATGTCCCTGTGCTGACGACGTGACTCACAAAGCCCTGGAACTCTGGCCGGTCTGCTGTGGCTGCTTTATCTCCATCCTGTCCTCTTCCACCTCAGTCCCTTTGTCCCTGTTACTCTTCCAACTCCTCTTTCCTTTCCCCCTCCATCAACCAAGTTGAAGGTTCCTTTTCAAAGCATTTTACATCCATTCTCCTTTGGTGAACCGCCACCCACTCCCCAGTCACAGTGCTGCACTCTGGATTCTGTGTTGGTGTCTTCCAAAGTGCGCTCGTGGAGACGCCGTCAGAGATGTACTCAGAGGTGGAGGGGTCCTACCTGAGTGTGAGGACAGCATCTGCAGTCCCTCTCAGAGTGCCACCTGTGGTTTTCCAATCAGGGCCTGAGGACGGTCTGTGGCACAGAGACCTGTTTGACTTGTTTTATTTATCCTCTCTTAAGTTTATCTTATTTGTACTCAGTTTATTTGTCAAAGAACCAAGTATTTTGTAGGAGACAGAATTTTATATGAATATTTCAAACACTGATTTTAATTATTTGAATAAATATAAAATTTTATTGATTATTTAATATAATCATTGTATTCTTAAATTATTAATCATATTATTCCAGTTATCTTAATTAATGGCCCTAATGCTTAGCCATTTCTATTTTGACTGGATTACGTTCTTGGAGGTAGTGAGGTAATCAGGTACAGCGCTTAGCACATAGCCTGGCATATAATAATTGCTCAATGAGTGTGAGCTATTCCAATTAATAAGTGTACTGTTCTGTGTCTCCATGATCAATTTATCCACATCCTTACGGATATAAAAGTGTGTGTACATGTGGGCAGCATTAAGTATGCACTGTGTACTTGAGGGGTATGATGGTGCTCTCCAAGAGGCCCATCATATATATTCCAATTTAGAATTGAATCCAGATAACCAGCCAGTGCTTATTGGTTTGAAATATCATCATAAAGATAGGATGTGTATGAGATTGGGGTTTGATACTCTATTCCTAATACAAACTTGATTCCCCCACATACTCTGAGTGTACTTGTCATTTTTTTCATATTTTAAAAAGAGCAACATTGACACAAATTACAAGGAGATTAACAATTCCTAAGAAAGTGTAATATTTAAAAATCTGATTTAAAAATTCTTGCTCATAATTGGTATGACAAAATGACTTTATAATTTTTTGGCAAAAAGATTGAGTAACCAAATTCTTCACTTGTTTTTTTTTTTTTTTTCCCTTCCTAAATTATTTTGAACTTAGATAGAAGATTTTAGAGTAACAGTACAGGAGAAAAATGAACATTTTATGTGAAGTAAAACTTTCTTTTCCAAAGCAGGAAATGTTGAGACATTATTCATTATAACCATGGAGTGAGTTTCTATGGGTGGCAAAAATAACGATTCTTTTTTAAAAAAAAATCACCTGCCTTTTAGGTATAGGGAAATTGTCACATTTTGAACATTGTCCAAATTTTGAAGATTAATTATTACTTATGTTGTGTGGGCTTATAAGAAATCTCTTCAGATGGCCAAGACTAGAGAATAGATAAAACCTGCATTTTTTTTTTCCTATTAAAACTCCACAGGAGAAGCATTTTGGCATGAAAATCCTTCCTAATGGGGTCAAAGCTAGACCACTGATGAGGTAAATTGAGTGGGGCTTGGCTCCTTTGGTCCTTTTGGCCTTTTTCCCACCACAGCCCTTTCAGGAAGCCAGCAGAGCTGCACCCCTGTGTCCAGAGACTGTGGGCTCCTGTGCTGGAATGACTGCATTTCAGAAATGTAAATAGTCAGTACACAAAAAGGGCATTTTTAATGATGTGTTTGGCAGGTACAGGAAAGGCCTTTGCTAAGAGTCCTTTTCATAAACGTTCAAACCTCTCCATTGTGGCAGTATCCACAACATGGCTGCCATCCCCTGCCTGCACGCCTGCCTTCTTGGGTGTCCCAAAAGGTCTTGGGAAGTAGGCGCTGTCTTATTCCTCTTCATAGCGCATCTGCATGCCAGGGCCAGGCACATGGACACGCTGAACAAATGGCCAGCATTTTACTGTGTCCATTGGTGGGGTCCAGGCTGGGACTGCTTCACAGCAGCCTCCTGAATCTCCCCCGGTGAAATTCCAAGGCCAAGAACTGACCTGGGGTTCAGCAACTTGGAATTGGAGTGCTAATCCGGAACGGGTTCCAGGCTTGGCTTGGGCCCGTGGCTTTACTTTGACTCTCATTTTCTCCCATCGGCTAGTGAAGAGTCTTGATTAGACACATTAACAAGATTCCTTCCAATGAATAATTTTCTAAGTGTGGTCTAAAATAATTCAGTAAATCACTAAATTATGCCACATTTCATTCTGGGGGGTCACCGAGGAGGAATACTATTTCTTTATTTATTAGCCCAGTTTTGATCAACATCACTGTAACTCTTTGGTGTCATAATAGAAGCCACAACTCACTGGTGGGGGATAAAATGGAACCAAGGATTAGTACTTGGGTTTCCATCAGCACTTTGGACTTGTTTCCCTTGTCCCCTGTTATTTTCTGTGGTGATATTCTCTGTGCTCTATAGGATCCATTTTTCACTGATGTTCTTCATGAATGAGTCAGATCAGTGGGACTGGTTTGAAAAAAAAAAATGTGTTCTTCTTTTTATTTGAATCTCATGCTGTATCTCAATTTAATTAGCTATACTTGGTTATTTGGAGGATTTTTATATTGTCTAAGTAGTGTGATATAGTCCAAAGAGTGGTGAACTAAAAGAGATTCAGAAGGAGTTCTGATGCTGTCACTAATTAAACACACCCCTGTACATTGCTTCCTCTCACTGGGTCTCCATTTTCTCACTTACAAAATACATGGGAAAGAATATATCTAGCTGTGATATTCATTACTCAGAATGCTGTTGTGGAGGTATTATATAAAGTCTTTGTTGAATGAATCCAGGAATTAATGAAAGATTATGTGTTTCAGCTCTCCTGCACATATCAAGCATAGGAAGGGGACCACATATGGGTGGTGTGACAAAAACATGCTTCTCTTAGAACGGGTGAGACTTTGGTGCTCATCACACAAAATGCTTTGTCAACCCCTGGTATCAACACTGACCTGCATTGGGTAGGGTCTTCTTCAAGGTCCTACTAAGAGCTACTAGAATCAATCTAGGGTAACGTGTACTGCACACACATGATGTGTTATACTGAAAAAGAGTAAAAGAAAACAAAAAAACGTCTTTCAATGTTGAAGGTCAATGGGTAATGACTTTGGATAAGCAATCAGGAAGAATTTTATAAATCATAGGAACAAGACTTGAAGAACATAAAAGTTCTGGAGTAATTGTCTTCAGTAATTTGATTTGCTTATCAAAATGCTAGTAGATTGGACTTGCTCTTGGACGACATATGGTTTTTTCCTGATGCACTGTGTCTGGAGTTTGATTTTATAAGGAGTTATGTTTTATGATTTATTTATTTCATAGTAAATGGATTTCATTACTCTTACACTCAAATAAAGTAATATTTTCATTCTTCTCTAAATAGTCTTTCTCCCTTTTGGCAGTATTTCCTGTTGCAAATGTATTACGATAACCAAAAACACTGGTTAATTTTATTAATGTACCAATATTTCCTGAGATATATTTTGGGCCTAGTGTAGCTCTTGGGGAGAAGCAAACATCATTTGTCACTCTTGAAAACTCCAATGATCTGACAATATAAAGACTATTCTTAACTGGTCCATTAAAGGAAAGTACGTATTTAGAATGGCATGGATCATATGATTTAACATACTTTTCACAGAAAAAAACAACAGGAAACCCAAGTAAAATTGGCTTACATATAAATAAGAAGCTTGGTGGAAGGGAACTTCTACATTCATTAATTCAATAGCTCAATGACATTCATCCAGGTTCTATTTTTTTTCCATACTACCACTCTGTCACCATTGGTTGATTAGCTTCTGAACTCATTGTTGCAAGATGGTGGAAGCAGATTCTATTGCCCCAAAATGTCCACAGCACCCATCTCTATTGTATCTTTTCACACACCTCACTGGCCAGTGTTGGGCCTCATGCTCTTTTCTAAATCATTTATTAGCAAGGAAACACATTGGTCATGATTGTCCATAACTTCATCAGGATTCACATAGTAATGCTAGGAAGGGCTCAGCCTCCCCCAAGAAGCATGATTCATACTCCCACCCACAATATCTTGAATAAAATTGAGGTTCTGTTAGAATTAAAGAAAGGAGATAATGGCTTTTGGGAAGCAAGATTCTCTGTCACACTAGTCAAATAGGAATGTTGAATTTGGAATTTATGTATCAAATATTACCAGAAAATTACTTAGTGTTCCTTCTACATTTATTTTGCTTAAAAATAAGTAAACAGATGGATAGGCTAGCTAGTGAGATAGGTTAAAAATTTACTTAAGGGATGATTTAACTTTTCTGATTTAGATCATCTTTTTAAAACCTGTATTTTTTAAATGTTTGTATATTATTGTTTCACATGGAAATGATTTGAAGAACATGAACTTTTGATGTTTGTGACTTAAACTTTGAGTTGCATGACATCAACAGAAGGAGATAAGTCTGTTCCATTTGGATTTTTCACAGAAGTTAGAAGGTATTATTGGGACAAATGCTGCACTTATGAATACATGTGGCTCAGGTAGGGTGCTTATGTGTGCAATGAAATAGGAATGGGTATCATTGCATGTTGACCATAAAAGGCAACATTTTAAATCTCACTAGGGGTTCTCAAATTGTACCTCAAGAAATAATTACATTTTAATGAGATACTTCAGGGGTTCTGCAAATACTTTATTTGGATGTGTTTTAAACTTATCTTAAAATCTATTAAAATAGTGCTTTATTTGTGTAATATGAATTGAATTGCATTTTGCTGTCATATATAACAAATTAGACTAAATAAAATTTTAAAAAAATTAAATCTATTAAAAATTATTATAAATATCACACACTAATGTGTAATATATCAAACTTTTACCATGTCAGAGACTGTAAACTTGTGCTACCAGTTAACTGATTTTGGGTGAGAAGCTTAAAGAATGACTTCAAAAATAATGCCATACATTTTCTTTTCCTATAAATTGATTAACTGTAGAAGTTCTGATTCTACAATGGTCACATTCTTCTTAATACAGCCTTGCACATGTTCATATACGAAAAACAGTACAAATATGACTATAGTCTATGTATATTTTGTTCACTAAATGCCAGACAAAGTGAAGGAATTTTACCATAGACCACATAAACATCATGAAATTGTTACAATTTAGAAGGCTTTGTGCTTATTAAGAGTTTAGGTTCTTTTGTGTTTATGATGATGTATTTGTCTTTTGTGGCTGCCATAAAAAATTACCATATGCTAGATGCCTTAAACAAGAAATTTATCATTCACAGTTCTGAGCTCCAGAAGTTCGAGATCCGGGTGCCACCCTGGCCTGCTCAGGTTTGGGCGAGGCCTTCTTCCTGTCCTCTTTCTGGGTCCTCACATGTAGAGGGAAGGAGCACAAACTCTCTGGTGTCCCATCTTGTGTTTTAGATGATTGTAGAAAGACAAATGGAGGTAGGAATTGATATCAAGGAGAAGAATGAGACATAGGCATTAATCAGCAGAGATGTCCCTGCAGAATCCAGCCAACAAGAGGGCACAAAGCTGTCCCCAGAACCTATTAATCCCATTGCTAGAATCCCATCCACACGATCCTATCTAACCCAAATCGCCTCCCAAAGGCTCAGCTCCAAATAAGGTCCTATTGAAGGTTAGGGCTTCAACATATGAATTTTGGGGGCACACAGACATTCAGTGTGTAGCAGATGGTAAAGAGTCTCACCAGATGACAGATACTGTGATGCTTCAATTTTTAGATGAAAAAATTTCCCATCAGTCTTCTCTCAGGTTCCTGGATCAGTGTAATTGAAGAGTATTCTGATTGCCAGGCAAACTGTTAAAAAAAGTCTGCCATTCACAACGACTTGAATGATTTGAGATTTCTCCATTTCTCTGCAATTAAGATATAATACAGAAATAAATTGAAGAAACAGGGAGAGGAAGATGCTGTTATTTCTAAATTTTGTGTGAATGTGGAGTCTATTCTCATTTGCTTCCTTTATGGTTCTCATGCAATTTATATTAATGCAATTTATGTCAATAAAATATAATCTAATCATGTACTTCCATTGATGATTTCTTTTGAAAAAGCAGTTAAGATTACAATCCTGTTATAATCAAAGATTTTAGAAGAAGAATGATGGAAGATGTTGGATGTAATGGAACAGATGATAGACTTGGATTATTTTATTTCTTACTCATAACATTCATGGTGGATAATGGTGAAGTTTTAGGACTTTAGAGAATTTGCAGGATAATATGAATCACTTCTACTTTGTGAGAATCTGTGTAAAAATAAATACTGATATCTTAGATACCCTCAGTAGTCCTGTGAAATCTATAAACTCAGAGGTTTATAGATGAAGAAGTATGAAAATTATCCAGGATAGATGCTCAAGGCCCTGGGAGGAGCCATGTATCCTCTTGAGTGAGGACTCTTCAGGGAATCTCTGTAATCTCACACATGCCTATGTCTCTTTCTTCTCCTTTCTGTGGGATTTGGTAGCAAAATTGGACATCAAACCCTACCTCCCTTTGTTTTTCTAGAACCATCCAAAGTAACACCATTGTATGCACTTTTATACCCTAAATACCCATGAGTTCTATTCCTGGAAAAAAGCAATTTTATTTGCCTTTTGTTGTTGTTATTGGTAGAGGTCTTAAATAGTTATTTGGGATTAAAATAATTTTAAAGATGATTTAACAATATGAAAGCAGTAGACATATAGGTTATTAACAGTTTAATACTGAAAGCTGATTTTCAAATCCAGGAACTATTGGGCAAATACAAACTTCTTTGGGTTTCCATTCAATGGGTTAATTTCAATAATATTAATTTGTAAGATGAAAAAAAGGTGTGATTTTTCTTTCTGGACAGGGTGGATTGGCAATATTTTACTAGGTGATCATAATTAGCTTTAGAGTTTCTATGAAACTCTCCTGGTTTTCCTTAAAGTTGGTATTATAATTTACTAATAACTATATAAATTACTAACAATTATATAATATATATTAAACTGTATATATTACATTACACATGTATGCAAGTCCAAAAATCTGTGTACTTCTTTTACCACATGGGAGTGGTCCCTTAGCCCCTTACCTGTAAAAACCATAAATACTAAAGAAATCCCATGGGACACTGGAAAGCATCTGATGGAGGAAGCTTGACCCCGGGCTCAGATTTGGAGATCAGCTATTTCTTAAAGAGGATGCTTGCTGCTGTGGACCCTCATCAATGAGAAGATAGATAATGGGGCATCAGGTCATACTTGCCATTTCCTGTAGACTTGTTCATGGATGGCAATGAACCATGGTGACATCTCAGGTAGACATCAGGACAAGAATGACAAGATCTGAATCAGGAAAGGAAACAAGTTTTGACTGGAGGAAAACCTTTGCAGAAGGTGTCAGATTTGTTACTGCAGAATGTATGAAGGTTTTAAGGGGACATTTTTCAAAAGAGTAAAACATGAATTTTTTTTTAAAGCAAATAATGGGAGGAATTAGCCTGAGTGAATCTATGAAAATCTACTGGCTTATAACCTTTAAAATTTGCATTTTTGAGAAATCCCAGTAAAATGTGGACAGTCTGTGTTTTGATACATTCTTGCTGATACTTGTGAACTAGTAATTGAAAGTTCCAGAGAGCAATCAGGGTGTTAAAGGCCTGGACACTTACACTGGTCACTTTACCTACTTCACTGTGGCCTATTTACTTTGGTCCCTGAAGTTGAGTCTACCATATGCCTAACTGTTCTCTCTCTGTCTTTAGGGGCATTTCAGCAAACTTTGCCCTGTTTTTGTTTTGTTTCCAGAGTAATCATCTGCTCTAGAAAGGCTCTCTTCCTTATAGAGCACCAAAAGCAAATCAATGGAGCCATCAACCGTGATCATAGTTATTAGTATTTATCTGATATCCGGAGTGACAAGACTAGAACTATTTGCTTACTCTGGAGAAGCTTTGTTTTTCCCTCTTCTCCTTCTCTCTGTTCTTTTTAAGCAGTGAAACAGCTGTTAAAATGGAGGTATTCTGCAAGCGTGACTCAAGCACATTATTGTGTGAAGACGGCAACCAGACCATGTCCTATTTTTACCACAGTGTGCATTTGCTAAGAAGAGTTGCAGCACATACCTGATATTTACAAGATGTAGATTCAGTTTGTGAACTGTATTGTGCTTGATGAGTTTAGGAGAAAATTATTCGAGGGGTCCTAACTGTAATCTAGACAAATATGACTATTTTTGCCAAGTTGTAGTATTTTGCCATGTGGCGTAGCGGTTTTTATGTGTTGGCCTATTCTTCAATAACCATTTAACTTGAATAATTTTATTTACATCGATTTCCATCTAAATTCTCATGAATCATTGATGTTTCTTATTCCCTTCAAGTATGCATGCTATTTTTTTTTTGAGAGGATGAGGGAACAGAACAAAATGGTACATGGTTAAATATGAATATGTTTTGATTTTTCTTCTCAGACTTAAAGAAAACACGCATATCTACATATCTTAACTCAGTCACCGTTCCAAATATGGAATTTTGTCATTTTTAGTCTTTTCCCCCCAAAACAGCCTTATTTGTGCCCTCTAGTGGTGAATGCATAAATGTATGCAGTAAGCTAGAAAAAGCTGACCTTTTTTTTTTTTTTTTTTTGCTTTCAGTACATGATTCAGCATCCAAATACCTATATAATGCCAACCCATATGTACGCTGAGAGAAAAATCTTATATAATTGAGCTTAGTGTATTTTCTAAATGCATCAAAATAATGCATTGAAAAATGAAGCCCACCACTTACACAGCGCAATAAAGTTCTTAGATGGCAAAGATTTTTTCTCATGTTTTGTTATGGTCCATTTGTTCAGCAAAATGTTGTTAATTTTTGAGGAAAAGGCAGCACATTTTACACAGATGCGTTTTCTCTTCTTGGAATCTGTTTTATGAAAACCCTTCTAACGGGATGCCTTAGTCCACAAACTGTCCCTTCGCTTGTATTGATGAGCAAGCACCATTGCAAAGCCGGAGGCAGAGACCATCTTGTTTAACACAGCAAGGACTGATTCAGATAGAAAGTGGCCAGATAGAAGTGGATCCTGTCCTCAGGGCCCCATTGACATCTCCTAGGTGGCTACCCAGTTCTTTTTCTTCCTCCTGAAACAGACATTGTCTTCATTGGACACATCCGTTTTTCCTATATGACCAGGTTGATTGGAAACCGGGTTTGGGCTCCTTATCCAAACCAAGCTGACTAGAATCTAGCTTTTGATTGACCTGAGAGAGTAAGTCTTATCTAGCTCTACAATACATATATTTTGGAGCTCTTGATGGTCATGTTTACTTCTAGATTGTAGTGAGAGGTGGTGAGTCAAAGATGGCGAAGAACATGCGGGTGGGATTCTGCTGGCATACAGGCGTCTTTCCTTCCCATATCCCCACTTTTCTGTTGCTTGGTTGTATAATCCAGCCTTGGATTTGATAATCCAATAAATTCTTAGTTTTATTAAGTTAATTTGAATTTGGGCTTGAGTTCTTCCACTCTTTGCCAACTAATGCAAAAATACTACAGGGTCTGTTGTCTATCCATCCCACTTTTCATCATGACCCAGCTTATATGTTGTTGAAAGTTTACAGAGATATTGTAGGCAGGTTTCCACTCTGCTGCAGACCATTCCCCTCACAGTGGTGTGACCTCTCTCATGTGCTATAGGAGGGGTTAGGAAGCCCAGTTCTGCTCCCTTACCCTTTACAGCATCGGTTCTCTTTCCTTAAGTGCCTCAAGTCTTACTTTCCCTGTCTCTCAAGTCTAGGAAATCTAAGTCATAAGCACACTAGCATTCATTCACAGCAAAGCACTATCTCTTACAGGTAACTTTCAGCCTTTCATCTCTAAAATTGAGGAAATATAAAATTTATCTTCCTTTGAAGTCATTTTGAAATAAAAGTAGGGGAGGAAAAGTATAAAGATCTCTGGGTGAGTGAATCACACATTTCTTTTTCTCTGAGATTATTCAACATCTAATATCATGTCTATTTTATGGACTTAATAAGTTTTTGAGATATGTAATAGCAAAACTAGTTGGCATTTATTATCTACTATATGCCAGATATTGGGCATATATCAAGTGTTGTTTATATCAAGTTTTAATTTTTGCAATAATTTTAATTTTTCTCCTTACCCCCATTATAAATGAGCAAAGCTGGAAATCTTTCCCAAGATCACACAGGTGATAGGAAGCTCTGCTATTTCCAAATGCTTATATTAAGTCACTGTTTCCACCAAAGCATCGTTCATTAATAAGTGATCCCTTTAGAAGAGTCTTAAGGAGTTTGTCACTATAAGTTCAATGACACCTGAAGATTCATGCATAATGAAATTTATAAGAAAATTTTACTCTTCTTTGTTCAGTGCAGGACAATTACATTAGAATGAAAATTTTAAGTATATCGGACACTCTTGGGAGGTATACCATGCTTGGTTTTAGCAGGCCATCAAGTTGAAAGACTGGATGGATGAATCAGTCCCAATAGCTGTCCCACCCTGAGCACTATCCTGCTGAAAGCTTCTTGGGGTAGAAACTTCTCAGTCTTTCCTTGTTTCCTCATGGAACTAACTACCTGTTGATTGTCTCAATTCTCTGACCCTGGAAGTAAAAGCCTATTCTGAGTTCTTCTCCTTCCATATTGACTAAACCACCTCTTCTTTCTACTCCCTCAGCAGTAATGAACTTCTCATCTGTGGGGCATTAGTCTTGGAACCTACAAGGTGATAAAAGGAGATAATTTCTCTGGATTAATTATTTTATTATCTGCTAGGTACTTTGTTAAGCAGTTCATATATTTTATTGCTAATCTTCATGCTGACCCCATAAATTATGTGATACTGTCTATTTTGTAGGTGGGGAAACAGACTCAGAGGAGTTATGAGCTTTCAAACTCCTCCAAGCTCCAATGTGGGTAAGCCAAGATTCTTCCTCAGTTGTGTTGACCATGGGGACTCTCCTGTCTTGCTATCAGTGCCACCTCTGCCTTCAACAAAGGCCACAGAGACATGTGGGTGCACCGCATGGATGGAGCACACAGACTGTCAAGGGGAATTCTATTATTGGGCAATTAGAACTATGACTTTTGTCCTACGATGTATTTCGTGATCAATGATATAAAGAGTACAGGGTACTTAGGAAAATTATAGGTTTTTAATTTGATGACAGATTCTAGAACAATTACATAGTAGGAAATGAAATACTAAAAAGTAGTTTTACTCTATAAAGACAATGCCAATAATTATAATCATTAATGTAATCTGCTATTTATGAACAACTCCAAAATTATATAATAGATATGCTTACATAATGGTACAAACCATCCTTGGATTTATTGCTAGAATTTAACACCCTTTGAAACATGACCAGTTCCTTCTCTTCAGAAGCAAGTAGCAGGCTTCACCTCTGTCTTGCTCAGGGCACAAAAGGGCTGCCTTAGTCCACGGGGCATTGGAAAGTCCTCCCAGCATACCTGGCACACTCCACTGGGTCCCCTCCTTCTGTTGACCCTTTGGCATTCCACTCTGTACTGTGCTCTCCATATAAACACAGAGGTTCTTTAATTCCCAGATTGCCTCACATAATGAGAAGTTATGGACGTGTCTGTTGATAATGGGGACAGAGGACAGGATAAAGGACAACACGCAGCTTTTGTCTCATCAGACTTATTTTCATACTTCAGGACTTACCTCTACAAGACAAAGGACAGTCCACTTTCTGGCCTAAGGGGCTCTTAATACATAAGAGTCTAGGTCAACCTGTAATCCCAAGGATGGGGCACATGATTGTCTTCCTCATCTCCACAGCCTAAGGCCACCTCTTGGGTTGCCATCTCCTGTCCCAGGGCTCAATCATAACTTTCACTGTTTGGCAATGAGAGCATCATTGCGTTCAAACTAAGCCTCACCCATCTGAAGAATATCACCTAACCTGTGGCCTATAACAAAATAGTGAAACATCTGTTCCCTAAAGTTTGTGTTATTAAACTTAAAGTGTACAGACGTTTAATGACTGCAAATTCATTTACCAAACCAGGTCATTCTGAGAGTGCAATGAGAAGCTGTCTAGAATTATTCCAGAACAGTAAACAAAAACTGGGATATATGCTTCATGCTACAAAGTCAAAGTTAACAGTCCAGGACAAGCTTATATGTTAACAGTCCAGGACAACATGGTTTGCACCAAGCTTTGGTCCATTCCTTTCCAAGGACCTTCCATGCAGGGTTAAAAATCACTGGAATCTAGTTTTATGCCCAAACATCTCAGTTGTATATTAAGCTATTATTTTGGAGTGATCCAAAGCCTAAACATGAATGAATAGTCTCTACATTTCTGTTATCTCAAAACATTTTATTTGATTATCCAGAGTTTCTCTCCTTAGGATAAAGTTGCAGTTAATTCTCCAAAGACAGTAACACTATCTGGTGATAAATTTTGGCTTTTAACCTTTGTCAATTGTCTCAATTTTTTTTTTTTTTTTTGTCAAGAGGGATAGATGTCTGAAGTGAGGTTTCTTTGGTGTAAATACATTGTGACCACTGGAAAAGCAATTTGAAAATTAGGTTTAGGAAAGAGTGCCTGACAGACAGTGAAGGTGACAGAATGAGCTTGTGACTGTGTCACAGCACAGAGGAGCAAAGTACCATGTTACATCCAAAACTTGGCATAATTTAGAAGTGACCTTGTTGTGGTTTCTCAAATATAATGGGCAGAATGGCCTAGTTTCTGATTCTTGTCATTAGTCACATTGTGTAAATGTTGACTCAATAATCTAATGTCTCAGCTTTCATCCCGACCTCAATAACAGATCCATATCCTGGTCCATTAGCCAAGAATGGCAGACAGGAATGGAATGGTTCTGGGTCTCTCTAAAAAATATGGTATTTGGGGTAAAAATGGGAGTTCATAACCCAATTGAGTCAAATGTATGAAAGACGATATATCATGAGCTTTGTAATGTTTTGAACAACCAATTTAAAAAAAAAGAAAAAAATATGGAAAGGGATGGTTACCTTTTTATTTTTCCAAATTGAAAACAGTAAATTTTTATATTAATATTAACTACCTTTTGCATTCTTTCATATGTTCAAGCCTGTGGACTCCCTTTATCAATCTCAATGTTTTACCTTAGAATTTATTTATTTAAACTGTGGGCTGCTTCATAGCAAGGCGTGCTGCCTCTGTTGGTCCTGGGAGAACTAATTCTTCCAAGAGGATCATTCTGGTTGCTATAGTGCTGTTTTGCAATTAAAGCTTTTTGAATAAGAGAGCCCATTTTCAAAGCAATGCTGTGGGTGTGTTGGAGCTGATTATTTTTTTGTTGATTTTTTTTTTATTATTAATGTGGGAGTCAGAATAGCATAGCAGTCATGAGCTCAAACTTGTAATGAGACTATGTGAGGTCAGCCTTTAGCTCTGCCGCCTCATGTGTGATCTTGGACACACCACTTAAGCTCCCTATGCCTCGGTTTCCTCATCTGTAAAGTAGGGATAATTATGAAAATAACACCACCTACTTCACAGCATTGCTGTGAGGACCACATGATTTGAAACCTATATAATGATTCAACCAGTGTGTGGTATCTAGTAAGTATATGATATATATCTGCTATCAGTTTTTGCATTGCAGATTTTCATAATATTTTCACTGTTATGGTGAAAAACGATATAGAATGGAACATTGAATTTAAATAACTATCAGTGACTAAAGCGTTCTGGGTTATGCTATATTTCATGTTTGGAGATCTTGCTTCCTTCAGAGGAATAGCCTGTGGTTCTGCAAAGCAAATGCATTGAAACATGTAAAGGAAGTGAAAAGATTTATAGCCAGATTCTTATGTAAAATCCCAGTGGGATTGAGTTTAAAATCCTTCATGTAGCTAAACTCTGTCCAAAGGCAGTCTTCCAAGTACCACAGACTCCCTTCAGAGCTGTCTTCCCAAGTCCTTCTATCTTGCTCATTTTTCACTGTCTTCATGCTTCTTGTAATAAAAACAACCAATTAAAGGAATTTTAATGAAAATTCTGAATTTAACTCAGATAAAGTTTTCTTATAATTGCTTTCCTGCAATTGTGATATTTGTCCATATGGCATCTAGAAACTAAATGCAGCTGAATGTTTCCCAGTGCAAGTGGACTTAGTTTTACACGAGTGGCTTGTTACAGGCCTCAGTTGGGTCAGGTGGAAAGATTAAGAGGAGACAATACCATGTTCATCAAGAGGATTCTGGCACATTCTTCTAGTGTATGTGGAGACAGTTTCTAGAAATATTCTTGAGGGACTTGTTGGTTAAAGGAAACTTTAGCTCTTCCCCCTAACATGGGATCTTGGACACACCATTTAAGTTTTCTGTGTCTCAGTTTCTTCATCTACAAAATAGGAGCAATAATGATGATGATGATGATAGTACCTACCTCATAGGGTTGCTGTGAGATTTGAAACACAGATTCTTGGAGTCTAGTAAGTATATGGTACATTGAAGAGGTTTGAGCTTCAGAATTTCTGAATGACAGTTACCGGGTTTTCCATTACTCCGTTTCAGTTGTCATTTCGCTCATCACTAATGGGCATTCACACCTTCAAATGGTTGAGTTTCAGCATCATGCTGTGGGCAAGCAATGGCAATTAGTCTAATGTGTTGCTGGAGAGTTTCATAGCTCTTATCAGTTTACACTGTGAGTTTTTTCCTCTCAATTTCTACTCCGAGGTGGCTAAGATTATTAACTTTATTATATGAAAAGATGCAAGGTCCTAAGACGCGTTTAATAGTATTTGTGGCCCATAATAGTTTTCATTGCTGACACCCGTGGAGTATACATGTTTGCCTGTGTGGTGACCTGCATCATGACACTGCTTTCCTGTGTGTTATAATTTTAAAATTTTTTTTTTTTTTTAAATCTCAAGATGGGAAGAAGTATGCCTGCACCATTTTCTTGGGCACATTGAAGAAGAGTGCATAGTTTTGCCTTGTGATGCTATTTGGACATCTTCTTTCCAAAGCTTTGGACAGAAAGGACAGTCTGAAATGACTCAGGGCTCAACTGAACAGAGTTCTCTCTCACACACTGTGGCCTTCTTTTAAAAGCCTGGCACCTGTGTGTTTGTTTTTCTTGCTTGTTTGTGTTCAATATCAAATGTCTAGACCAGTGCCTTGTTGAAGGAGTTGACACAACCTATGAGTTTTAATTGCGTAAGGACAAGAGAAGTGACAAACTAAATTGAAGTTTTTTTTTTTCTCATTGATTTTGATTTTTGCTGTTTCAAACATTTGCATAATTGGTGTGTTTTTCAGAAAGAGATCAAAGAAAGTGAAGTGTGCCAGTCTCCCCAGATTACACAGTGGAGAAAGATGTCATCAGTCTGCTCCCTGAGTGTGCAGAATAGGCTCATGGTGATAGAGACCAGGGTTCTAAGCAAGGCAGCTGGTGGCCAACTCAATTGTGTGACATCTGGCAGCTAAATGCATGCTCTTAAGGCTCAATTAAACTGTTCCCTAAGTAACATATCTCATTTAAGTTAGTTGTCAGTGAACAACTCATTTTTCAAAAACATTGGGTCTGTTTCAGTAGCTTTTCAACTCAGTACATCATGATGCACAGATCAGAATGGATATTTTCACTTTCCTTGGGAAATATTGTTTCTTCCATTTCCATTTCAATGTAAGCCTCTTGATTTATTATTCTCCAAAGAAGGAGTTTTAGCCCATAGATATATAGTCCTCCATAGTACACTTCTTAATCCACATACCTATGCATGCACACAAATGCATTACAGAGAGCTGCTGCGATGTGGTCTCAGTGACACCCCATGTGGATAAGACTTTCAAAAGTCTAATTCTCCTTCATTTTTTAAAATGTAAACAACCTTTTGTGTACACCTTTTATGTGCATACTTGTTTAATTAGGAGAAGCTACTCCAACCTGGTCAAATTATTCTAAATTTTATGGAATAACTGTGATCAAAGAGCTATTTCAAATAGTTGGCAGGATTAAAAACAGTGCAGGCATAGGACCACCATAATTATTTTAAAATATCTCTTCCATTAAAGTATTATAGTGCTGTGTTGGTGGGAAATTGTTCATAAAAAATAAATGTATTGAGGGTAGAAAATATGGCCAGCAATCCGTTCCAACTATAATTGCAGGAGCTAGAATGAAAGCCCTTCCGTTTTGATGGCAGATGTTTCGAAGTTCCCCGCTGGCTCTATTTTCAGGATAAATTCAGCTGCTCAAATGGAAATGTATTCAGGTCAACAAAACACCTGAAAGTCTTTTGATAGTTCTACAAAATGCTCACTGGTCCCTTTTAGATTTAAATAAAGGGGAAAGAATGTTATCTTATATCCAAAGTAAACCATTTTAAGAGACAGAAAACTGCTATCAACTTTTTTCCTATTATTTTTTTCAATTAAAAAATTTAATTGACTCATAATAATTGCCCATATTTGTGGATATAGTGTGATCATTTCTGTCCACGTTTGTAATGTGTAGTGAGATCAGGATGATTTAAATGAAGACATTCCTGGCATCTGGGTTTTCATCTGTCAGTCTTTCATCCTTAGTATGTACCTCAGATTGAACAAATCATATCTCCAACTTAACAGCACTATATTGAAAATGGTGTTTGCAAGATCTTAAATCTCTATATATTTATTATGATGGTTTTCTCCTATTATACACATCAAATGTCCTAAAATACATCAATGCCTGGTGTTCTGTGCGTACACATTTTCCATTTGCAGACGTGGTATTGCTCTAGAATTGCTGTGATGTTTTCTTCTTTCCATGGTCTGTGTGTCTGTGCCCCCACGCTGTTCCTCTCCGCGGTCCACTCTTCTGCAGTGCACCTTACTCTGCAGTCCTCCTCCTTGTGATGGAACTTGCGGCTCCATCCAGTGCCAAGGCCACTTAGAAAGAAGACCATGGTGAAAAGCTCTCTGGGATGTGTACCCAGAGCAGGACTGCTCTGTCCCAAAGCACATATGGCCTCAACTATCTGGATCCTTTTATGAGAATGGCTATGCAGCCTTACCCAGAAGAGGTTCTGACCCCTCCCAGCTTTGCTGACCATTGCTATTACTGACTTCTCTAATTTCTACCACTCTGAGGGCTCTTGTGACTTATTTCATCTTCTCTCATTGTTGGAATTTGTGTTTCTGTGGTTACCAGTGAGCTCAAAGATTTAGTTGAGTCTTCAGTCTGTAAGAGACATAAAACAAGGTGTGGCGTGCAGTCTCCTTGAGCCTAGGACATGCTTGAGGTCTCCAGACAATCCTTAAACGCAGCAAGGTCACTAGCTCTGTAACCCAAGGCATTATACTGAAGCACTTTGAAGTAGGATATTATTCTGACTTGTGTTGGACCAAAGATTCATAAAGAAAATGGGATTTGAATGAAACCCTTTGGGATGGTTTTGAGAAGAAAAACACTGATTATAGCCTACTAATGTGAATGAGATCATGGAGAATTGGGTGAGAGATGTCTGAGGGGTCTTCTTGAGACCAGACCTGGGGGACAGAGGATCACTGTAAGAGGCAGTGTCAGCTCCCCTTGGAGAGCGAGGGAGCCACATTTCAGAATCAGAAGCTCTAGTTTGGGCTAATGTCAATCAGTGGAAGCTGCTGTGGTTTCTTCATGCAAAGAGCCTCAGTGGAATAGAAGCTTAACTTTCTCTAGCTCTTTGGTTTAGAAGGACAACTACTTATGCGGTGGACTTCCTCACTGGCACAGGAGGTTTTTCACAAATAGCAACAACACCAACCTTATACCCCAGTTTGCCAGCTGAAGATTTAGACTTTATTGCCTGCTGTGTGGGGCAGAAGCACCGGGAGACAAAAGAAGCAGCCTGGGTTTACATGGGGATGCCAGGTATGCGCTGCTGAAGAATTTTGCTTTTAATTTAAATTAGTCTCAAGCACCTTCTTTAGGTGTGTTGATTGTCCATAATACAAAATATCCCAGTTCTGCCCTCTATTTCTTCATTTGGTGAAAGTCTAAGTCAGCAGGGAGGCGCATGCATAAGTCACCGCGTGGGGCAGCATTCACCCTCCCAACAGCTTTCCAGGGAATAGCCTCTGAGCATTTCCTCTGTGACAGCAGTCACAGGTACAGTGGCCTGCCCCTGGGAGGCCAGCAGGGACCTCTCCTTCCCTCACAGCTGCTCAGACGTCCCATCTATCAGCCCTGCTTTCACTCTGACAACTTAGATAAGACAGGCAGGGACAGTACTGAGGGCACGGGACTTTCATTTGTACCCTATTTCCCTTTGCACTCTCTTTCCTTTGTTTCTTGTTTCCTGCTTACGCTGGGTAGGACAATGGCTCCCCAAATGCCAGCATGACTCAGCCCCCCCAAACACATGCATGTGTTCCCTCGCATGGCCAAGGGGATTCAATTTGTAGACAGAATTAAGGCTGCTGATCACCTGACCTGAGGGTAGGAAGATGACCCTGGATCATCCAGGCGGGCCTGGGATCATCACAAGACCCTTAGGAGTCCAAGAGGAGGTGACCCTTCTTTCTGGCAGGGATAGAAGAAGGGACCGTAGCCAACAATGCTTGTGGTCTCTGGGATCTGGAAAAGTCAGGGAAAGCGTTTTTCCCTACAGTTACCACAAGGAAGATGGCCCCACCAACACCTGGAGTTCAGCCCACGGGGACCCATTTTGAACTTATATCTTCCAGAAAGGCAAAATAATGAATTTATATGGTTTTAAGACACTAAGTTTGTCGTGATTTGTTATATCAGTAAGAAAAAAAATCAATATAAATACTCTATTACTTTTTTTTTGGGGGGGGAGCAGAGCAAATGAAGCATGATTTATAACCAAGTAGAATAAATCTGAAATGAGGAACTTCAGTCTAAAGGTTGTTCCTTAATTCTTCATCAGAGATTCTTTATTGTATACATCACTATGTATCTTCCCAAAGAACACCAGGTATAGATGATGAGGGATTAGGGAATACAAATGCTTATGTGATATGTGTTCCTTTATTGGTGTCAAATAGAGACAGAAATCTACATGAATGGAGGAATTTTAATATTAATACTTTCTCCAAATTTTGGTACTGGATATGATTTATGCCAGGAGCAGTGTGTCCTTCCACTGTGTGGAATTCTTCAAGGAGATACAGCACTATATCACAATGAAATTATTAATGAACTTCTCTGCTTCCATGTTTAATCAATGTCCCCAGAAATCGATTCTACATGAAGTGAACAAGTTCCTTAAATGGGGGTTGTAACTGTCACATGGTAGGAGACCTCAGCATTAATAAAAGCCTGCCGATGGCCAGACATAATGTCACTCACCTCTTCCAACTGAAGTCCCATCCCTTTAGAAGATGCCCCTGTCTTTTTCATACACAGTCACCAGGGGTCCTGAGACCTAGTGTCCCTTTGCTCTCTGTTTCCCTTTGTCACTTGCCTGCTGTGAATCTGGAATTTTACAAGTTCTGCTGAGACAGGGAGGGTGGGGTTTTCCGAAATCAGCTCTCACACTGGGGTGAGTCAACTGGCTCATCTTTGTTAAAAAGCCCCCGAGTTCCACTTGTTAGAACTAGTTGACACTCCTTCCACTAGAGCACGGGTCCACAGCTGCGTGATTCCACAGCCACATGCTGGGAGCAGAAGTGTCTCCCACTTCCACTTGGCCAACCGGTTTGTCATTCAGGTGTGTTTGTCCATCTGCTTATTCAGGCCAAAGTCCCTGAACTGTGGTCGTCCTTGTGAGAAAGTGAGTGTTTTGGATGATGAGAAAAGTAACTGCTAACAACTGCTGGGATCTCAGTCTAGGCCACTCTTCAGGGATCCAATCTCTTAACCTTATTGGTTACGTTCCTATAGTCACCCTTTTTACCAGGGAGGAAACTGAGGCGAGGGGAAATCCAGCAACTTGCCCACAGTTTCCCAGGTAGTCAGGGTGGGGTCAGGATTAGACTTCAGGTGGTGTGGAGTCAAGACCCCGTGGTGATCTGGAACCTTCTACCTCTCTGCAAGGGCTGAGGGCTGGTACTCACCAGGGCTTCTCCTCTCCCCTTGAGGGTGCAGGGGCTTGCTCCCCAGAACGTGGGATGGAGGAGGGAGCCCTGGCAGAGGCAGCAGGAGCGGGTGTGCTTGCTGGTAGGGTCATTACAGAGTCGTGGCAGCTGACTTCTGAGACCACACAGAGAACAAGGCTGGGAAGATAATTATTGTTCTGACGGTGGCTCTCTTGACTGTCTTGTGGTGGACACTACACTTTATTTACTTCAGTTTCTCCTTCAGGCAAGTCTTTGGCACCGCTCTTTGGTGAGGCGATTTCTTCCATTTTGCCTTTCCAGAAAGGCATCTCAGATCAATCGTTTCCTGAATTTAACACTTGTAACACAAAGAATAGATTTTCAAGAAATTAAATGACTTTTAAAAATCCATGATTCTTTTATTTTAATGTCTTTTATGGTTCTGAACATGGAGAAAAAGTCATGCTAATGATTCTTGAGATCTGATTTTCTTCCTTAAGATGGATAGCTATTAAGGATGAGTTAAAACCATGGACTTTGAATTTGGGAACCTGGGAATCAAAGCCTTGCTTTTATGACTTATTGTGTAACTTTGGGGAAATTCTTTGTTTTTTCAAAACTTAGTCTACACTTCACCTGGAAAGTGGAAATGTTAATTGGTTTATAGACTTCTTGGGAAGTTAAAATAATGTATACAGAATGCTTAGTCTAATGCTTAGAGACATTATTTTATTAATGTGTTTAATATTTTATTTATTATTGGGCTCCATTTACTATTCTGAAGAGACAAATGGATTTTCATTTAAGAGAAACAATAAATGTACGGAGAGGAAACAATCTCAATATTTCATGCTGCAGGGAAGCTTGGGGAAAATCATCAGGAAAAGAGTTCTAGGGTGAACTGCAGTACTCCACCAGTGACCTGGAACAAATTGTTCCAGTCACGGGGACTCCTATTCTACCTATAAAAGGACAACAGTCAAATCTTCCTTGGGTACTTCATGCAGTAGGATTTGCTTTCCAATCCTGCCCACCCCCACATGGACAAATGGCTTGACCTTTCTTGGTGTTGGTTTCCTCATTGATAAAATGGGTTTAATTATGATAATTACTGCACAGAGCTGTTGATAAAATTAAATAAGATGTTGGTATATGGAAAGTTCTCAATAAGAGTTAGGTACTTGTTTATACTGTTATATCATGTGCATGAATGAATATGTAACAATAAATCCCACCATGATATGTGATTATAGTGAACCAATTAAAAATACAGGAAAATATTGTTTAATGTTTACAAAGCTCTATTTGAGATGATGAAAAAGTTTTGAAAAAAATTTGGAAGTAGGGGAAATAGTAGTACAATGTTTTGTAGTAATCAATGCCACTGAATTGTCTACCTAAAGATGATTGGGATGGAGAATATGGGAAGAGTCACGGTTTCTCTGTCTTGAGTAGCCAAATGAATGACAGTGTCCATCCATTCTAGGGATAAGAGGAATCAGGTTTCCTTTTGTTTTAAATATCTTTCACTTTAGGGAATACCAAAAAATGTACTGTAGTATAGAACTTAGTCTTGCTTTTGACCTGATATAATAACTGAATATTCCATTGTCTTCTGTTTTTTGCTACAAAGTTCCAGTATGACTACACCCCAGCCTTCCCCTCTTCTTGAGATTATGATGATCTTATGTTTGCTGGACAAAATTAATGGTATTTTTAAAACCCATTCTAAATTTCCATCCTATATAGTTGCTTGTACTATCTTTTTGTCCCAGATCCATACTTCATAATATAACCATATTTCTCTTAGTAACCCAATTGCTAGTTTCAAAATGGAACAACATTTTAATTTTTAGTAATTCTTAATTAATACTACTTTCTGATCTTGCCTCCCTTTATAGTGCATAACTTGTTCCCAAATTTACCTGGGAATGACCAGTGCTCATTGTTGCTTTTCATGCTCAAATTTCTTTTATGTTACCATTCCTCTTTATTATCTTTGATCCTTTCACTATTCCCTGCCTCTTGGAAAATTTGAGCAGAGAACATCTTTTTTAAAACACGCAAGTTTGCATTGAACTCTGAGTGTACTTTGCCTTCTAGAAGAAGAGAGCTGAAATACTGTGTGGCACTCTTTCTGATAGTTAAGGTCATATATGTGGTCTCTAGGTCCAAAACATGTCCATTTAAAACATCCCCATAATTGGCTCTTGTGTGGCTTGCCTATTATGTGCAGGGTCTTATAGTAGCTCTTCCAAAATAAATCAAGTCTCAAGCATGCAGGGAACTTAAAATCTGGTTGAAGGGGAATGAGACTTACCAAAACCCACTTCCCTTCAGAACTCTCAGCGACATCAGCTGTACACAACACCAAACTGCTTGAAAGATGCAGAGCAACAAGAAAGCAAAAAGTTGTGGAATGTAGGGAGAATGGAAGGGCTCTCCCTGGGGTTTGAGAGTTTCAGTGTTTGAATTTGGAAAATTGAGCAAAGCTTTGATGATCAGGGTAAAAGAAAGTGATTATTACAAAAACATTTTTTGTCTACTCCTTGATATTTTGAATGTTAATGTAGAAAAATCAATTTTTACTTAATTTTTCTCCCTTGAAAAAAATTCCTATAGTAGCAGTCCTATATGCATTTTAATTAATTGCTCTAATGTTTTTCTCTAGTATCTTATCTTCTAAAATAATTATTGATTAACCCTGCATTCTTCCTACTAACATCTTTGTAACTTTACTTAGGATAGAAGCTACAGAAAAATGTAGCTTCTCAATGTAGTGTCAAGCCTGGCCAGCAGTGTGTGACCCAGAAACTCTGTTGATTTAGTGTTTTTGTGCTTTGGTTTAGGTTTTCCTACTGATAAGCTGCACAATATGGAGGCTTTTTTCATTAGTTCGTTCTTACTCTGTCTTTCCATCTATCTGTCCATCCTTCCATCCATCCATCTCATGATTTCTCTATAAGTACTCTATAAATTCTGCACAGCTTAGGGCAAGATCCTAGGTAATCTGATTGTTTGGGCCATGAAACCTCTGACTAAACAAACATGGTTGGTGATTTGCTATCATTTCTGGATCAAGAGCAGACTCTGGAGCCAGACTTAACATTCTTGGTGCTTCTATGTTCTTGAGAATTTTGTTAGACTTTCTCTTAGGTAATCTGAATGGAGAAAATATAAGCATTGACTTTGTGAGAGTCATTTTAAGGATTAAATTTTTAATAAATAGAAACACTTAAAATCAACCTTGGAACATTTGCATTTTCA
Organism: Callospermophilus lateralis; assembly: GCF_048772815.1. Taxonomy (NCBI): domain Eukaryota; kingdom Metazoa; phylum Chordata; class Mammalia; order Rodentia; family Sciuridae; genus Callospermophilus; species Callospermophilus lateralis. The sequence continues at coordinate 102,696,120 of NC_135316.1, read as the reverse complement.
ATTAGTATTCTACATCATCATCATCATCATCAATGATGATGATCATCATTATTTTGGAGAATACTTATTTTAAAATTAACTTCAAGACTCTAAGACCAAATCGTTCACTTTCTTGACAGAGTAAATGCAATCTAGGAGCTACGGTGAATTCTTTCCATTATGATAAACATGCTTATGAAAAGCTATGCTTTGGTTTCAGCAGTGGGAATTGCCATTGAATAGTCCAGTCATGTAGGGACTGAACATGTCTGTGGGCTTTAACAATAAGGTGAATGCTGGGTGTCTGGGAGGGAGGCTCCTGACGTGGTAGATGGGGCTTTTCACAGACAGCACATGGGGAAATTGGCCATATGTCCTGAGACACTACGGCTGTCAAAAGTCCTGGAAAAGAGGAACTGATGAATGTGGATAGATGAGAACCCAGGAGCCTTTTGGCAGGAAGCTGTGAGATAAAAGTGTAAGTACCTACTGAAAGTCAGCGAGGTGGGTTGGAGGTGGGATGTGCTCAGGGCTTCCAGAAGTCTGAGGAGTAATTAGGATCGCAGGAGAGAATTCTAGCTAGAGTAGCAGAAGCCCTGCTACTCGTATGTGGGTAGTAAGTGGGTTTAAAAAGACCAGACAACATACTACTGGGAAACCAGCAAACTCCTGAAGAAATGGAAGTCCTCAGTGTGTTGGATGGCATTTTGCTTGGATGAATTTATGAATAAAACAAGTTGTTTTTTAATCTTCTGCTTCTCAATACAGAACATCCCTAGGGAATAAAACTCACGACTGTGATATAGCCTGTGGATTTGTTGCAATTACAAACAATATTTCAGTCATTAATGGCTTCTTATTTTGTCTTTGTCAATTTACATTTTATTTCACTCAATTGAGAAATAACATTTGAATACCAAATAAAATTCCCTTTAGCAGAAAACAGTTTTTTTAGGCTACCTACCCCAAAAGTCTATACTGATATTTCTGTTCATCTTACTTACCTTGAAGTTGATGTTTAATTGATATTAAGTCAAATAAAAGAAACTTTTTATTAGGAGTTTGATGACATTTATACTCCATTAGCTGTGTTCCAAACACAGATGTTCCCACTATAATTTCACCCTGAGTTCAGGAACATACAAGTCTTATAAGTGCATTTAGATAAAACATTCAAGTTATATAATGTACAATATTTTCAATGCAAAATATAATAGTATGTAAATTAGTGTAAGCAAATATTACCACCAAGGTATTTTTACTCTAGAACACATAACTCTCAGCAACAAAATAGGAGGATAAATAAAAAGTAAATTTTTAAAAGTCCAGGAGAGATAAGGTTCCAAGGGCTAAATGTTTTCTTCTGCATTGAGTTCCATTACAATTACATATTGTTTATTATTAAACAAGGAATCAAAATAGAACACTCTTTTCAACATTTTTAGTGATTCTTTACTATACAAATTAGGTTATTCAAGTGTGCCTCTCTTACTGAAATGGATGGGGTGGGTGGGCCATGGTGAAGAACATGGTTCCCTGGGCAAAGGATTCTTTGCCAACACAAAATGTTTTTAGTTCCCTTTGACAAAATCTTTCAGGCCCAGGCTGAAAAGTTAGATTCCTGGTCAGCCAGTGGCATGCTCTTCCTCTGTCAGGTGGGAGAAGCCCATTTGGGGAAGTAGATTTAAAATATGCAGGAAACCCTCATGGCAGTGCTGACTTGAGAAGATTCATTTTAGAAAAGATTTCATAGAGATCTAAGTTCTTGGGATCTGATTCCCATAAGCATTCTGAGTGCCTTGGAAAGTGTTTTTGTGTGCTCTGGGTATGCATTTCCTAATTTAAAGATTGCTTCTCTATGCCATGCTGCACTGTCAAATCTCTTTCAGGTTTTGGAAGAAGCAAGTCTTTGAAAAGCTGCATTTCATCACAATCCTGGAAGAAGTCATGAGGGAGGTGGGTGAGGCAGAACATCTGGGAAAACACACCTGTGCTGCTTTCAGAATTATTTTCTCTCCTGAAAAAAGCAGTTATTTGACCATCTATATGTACTTTAACTCTGAGTTCTACTGGCTCCCCACTTTCTAATTCCTTGACAAAGTGTCTCCTGCAGACATCATCCCCTTTAAAACTGCCAACATGTTGAAATCATAATGTCGATGATATTGACTTGTTTGATCACAGTCACAAACTCTCTTCTTAGCCATTCTTTTGGACTCTCACTATACCAGCTTTCTAGCCTCTTTTCTATTCTCCCTATGTCTTTTCTCCCAGTTAGGATTCTTTTGCTTAGTGCTGTTTCTTTCCATGTCTAACCCACATCTTCCCTTGCATTTCACATTTGTGCTCATTCGCAGTTTTCCATTACACCTCTTGACGGATGTCTTCCTGGTGGGATTTTGTTTGGCCATACCAAAAAGCACTTAAGGATGAGTAAAAGAAATGGCTCCCCAGGAGATTTTTATGATGAGATTGTCCAAGAAAAGTTTACACACTGAAGCAATAAACATTCTAATTCACTATTCAGGTATAACAATTGTTAACATTTTATCCTATTTTTTGTGTGTATACTTATGCATGGAGATGCACACATGTGTACATATATGTACATATGGAGAACAAATGCATATTAGTTATATATTGATTCAAGATGCAGTCAAAGTTCATGTGTTGCATTTAGTACAAGAATCACTAGTCTCTCCCAATCTAGAACAGTCTCCCTGATTCCCTTCTCCTCTACCAATGACATTGTCTATTTAAAAGACCCATCCAGTACCCATGTTCAAGGTTGATCTGAATACCTTCTTAGAGTGTTAACTAATTCGTTCCTCTAGCCCTTATTTCTCCAGAACAAGGAAGCTCCATCTAAATACTTGATTAGATTTTGCTTAGTCATTGGCAAGAATGTCTTGTAGATGGTGCTGTGAACTTCATATTACAACACAGCAGAGGCCTATGATGTCACTCTTATTGATGTGGAAAGTGACCTGGCCAAATTACCTGGTATGAAGATCTTAACATCTCATCATGATGCCTGCCAGAACCAACTGTCATTGGTTATTAGGGGTCATAGAAATTTATTTAGAATTTTAGAATTCTTCTAAAATTTTAGGATTCCTTTACTAATTGGCAGTGAACTACTCCTACTCCAAATACATCAGAGTCAAGCCCTAATTATCTCTTTAACCATTAGTTTTTAGAGTATCTTTTTGACCATAAGTTTTAGAATCCAGTGATTCAAAGTGACTAGTTTTTTAATATCCTTCTTAATTATTCTGAACTTATATGATTTATTTAGTGTATATTTTAAAAACAACTGTGTTTTCCAAACTAGCACAGTGGGAGCCTGTGTACATTTGCTCACAGGTTCTTCTGAAAAGGCCCTATTAATGCCTGAGTAATTATTTGCTTTCTGGCAGAAGATGTCTTGGGGTAATTTGAACTTTTCCTAATATGGACATAGCACCATTTACCCAAGAACTCCAGGAGACTTAGAGGGTGAAATTGTGCCTGGTTCCCATACCTGGGTGATAAAGACTCTTATGGTCACTGGAATAGTATTATTTCTAGGTCCTTGGTGCTGCCAACACATTAAAATCTTATTTTTAAGTAAAAACTTAATACTTGAACACAAGAGCATTTTTTAAATTTCCTTATTTCTCTTATTGAATTAACAATCTTGGTTCCTAATAATATATCTACTTATTTATAATAAATACATCAATATGTAAGTACATAAATATACAAATACAATTATTTCAAAGTTATAATTTCAACTTCACTACTGACCATGACACTATTGCTAGAATTTCACATTGGATTTCCTTTTGTCTTGAATAATGCCTAAAGCACTGTGTTAAAGACACTTAAAATGATTATGTTGTCTTGTGATTACTTTCCAATATGGCACATGGCTATATTCATTTTTTGTGTTTAACATTTTTAACATGTAAAACATTTACCTGGCTCAAAGTCAAAATTCTGTAAAAAGGTCCACACAGAGAATCACCATTTCTTTCCCTATCCTCTTGATATCCTTACTGCTTCCTCATGGCCGACCATTTGGACTAGTGTGGGGTTTGTATCACCACTGTTTTTCTAGGAAAAGGTAGACAGATATATGGGTACAAGCACATATTTTTTTCTTATTTTCTCTGTTCCTCAAAAAGCAATGTGCTGCATACATTGTTCCGAACACTGCCTCCCTGCCGCTGCCCATCTCTTTTAAAACAGCTCAATCTCTGGCCCACCCCAACACAGGAATGTTTCTTCTCTTCTCCGGCTGTTTGGTGAGGATATGTGCCACAATTTACTCAGCAGTCCCCTAGGGATGAACTTGTGAGTTGCTTCCATACTTCTGTGATTACAAACAAGGCTCCCTAGGCACGGCCGTAGGTGTGTCCCCAGGGTCGATTTCCACACAGTACTTTTAGAAGCTCTCCAAGTGGCTCTAAGATGAAACTAGGTTGAGAGTTCCTGGGATAAAGGTTAGGATTGCAAATTGGATGATTTAAAAATAAAGTGCTTAGTGCCACAAAGAAGTTTGTATTCCAGGAATCAAAGGCACAGGCAAAGTGTGAATCAGGAGGACAGGGGGACACACCCAAGAGGCTGCTTGAGGTGCTGGGATGAAGATAGGGAAAGGGTAAAAGCCAATAATGGGAAAAGAAGTAGGGAAGTCAAGTGTGGAGAGTTAAATAAGCCCTGCAAAGACAGAGCCACTCACAGAGCCAAAAAAAAAGTACCGAAACCAAAAAGGCAGGAGAGAGGTGAGTAGGAAAACAGGAAGCCCCAAGGAGCTGAAAAGAATCTCGGAACTAAGGGAAAAGCTGGTTGTGCTTGAAAACGCTTTCTATTAAGGAAGAGCCCACCCTCCATTTGGCTAGCAAGAGGGTCTCCAGCAGTTCCAACAGCTGCAGATCCTTCTGTCCTGCCCCTGTGTAAAGGGGTGGGTGAGTGAGGATCCACAGTTCCTGGTCTTGTGGGTCCTTTGGCTGGGTTCTCAAGGGTGGCTGCAAAAACAGCAAGGAGATTGCCAATCATCAGGTCTTGCATAGACCTAGATGTGTATTTTGAAAAAGTGCACAAAGAATTCTCACTCAGAGCTTTGGTAGAATCATTGAAGAAGAGTTATGTGCTCACAGCTGAATGATCATGAAGATACTCCGCAAACAGCCAGCTTTTACAGAAAGCAATCTGTGTGGTCTTTGTGGTCTAAAGGGGGCTCTGTGCTCCATTCTTCTCCTTCCTGGGATTTCCCCAGGGTTTGATTAGTGTCCTGGCCCTGAAAGATGGCAGGTTAGGAGGCCAAGAAAGAGATGAGGAGAAGCCTTGACCTCGGATCCCAATGAACACAGCATCTGATCCAAACAGAAAGATGGTGCCTTTCTCAAATGAATTCTGGCTTTCCACTTTTATGCCAGCAAATCCAAATCAGGCAACCTGTAGTCTAGTTTTCAATGGAGAGGCAGGACTTGTTAGGGTAACTTAACTTTTTACAACAAGTAAATTGCAAAATACTTGTCATTACATTTGTTCATACGGCTGATTGAATTATCAGGTTAAAACCCAAATAATTTTGTGCTATGGAATACTGGCTTCCAATCTAAGTAGATGGCAAATAAGTGGATGGTAAGTATCTACTGACACTTCTGTAGAATTATGAGTGCTACTCAGACAAGATTGCTAGAACTCTGTATAATAGGGCATTATACAGTTATAATGTATAATGGACATTATACAATCTTTGGAATTCTGGATTCAACTTGGAATACCTCAGTGACAGGACCCAGAGAAACTTGCTCAAGCTGACAAACCTGTGAACTCATCTGTAAGGAATATGATATACCCTGCAGAGTTACTATGGGGGTGGGAAGTTAAAATGTAAAGTGCAGAAACTATAAAGTGCTGCATGGGTTATAAAGTAAAATAATTGGCAAATTGATTTATTATCATCACTATGAAGAATTTGTTATTAAAATAATCCATTACTATTTATCACATCATCCCCCAAGGTGATCCATCCTTGTATTGGGTCACCAGGACCCTTAGGAGGGTGAGACGGTATTAAATCTCAGGCACTTAGGGAAGACCACCAGAGTGACCTTCCTCGGGCACAGAAACGGGAATCCTGGCCTCTGGAAATGAGACCAGAAGGGGTAAGGTCAAGGGGTCCAACAAGGGACTGACACCATCAGCGGTAATATGGAAGGAAATGGCACAAAGCTTAACTTAAAATTTATTTATTTTTCTTCAAGAAAATGGGAACTATTGGCAGTGTATATGAGTGGAAGCAGGCAGTGGCATTTTAGGAGAGGTGAAAGTCTCAAGTGGGAAGAGACAGGACAGGAGTAGGAAGGCACAAGAGGAAGCTGACAGAGTGCAAACCCAGGGTGCCAGGAGCTGAGCCGGCAAACGAGGTGGTTGGGGCTCCCGGGGCCTTCCCCAGCACCCGCGCTGTGGACAAGGGACACGGGTGACGAGTGTCTGTGGCAGACAATGAGAAGTCAGTGAAAGGCCAGGTCAGTGATAAGGACCAGATACTAAGTACTTTTGGCTTTGTGGGCCTGTGGTTCTGCTGGAACCATGTGGTTCTGCTGGAACCAAGCTGTTCCACCTTCACAGCAGGCAAACAGCCCCGGACAGATAGAGAATAGCAAGACATGTAGCTGAAGGAGGGTGAATTCTGATCCACGGCTATGGGACCGATTGATCTTCATTGATCTGTATCCAATACCTATTTATCCTGCTCATACTTGTTGAAAATGTAGTATTTTACACTCTCAAATACTTATCAAGCACTCTAAAATTTCCTGTTTAAAAAAAATCACAAATTTCTTTCTCCCTATTTCTTTTTCTCTTTCTCTTGCTCGCTCTCTATCTGATGGATATTGGGGATTGAACCCAGGATGCTTAAGCACTGAGCCATATCCCCAGCCCTTTTTACTTCTTCTTTTGAGACAGGATCTTGATAACTTGCTTAAGGCCTCAAATTTGTGATTCTCCTGTCTCGGCCTCCTGATTCTCTGAGATTACAGGTGTGTGCCACTATGCACAGCACAAGAATTTCATTTGTTTATCAACTGTTTTAAATTGAGAAAATTTTATATATTTTGATTATACAATATGATATTTTCATATATGCATACATTGTGGAATGACTAAATCAAACTAATAAGCATTTGCATTACTTCACATAATTTTTGTCCTGTGATAAAACGCTTACTTGACAATTGCTAAGAGAATAGATTTCAACTATACAGTATTATATTATTGTTGCTGTAGTCACTGTGCTGATAATAAGTTCTCTAACTGAACTATTGTGTCCTTTGGTCAACAATTTCCCAACACCAATCCCACAGCCCTGCCCCAATCTCCTGATAACCATCCTTCCACAATCTGTTTCTATTGATTTTACTCAAAATTATGATTTTAATTTCAGTTGTGATTGTGTCTGAATCCAATATACTTGGGGTTGCACATGGTGGACAAAGCTCTGAGACTCATATTGTTGAGGATATGGTGAAAGAGCTCCTCCCTAGAAAAATATGTGCACATGCATGCACACACATAACTTGACATCTATGTATTTGTGTCTACATACATATGTACGATTTCAAGGGATTTATGACCACCATGGATTCCAGCTGAAGTGCCTCTGGTCATACTTTTTTCCTTATTGTAAGTTAAAAGATGAGAGCCATCAACAAATCATTGACATTATACATACAGAACAGTAAACATAATGTGAACCAGTATTGTGTCAAGTTGCAACACTTCACCCTCTTATATGTGCTGAGTCATATATACCTAAAGCCAAAATGGGACTTTTGTCTAAAATCCTTTGGTTCTATTTGCTTCTTGGTTTACTAGACAAATCAGAGAAAGAATTAAACCATGCTTCTAAGAATGGAAATCCTTGTGCCACATTTGGGCACAAGGATTACTCGATTAAATGTGCAATTTTATATTCATGCTTACATATGAATGTACACATACACACTGCACAAACATGTGTAAGTGTATGCATATATTAATGTATACATATATAATGTGTGCATATATGTACATATAAATATGTATATATAAATGTGTGTATGTATATATACATATATATTTTTGAATATATATACAATATGTATTGAATATATATATACACACACACACAAATATATATGTATATTTAAATATACGCCAAACCATTGGGGAGATTAAAACATAATCTTCCGGGGCTAAGAAACTTTAGGAGAGCTGACATGTGTATTAACATGGTTCAGAGAGATCTAATTGATTCCAGATTTGAGTTTGAAGCACATATCTCTTCTAAGCAAATGTTTCCAATCCTTTTAACCAAGTACTCTGACTTCCAAATACATGTCAAGAATACAAATCATGTAAGACACAGCCTCTAGGTCAGATGACTGGGAAGTAAACTGATGAAGCTAACCACATCTGCTTTTATAACAATTAAGGAAGTTTGGGTAGTTCTAAAGAACAAAGTTACAGGAATAACGAAGGGTTAATGGCATGGAAAGCAGATAAGGACAACCGTACTGATTTCTTGCAAAATTGATACAGTAGATGAAATTAAAAATCTTTCTAGAGCACAAAGATAATTTTGATCATTTTCAGAGATGAAAAATATCACATAACTATGTAATTTATATTCAATGAATTCATATTTAATGAGTATTTAATGAATTTTACTTAATCTAATTCAATGTAATACCATTATTTAGTCTAAAAATCTTATAAACGTCCAGAAGAAATACTATAAAATATACTCACATAACCCATTAAAATCATTGAGAGAATTTTATATATATAATGAGTTCCCAAATTAGATTAAATGTCTTTAAGATAACTATACAAGGTAATTCATCTTTATTGCTGAGGAAGGCAACAGTTCCCCCCATGTCTAGCCATGCCTCTGACAGTCAAGCCCTGTGGCTCTGTTCTGTCACACCACCAGCAGTGGTTCTGACACATGCCTGCCTTTGCTCATGCAGTTCCATCCACCCAGAATGTCTTCTTTTCTTCTTGGATTCTGAATCATACCATCAAGACAGTCCAAATGCCAGCTACTTCCTACAACTTCATGGGTGTCGCTCACAATCTGAAACAGAACTTGAGATGAGTTTCTTCAAGTGGTTCTGTGAACTATTCAGATAGTCCTCCTGCTAGGTATGAGCCCCTGATTAATTTTTCTCATTCACAAATAGCATTTACTTTGATGGAGTATGATTTTAGTTTCAGTAAAGATGAGTATGAAGTTAGTTCTTACTTATTAACTAACAGCCATAGTGTTATTTTTCCTATATTTTCTAGAATGCAAATAGTACATTTTCTCTTAAACCAGCCTTGTTAGAAATATTTAATGACATTTATAAGCACAGGTAAAGATGTTTACATTCAACTCTCTTCCTTATGACCATGTTATTTCAGGGTAAATGTTTTTTAGTTATTAAGAGTGATTTGCCATTAGATCTTTTATATTCTTAGCAGTACTTACAAATTAGTTTGGGTATTTTGGTATCAATCTCTTGGCACTATATTGACCGACCGAATATAAAATATTCAAGTTAAGCATTATTTTTGTAAAGAGAATTATATATCTTGGACAAAATATTTTTTGAAGCTGAACCACTTTTGAGCTCCTCCTGTGGTTCAGTATAAAATCTATTGTTCTAATTGAATATGAAATTTTATAGGCAGAGATCCTAGACCCATAATGTATTTTTATAGTTTAGAATCCATCACCATTTTCCCTGAATAATTATTGATTGTGCAAAATATTGATTGTAAAATGTGGTGATATATGGTGGTGCTTGACAGTAATTGATAGATGATGCCATTGATTATTTAAAGCAAAACACTCATGTGTTTAATTCAATAGCTCATGAAATTCTGGCTACCTATCTGATGAGTACACCAAAATGCTCTGAAAATGAGTTTACAGAATGGCAGGCAGTTCCTATTTAAAGTTTTCCACTTAAAAGTCTACTAGTTCTCAATCACTAAAAGCTTTGCAAGAACAATGTACCAGCCAACCTCTATTGAAAGAACAAAATAAATGAAAAGGTCTTCATGTCCCACTTAGCTATATTTAACTTGATAATGTTTCATGCTTTTAGAAATCCACTCTCCAATGGTGCAGAAACCCCTGCATTAAAGGACTGGTTATGAGTGATGAAAACACCTGGAGATGCCTTAGAATTTCTAGCAATTAGGAATTCATAAAACATCTACAACCAAGTTAGGCTTTTTTTTTTTTCCATCCTGTCAAATATTGGAAATGGCCAGGAAATAGAATAAAATAGGTCAGTGGTTCCTCATGACAAAAAAAAAAAAAAAGATTTTTTAATTGTCTTCAATAGAGGTCAGCCATGGTCAACTGAATAATCAGGGGAAAATACCTAATTACTTCTCCAGACCTACTTAATACTGGCAGCATTTTTTTTCTTTTCTCTTTAAAAACATTTTTTTTTTTTGCGTGAAATGATGGTAAATTACTTCATTTGCCATCAAAATGTGGAATTCTAACCTCCAGCAATGGCTTGTAGTGCTCTGCTTCTGGATGTAGTCATTAGTTTACTGACATTAAGGAATGAGCCAACTGGCCCAATTTTCTAAGTTCCCTACCCAGCACCCTCTCAATCAAAACAGAAGAGCAGCTGTGTGGTGTGGTAGGACCATCTTACATCACAACCTTGGTATTTACCTTATCTACATCTTATCTTGCTGGGCACCCTGGATTAGTTTTGGACACAATTCTTGCTGCAACCTGTTTTAGTTCTGGACACGTTTTACTTTTGATTTAATCTCTAAGTTATCCCCACATGCTTTTAAATAGGGCACTGTCACAAGGTTTATGAACTCAGGGGCAAAGGAAGCTCAACCAGGTAGCTCCTCCTCAGGCTTAAAAGGTTTTAGAATGAAAATCCCTTTGGTAGTGAGAAGTCATAAATCATTCATCATTTTCAGCTAGGAATAAGTGAATAAATGCTACCAACTCTGCAACCCATGGCAAGGGACCACAGTATATATATTTTTACCTTCCATTTCTTAACCAATCAAAGGGCATCATGACAGAATGTACTATTTTTTGTGAGTTATTGTTACAGAGCTATTAAGAGGATTAAATGAATAAAGTGCTTAGCTCAGTGCCTGGCAAGTAACGCACTTCAGATTGATGATGATTGCTATTCCTTTCAGTGTTATTGAAACTTCTTTGTAGCTTCCAGCCACGTGCAGAGCTTGCTCATAGTCAAGCCTTGAAGATGAGTGTAGTGGTCAGAGCAGGGCTGATTATGGGGTTAGGGGAAAGAACAGAAAGGGAGGATGCTTACTCCCTGGAGATACTGTAGGTAAAAGTTTTATTTTGTAATTTTAACTTAGGCCACCCCTGCTTGATGTCCTTTTTGGAAAGCATTCCAAGATAGGGAACAGTAAACATGAAGTGGTAAATGAGAAGACCCCTGAAGTAAAAATCAGGAGAAATAAGACTGAGCCTCAGTTTGTCACAACAGATGCATGTCCCCATTTCTTAATGATGTAGAATGACTCTTGTGACACTAATAATTCTTAATATCCAAGAGAGTTGGTGACTTCTGCATTATTCTTTGTCAGAGAACAGCAGGAAGTCCTCCTGCAGAGGAGGCTAGATAATAATCCTCATCAAATAAACATGAAGTTTTCCCACATTCACCATTAAGTGGAAACAGAATTCTCAGTAAACATCACTTTCCCTTTTCTGAATTTCATTACCATTGCTTGTTCGACTAGAATAGCTTTTTGTTAAGCATCAAATCAGTAGCCATCCAGAATGGTAAGAAACTCACTCTGACCCTATAAGGTATCTTGGTAGCTTTTGGCAAGAAAATGCCTTTGGTTGTCTCTTACACTGTGTTGCTGTTACTGCTGACTTAGAGTTCCCTTAAAAATGACTTAAATGGGAAATAGCTGATACATATGTTATCATTCGTGCAAAATTAATCACTCATGCCAAGTTAATTGGATCAGTTTTCAGTAGAGCTTGTCTTTTATCCCTTGGTAAGTTGCTCAGTACACTAAGCACTTGGTAGCAACTTATTTCTATTGGAGGTTATCTTTTCTAAAGGAAATATTGGGAGAATATTAAGAGTCACCACTCCTGGGAGATGTATGTTGTTCACTTGATTCTTATTCACCTACAGAATTTTGGGCTCTTTAGAAATGCTCTGTACTTAAGAACAAAGACAAAGTGTTTAAGATTAAGAAGGGGACCTATAACTCTATTGCCTTTTAACTACTGTACCATAATTCTTGCGTTTGACAGACAATTAGAAAGAAATTCGACACTGAATTTGAACTACAGCATTTTTTTTGTCAAGTATGTCCTTCTGTTTCCTCATCTTTATTTTTGGGCTTCTCTACATTCAGAGGAAATTCTGTTTACTATACCATAGTCTGTTGATTTATAAAGCTGTTATAGGGAAAAGACCAACTAGAGTCACATTAATTGAAATATTTCATCAAGTTTCCAAATAACAACTTTCTGCATTGTTTTAGTCAGTTTTTTCACTGCTGTGGCTAAAAGACCTGACAAGAACAATTTTAGAGGAGAAAAAGTTTATTTGGGAGCACACAGTTTCAGAGGTTTCAGTTCATAGACAACTGGCTCCATTCCTTGGGGCTCAAGGTGAGGGAGAACATCATGGTGGAAGAGTGTGGTGGGGGAAGCAGCTCACATGATGATCAGAAAGCAGAAGAAGGAACTCCACTCACTAGATACAAAATATACACCCCAAAGTCATGCCCCCAATGACCCACCTCCTCCAGCCATACCACACCCACCTTCAGTTACCACTATAATCCTCATCAGGGGATTAATTCAATGATTGGGTTATGGATCTCATAACCTAACCATTTCACCTTGGAATGTTCTTGCATTGTCTCACACATGAGATTTTTGGGGATACCTCACATCCAAATGATAACATGCATAAATGATTCTTGATAGAAGTTCAGGAGCTCAGTAGAAGGGATAAGAGAAATAGAAGTATGAGAAGACCTCATGATATAGAGGGAATATGAAGACTAAGATGTGTACTCCTGGGCAAGACACTTCATCTTTCCATGCTTCAGATTACTCAAGTTCTGGAGAGTATACTGTTCTCAAAAAATTTTGGTAGAATTTAATGAACAAATATGGTGCAGTATATGCACCAATATGGTAACTTTAAATTGGAAGCTAAATTGTTCTGGTTCCAAGACCCAAATTGTCCATTGCAGAGTTTCACCAAAGAATCCTCAAGTAGCAGGTAACATGTTACAGTGCTTAGCTTTGACCTTCAGTCATTGATGCTGCTGTTACTACCTACACGCCTTATCTCTGCATCTGACCTGCTGGCTGGACAGATAGACCAGAGGTACCACCACCTCCTCTCTAAAGCCAGGAGTCTTCTCTATTGCAGGACAGTCTTGAGAAAAAAAAAAAAAAAAAAGCAAACCCTTTTCACATCACCAGTAGTCTTGGCAGTTTGCTGAAGGTTGGGGAAAAAAATGACCGTCCCCTTACAACTGCCATAGGGAGGGTCCCAGTGTAGCATTGCTCGAGACCCAGTCTGCAGATTTTGAAGACTGTGTTCTTTTGTTGTGTGTGTGTGTGTGTGTGTGTGTGTGTGTGTCTGTGTGTCTGTGTCTTTGTCTTGTGGGATGTATACTCTGTTGTCATGGTGTCATGGCTGGGCCCTGGGGCGTTCAAGGCCATCTTCCACCTGGATGCACCAATTAAGTTTATTTTTAGAACCTGGTCCTAGGTCCTGGTCATTGTGTCACACTTTTCTCTTATGATAAATTCTCTTTTTTGAGACAAGTAAAACCTAGCTTTTACCTTCTCCTCCAAACCTCACTCCCAGTTGTCAAGCTTGTCCCAGTTTGTCTCAGCCTCCGTTTAAGACTAGAGTCAATTTTGGTTTACTTCAGAAGGCTTCTAGATGCCTATATAAATCCCTGGCTGTGAATAATTAGTCTAGGGAGAGAAATAGTCCTGACCATATCTAAATACCAAATCTCCCATCATTAGTTTATTATTAAAATAATAACCATGTATCATTATTGTTTTATTAATAATTTTATAAAATATTAGGAATTTATCAGCAAACAAAATGCTAATAAACACATTAAATTATTGAAGAATTTAATAACAAATGCTACGTTTATTAACAAATAAAAGATCACATTGTTGAGGTATATTAATGAATTGTAAAGAACTCAGACTGGAAACAGGGCAAAGTGGGTTTAAATCTTTGCTTGACCCTTATTTAGGGTTTGATTTTTTTTTTTTTTTTTTTTTGAACTGGGAAAATGGGCCAGGGAGAATGCCATGGTAGGTGACATAGCTGTGTGAAGTTGATGAGTTGGACTCATTTCCATTTGTCAGTGACTATCTCATTCCAAGAAATCACATCACGAGGCAGGTGGTTGAAGACTTGGGGAGGGGATGGAGAGACAGAGAGGCGTGGTCAGTGGCCGCGCAGGCGCACACTGCTCCTCTGTAAACCAATGCCTCATTTTGCGTGCATTCTGGCTTCCTGGTTTTTCTCTGTCCTCTTTCCATTGACTTTAGTTCTCATAAAATACAACGTGCTCCTTTGCTTTTCTACTCCATTTATCTTCCCCGTCTTCCATTTTTATTCTCCCTGAAAAATGAATGACTTTTATAAATATGGTTAAATAGAGAAGACCCTTCTCTGAAAAATGAATATGGTGGCAGGGAGAATGACCCTGCCCCATGGCAGGGCTGAGGTGGCTACGTCTGGAGCCTTGTCCCTCAGAGGTCATATCCCTTTTCATTTTTTAAGGGTCCCCTTTTTCCTTATCTATAATAGCCTACAGTTCCTTCCCTACTTTTGGAAAAACTAGAAGAAAATCATCTTCTGCCCTTTATCTTAATGTGCACCCAAGTCAATTTGCCCCTTAGGGTACTGACATTATGAGGTCTAAGTTTAATTAGGTATAAAAAGCTTTGACCTTGGAGGTAACCTGGGTAGCAGGGTAGTCTTTTCTGTCCTGAAGGCATAATAACCAGTGTCCCTTATAGGCCTCTCTACAATGAAGGGCAGGGGCATCCTGTGACTGAAGACTCAGGACATAACTCCTCCCTGGTTTCTGGTATCCTCCAATTTTAGGTGTTTTCAATATAAGCAATAGTTTTAACATGTCCTGCTTTCCAAACACATTCTTGCTCATGACATGGTTCAGTATCTAAATTTAATCAAGTCAATTATGATGTACAGCGTATTTTTATAAATATTTCAATAGAATGTAGCAAGAGTAAATTATTAATCGCTGTCAATGGAACATCTTTCTGAACTGTCACATCCTGCCTTAGCATAAAAGCATGAAACTTATTTGTGAATTGCTAAAAAAAAAAAAAAATCTACTTCATTCTGAAGAATTTATTCAGAAAAAAAATGATAGATCTTTTATTTGTGACAAACAATTTTTAGATTTTGTAGGTCTCACACCTGGGCATATCAGTCACAATATCTTTCTAAGTTTAAATATGCAGCGTCATGACTTTCTAGAAATGGGGTACTAAGTAAAAGAGCAAATTGGTGGCAGACTGTCTCCTTGTTTTCTGCATAGAA
Source organism: Callospermophilus lateralis (assembly GCF_048772815.1). NCBI lineage: Eukaryota > Metazoa > Chordata > Mammalia > Rodentia > Sciuridae > Callospermophilus > Callospermophilus lateralis. The sequence goes on along the minus strand of NC_135316.1, from coordinate 102,680,509 downwards.
ACTCAGGGAGCATGAGGGAAAAGGATGCTCTATTTAGGACTGAGGGTGGTACCTAGAACTAGCAGGTGGGGTTTTGAGGTGATATCATCAAATGAGCAGAGAGAGCAAGTCCAATCACAGGAGCCCAGGTAACGCTGGGGATGGGAACGCAGCCCATACTTGAAATGAGAGGGCAAGGCATGACTGCAAAGATGCATTTCCTGATGCACTGTGGCCCCCGGTATCCAATAAGCTGCAGTCTCCCAGGCTTGAGCTAGTGAGGGGCAGTTCTCCTCTGGGCAGTGGCTCATTTTGACAAATGGGAGCAGGGCTCCAGCTAGTGGTTTGGACCTCGTGAGCTCTGCAGACCTCAGTGGTGAGCTTTGAGCACTCGGTACTTGTTATTTTCTGATCGCCCTGGCTCTGTTCATGCAGAGCAGCTTCAAACACTCCTCAGAGTATTGTTTGACAGATGTACTCTAGGACAAAAACAATCTCCCTGTAAAGGAGAAGAGGCTGGTAATTTGGAAATCGGAAAGCAGCAAAGCTTTTCAATCATTTTACGGCCTCCAGGGAATTTTTGGTGTCAGTGGTTTGGCTCTTAGCTCCTACATTGCTTCTGTGCATGCGCACTGTTGGGTTGGTCTAAGATTTGGGGCCCTTAATCACTTGTATCATAAAGAATATGGCCAAGTGTCAAGTCTGTTTGGAAGACAGACTTGCTGCCTGATAAACAAGTCTGTTTTGATACAAGGATCAAGCAGACAAAAACAATTCCTTAAATTTACCATAAAATTTCCTGGAAACCTATTGGGAAACTATTCATCCTAGGCAGATGCACCCAAGGTAGTAGATTTTTAACACTGTTTTTGGTCAAATGCTGTTTTAAATGCAGAATCAGCTGGGCACTGGGGAGAATGTTGAATTCGGAGTCTTCCTGCTGTCGAGCCTCAGTCCCTGGGGAGAGGAATGCATGGATAGATTTTGAAAGGAACATGCTGACCGTTTAGATCTTGACATATTCCAAATTAGGAAGTAATGAAAGTTTATCTTAGGTGTTTTTTTGCAACTGCCAGGGCTTTTGGAGTTCTCCATGGATGGACTATTTTCAGGAATACAGCTGTCTTATTTCTAAGGCCCAACCCCACATGGAGGGAGAAGATGGTGCTCCCTTGTCCTTTGCCTGAGGCAGATGAAAGGCATGTTGTAACAAGTGCAGGGGTGAGCGGGGACTAGTCCTGGGTAGAAGTCAGTCTGCTCTAAAGCACAGCTTGTGATGATTTCTTAGTTTTGGATTTCCTATCGTTCCATCAAGGTCCTGGCTTCTACTTGGCCCAGTCTCAGCTTCCTGGTTGCCTCAGCAGCCTGCATTTCCTGTTTCAGTGCATTTTGTACTTCCTCTCACCTCAGAGAGAATGCCCCAGTCCTGATAAGTATCAGTTTGAAATCCAGTATCCTGTGGTCAACACAGAGCATCCTTGGAAAAGTCAAGTAGCTTCCCCGAGTCTCAGAATCCTGGGATGTAAAACGGGGTAAACACAATTCCCTTTCTTGGTTGTTTCAGTGAATAAATAAAACCACATGGAAACCTGGGAACACCAGCCCGGGTGCATATGAAGTTTCAATGAATGTTAACTTGTTCTTATGAAATTTAATTTTTCTAAGTTTTCAAGTGAGGCTGGCCACCATCCAGGTTGTTTTGTTTTTAAAAATTAAAGAGGACACTATTAAAAAACACCAGGATGACAAGTTTTAGTCAGGGCTGTCTGGGCACACCAGAATACCCATCACTTTCTTCAAGGTCTGTGCCCCAATTTTAGTGTCCAAGTTCGGGTCACCTCTGCTCCTCACTGGGTCAACAGTTTCAGCTGACCATCAGCATCTATAGGTTTGTTTTTTCAATTGATGATCTCTGCTCTGTAGAGCTTGTCATTCTTTTTTTGGGGGGGGGGAGTGGGGAGGATACTGGGGATTGAGCTCTGGGCCACTCGACCACTGAGCCACATCCCCAGCCCTATTTTGTATTTTATTTAGATCCTTTACAGGTCTACAAAATAGGGCTCACTAAGTTGCTTAGCACCTCACTTTTGCTGAGGCTGGCCTTGAACTCACAATCCTCCTGCCTCAGCCTCCCAAGTAGCTGGGATTACATGTGCGAGTCACTGCGCCCATCTTGTCATTCATTCTAGATTTTGCAGGTACTGAGCTGACCTTGCTAAAACCCATCATTGCTTCCACTTAACCTAATAATTCTCTTTCATGTACTGGATGTACAAAGTAATGCATCTCAGCTCTAAAAATTTATAATAAGATACAAAAAAGTATCTTAGTTATGACAAAGTAAAGAATGGTGTGCAATTTGTATTCAGATATGTATGCCTCTGTGTCCTTGATGTTAGCGGTTTGGCTCTTAGCTCCCATATTACTTTTGTGCACATGTACTGTTGGTTTTCAGAGTGAAACAGCACATGGACATCATTCATGTGTTCTCTCCTAATTCTGCCTGCATTTCCAGGGCTTCCCAATCCTAAAATTGTGCTTCCTTGCTATCACCTTTTTTCATCAAATCTTTGCTATATGACATATCTTCTAAGTCTTGGAATCATTAACTTTCTTTTGCCTTTCTGTTGTAATTTCTTTTCAGTTGCATTGTGTTAGAACCTCCAGGGTAATTGGTTTGATAATCATATTCACTCTTAGTATGTAATATAGTTATGCCTAGGTAATTCCATATTATAATAATATTATGTATTAATATTTTAATATTAACTAATGGTGCTAGTTGTATTTCTTTCATATTAAAATTGACATATTATATGGACTTTAGAATATGTTTAGAGGGACTAATAATTTCTTTTAGTGTGTTAGCCCTATCAAAAAAAAATTCCAACTCAAACTTTCAGACTTTTGTCAGGTGGAAAGAAATCTGAGGAGAGGCTCTGTTGGTGTAGAGGGCCCATGGATGCTTGTTCTCGGCTCAGTTCAGAGATGAAGTGCCTCCTTCCCTGGTTATATTTGATTCCAAACAGATATGATGTTACAGGTTGAGCATGTCTATTACAAAGTGATTGGGGCCAGAAATGCTTCTGACTTGGGGTTTCAGGTCATCTGAACTTTTGATTATTTGTACATACATATATGTGTGTGTATATATATATATACACACACATATATGCATATAAACTTGGTGCTGGATTTCAAATCCTGACACAAAATTCATTTATGTTTTGTCCACACTTTATACACCTAGCAGGAAGGTAATTTTATATAATACCTTTAGTGTGCCAGTGTTTTGACTGTGACCTGTTACTTGATGTCAGGTGTTGAACTTTCCACTTGTGGCCTCCTGTTGATATTTAAGTAGTAGTTTTGGCTTTTGGAGCATGACAGATTTTAGATTTTTGACTTAAGGTTGCTCAGCCTTAGATGTGACTCTAGAGGTCATGGAGGCAGTTTTGATGCCTTTGATGGGAACAGTGTATAGGCATGTGACTGGGAGGTCCAGTGTAGGCATTCTTCCATATCTCTCTCAACTGTCTGTTATGTACAAGTATAAAGTATTTTCCCATTATTTAAATAAATGTGTTGAGATTCCGAGGAATCAAACTACCGTGTACATCGGGGAGATTACAGTTTGTTTTGTTGATTCAGTGCACTGTCAGAGGTTGCTTTCCATGTTTAAAATAACATCCCCAGTGAAAGTCACCGGCCTGTTTGTCCCTGATCCAGTAGTTTTTATATATAAAAGGATTTTATGTGCATGCAGGATCTTAATTCTTTACTCTTTATTTTAAATGGGAAAATGGAAAAGAAATAATGTTGACAATGTTCAGAAGATGTAGTGGTCAGAGTCCACCCAGGAGACAGCGATATAAAGAATTCTTAATTGGTAAAATGTTGTCAGGAGGGACCTCCCAGGGTAAAAGGGGAACTCTAGGGTACTGAGGAGGGAGAACTTCAGGAAGCAGCTCCCACCTCTGGAGGCGAGGAGGCCTAGGGGAAAACCTGGAAACATAGAGCAAGGCCGTAAGGACCTCTGAAGGGGTCCTTCCAAGGAGGAGGGGAGGCTGGACTAGAGTGGATCTCTCTGAGCTCAAACAAGGGTTCTCAAAAGCTCTGAGGAGCAGCAATGGTTGGTGGGTATTTCAGAGAAGAAGGGGTCAATTCACTTGTTTCTTTAAGTGTTGGACAATCAGATCCACACCACCCTGTAATCTGCTGTGGATTCACAAAGGCACTTTGGGAGATGAGGTATTGCAGGGGGATTCTCCCAGGACCCACAGCAGCCAAGAATTGCCCACCAGAGGCAACAGAAAGGAGCTAGCCCATTCCTTCTTTAGTGCCCCTAGTGATCCTAAAAAGAGAAAGAAAGTTGGCAGAATAGAATGTGGTCTGCAGAGCCCCAGTCTGGCACTACCAAGCAAAGCAGGAAAAGTTTAGCACTGAGAGGCAATGAGAAAAGCGCTGGCATATCTGACTGTTTTACATTTCCTAAATGCATACTTACTCAAGACAGCCATATTATCTAGTATTGTTGTACTCTAATATGCATATTGTACGCAAATACATGCATTTGCATATTATAATAGTATATATGCATATTTCATGTGAGTGCATATGTATAATATTCATTTACATTTTGTAATACTGTGTTGTTATGAATTGATCTGTAATGATTGCCTTGTATCACAATTAAAAATTATATCGATTTAAATTATATTTATAGGGAGTTAATTTTATTTCAGGATATCAAAGGAGATATCAACAAATATTTGTTATGAAAAGTGGGTATTAGCTCTGGTAGTGTTAAGAGCCACTAACTGGGTTCAGGTATATCACAAATACTTAGAACTTAGAGAACCGTCTCCTCCCCAGCTCAGGGCCAAAGTGCTATCTGATCTCAGCGCCGTGGCTTACATACAAAAAGGGTCTCATGTGCTGTCAGATTCTTACTGAGGAAATCCCCTCGCAGCACACAGTACTCTTTTTCTGGAATGGGTTTTTCTGAGCGGGAGTGCAATTCTCAGCAGTAATTCTGCTTGTCCTCTGCTTCCTGGCCCTACTTCTGAAGGCTCTGGAGACACCTAGAGGAAGTGACGCCCTGTACTACTCTCATCTGTGCCATCTTGGTGGTAGGAATCGGAGTGGCCATGTGATTAGGGCTTGGGGTCGTATGGAAATTACATTCAAAAACCACTTTATCATTGTTGAGCTTCTACAGCATTAGGCACTCTGACAGTTAAAAACACAGTGCATTCACTCACCACAATTTCTGCCTGCAGGGACCTAGTCTTGGGCCAAAGACCACCCAGTTGGATAGTAAAAATTGCAACTCTACACTGCCTGCCTTCCCAAACCTACAGCCCTTCCACTTCACCTTAACTAGTAGCACAGTGGACAACCCCACCATTTGTGCAGGGTTAGTTTGACAAGTAGTACAAATACTTGATACATTAATTGATAGTAACTGAAAGATTTAATAAATCTATAATATTAATAATTCCACTATATATGAGAATCTCAGTAAATACATGTTATTTATATGTTGTGATGTATATCCATACCAAATTTTTAGTGTGATGCTAATTTTCAAGTTGATCCATTTCGACCTTGAGTCTGTTCTCTGTTTAGTTTTCCCTGTTGGCCATTATGTACACAGTGTGGCTAATCACCGGACACTGGAAGACAATTCTTCAGCAGTGTCGTGTCATTTCATCTTCAGATCTGGCAAACAGAGTTTCACAACACAAGAGAAAAGCAGTGCAACCCTGTGAATGACAACTGTTCCCAAGGTTTTCCAACAAGGTTAGACACAAAATAAAGAGCACTTTTATATTTCAGAAATATCAAGACCTACTTGGAAGATAAAATGAGGAGTTGAAAAGAACTGAAGAAATCATGCATCTGATATGTAGTTGTCTCAGCCACACAGGAAATCAGAATTATCAAAACCACCATTGTTTTCTAGTTCCATGTCTTCTAAGACTTAATGAAGCAGAATTGTCTTTGAAGACTTGGTGTCGTGACAATATTTTGTTTCTAGCCAACTGACAGCATGATGGTGTCATTGTTGGCAGAAAGGACTTCTGCAGCTGAACGCTAAATGTGAACATGTCTCAAAGGTAAAAGTTGGGGAAATGTGGAGTCCTTAGGTCATGGTACTGATCAGGTCAGTATTATGGCTGTTAAAATTAGCATGCTGCTAAAAGTCCTATTGTCAGTTTTCAAAGCATTGCTTCATCCAGGTGAGCTGATGTTTCTTAGAGCCACTTTGTAGGCTTGGAAGAAAGCACATTTCACTGAAAAAAGCACTTGTTATATTTGAGTTTTGCTTTCCTCTGTCTGAAATATCAGATACCAGGTTGAATGTCTGCCAGTGCCCTCTTCTGGATATAGTAGGACACATTTATGGATATTAACCACCCTTTTTACACAGTGGGCTAAACAATTCTTCCATGACCTCAGGGAATGGAAAACAGTTGAAAATGGATTACAATTTAGTTATGATGTGAACACAAAGATACACTATGCTCAAATGAAAGTGAACACATATTTAAAGCATGTTTTCTTGGTACTTAATTTTGTCTGTACTCAGGAATGCTTCACGAAATTAAGACTTTGTTATGAATTCTGCAACCATAAAGGCAGAGACATAGATTTTACAAATATTTTCAACTGGAGTTTAGAGTGGGACCAAAGAGAGCCTGACATTCCTTTTATTGAAGTGTAATCTGAAGTCAGATCAATGTGGCTCCAAATTCAGTATTATTACTTTAGGAACAAGAACCATACCTACCTGATAGAGTAACATTGAGAACCTAGTGAGTATATTTAAGCAGCCCTCATCCTACTCCCAGACCTGTGGTTAGCATTTTCTAAGGTATCTCCTGTGATAAAAATTTGCATGACATAACATGTTTCTTTTAGTGTAAAGCATCCAACTTAGAAAAAAATATTGATTCAGATTCCATTTCTAAATATTAGATTATGGAATTTCAAATCTATAATTCCCTCAATTAAATTTAAAATGAAATCATATTTATGTTTTCCAATTGTGTATGTCCAATACCATATGGACTGGCTTTGATTTATTAAGGATAGATTACAGTAAAGTATTCTTACCCTAAAGCTTGAAAATATACAATGTCTGTCATCTAAATATTTTTTCATTCCTTTAGTAATGAATTAACAGTCCATTTGTTACACTAAGTTTGATTAAATTTCTAAGTTATGAAAGTGGTACATTTTAATGCTAACTTGTTTTTGAATGCAAGCATCATAAGAAAGCTGCCACACTGGGATTTATTTTCATTCATATGAAATGAAGAATTTTCTCTGATTATCAACTTTACCATTTGTATTACTTCTGCTGACTTGGCAGTGATCCCTTTTATAATAACCTTTCATAAAATATGGCATTTCTAAAACTTGACCAAATATCAGGAGCAACTGAGTCCCTCATGCATTCCAGGTTGACAGTGGAACACTTATGTGTTGACTGTGTGTCATAGAGAAATGAACACAATCAAGAATGCAAAACCCAAGGATGTCTTGTCCTTGATACAACATTTCTGTGCTTTAGTTCTTCTTACATTAGATAATAATTTTATGCTTATAGGTTAGCTCTGAGTTTTAAATGAGGGAGCTAACACAAAGAGCTCAGTGTAAATCATTATCATTGTTATTTTTACACACATATGGAAAAAAACAGAAAAGCCATGGGCTTTGAAAACAAACATGGATAATTATCATTTCCTGTACTTATTTCTAAAATTTACCTTTCTTTTCTGTAAGATGATTGCATCAAGCCAACTGGTACACAAATTCTTAGTGTAGTATATGAAGAGGGTGCAGAGCAGGTTCAACAAACACAGCAGCTTCTAATGCCATTTTTACACACTGCTTCTGTGTGCCAGGCCCTGTGTTAATAGATGCAATGGCTGTTCCTACTTTTTTCCCATCAAGGTAGCATCAGGAAGCCTGCCCCATGTCACCCTGCCAGGGAGCCCTTCTACTGCACCTACTCTTCTATTCCTTGCTTGGGGCTTCAGCTGCTCTCAGGGCTGCATGTTGCTGTGGGTTACGCAGACCCTCAGTCTTCAGGGACAGTCACAGTGACCTTTGCTGACACCAGCCCATCAACTTACATCAGTCCTGTGTCCTGCTCCTGAGCCCACTAATCTGATGAGCTAAGTTATGGCAGGCTTATTTTTGGATTTCTGTGTTCCTCCTAACAAATGGCACATTTGCCTCCTAAAGACGTCCATTTGTCAGAAATCCCATAAGTCAAGCGCTCGGAGGAGGAGTTTCCAGGTAACACAGGGGGTCAACGGGCACATCTACAGGGAGTGGAGTGTTACTCTGTCCACCCCCATCATCAGACCTATCAGGGCTGCCTCTGTTCACCCTACATAATGCTGGAAAGGCTTAAAACTCAATGCCTAGTTTAGTGTAAACTCATCTTCAAGGACAGCTATGGTTTCCTATGCCAAATTTCAATCACATTAAGAAGAATGAGTTTCTTCTTTCTTCCAAATTGAGTAGGTTATTTGAGCCTGATGTGTAGAAGAGAGGAAAGAAAAAGAAGTACTATATTTAGTAGATACCAGCCCTAACATATGTAATTTTCAGAGTTGAAAATCACAAATTTGTAGGGTTTTCTGTATTTTTTTTTATGAATTTACTGAAGAAAATCATTTTCTTACCTGTGAACTGAAGAGATTTGGTGAAATAATGTCTGAATTACTTCCTGAGTCTATATTTAATTTGAGTTGAAATTAACTAGCAAAGTGCATTTATAGTTGAGATCAACTATAGACAATAACAATTAGGTTTGATACAAACATTGGTTTTAGCTTTTAATAGAAACTTAGTGTTTAGTAAAACTGATTAGCTCAAGCCTTTCTAGCTGTTGGGTTTTCAATACAGTAGCTTGTCCTTTTTCTTGCCTTAGGGACCTTGGATACTAAACACATGCTAAATCACCATTTATTTTTAGTTACAATTTAATACAGCTGAGAAAATACCAGAGGTCTGATTTTTTTTCAGGACAGCCACTAGAATAAAATTTCAAGAGTGGAAATTAAAGATGCTTATCTCTGTTTCTACCTTTGTCTTTAGCTTTTCCTATGTATATGAGGTAAAGTGATTTTCCTTTCAAAAATTTTAACCTATATCCTTCTTAAGGGACAGTTGAAAAAAATTCAGTTTTAGCACTTCTGACCTTGGAAATCAGAAGAGGTTAAGTGGTTGGTTTCAACTCACAGATTCTTGTCACCTGAACTTTCCACCCACCTGAGTACAGTTACTGTTACTGTACTAAAAGTAAATTAGTAACTTCCTGGGATTTTATATTGTCAGAGAGACTCGTGGGCTCACTTTTACTGTTCTAATTATCAAGTTAGAAAATGGCCCATGCATTCCATTGTTAAATTCTGTCCTATAATACTTGTTTATTTTAGAAGAATTTTTCTCTTAATAATTGATCAGAAAATAAAATGATAGTTATTCTCATTGAAACAAAAAGTGGTTAAGAAAAATGACATAAAATCACAAAGTATAACACATACCAAAATATTTCTCTAGCATTTGTCATTTGAGGAGAAATTGTGTGCCAGAGAATCTCCATTTACGATTGTTTTCAAATTAAATGAACTTGGATTACAGTACCTGGCATAAACGGGGAGGTGGATAATTGGTAGTTTAGCTCTTTCTCAGCAAGATACACAACACACACACACACACACGTTTGTATACACATATGCACATACGTGCACACACTTGTATTTATACATGTATGTACACATCTGTGCACCTAAGTGCACACACAGGAGGTTTGGAGAGGAGAGAGCTCATGAAGAAATAACTTAGTTTTAATCTTAATAAAATTAAATATATTTAGAAAAGTATGTAGAGTGTATGACACCAACTGGGCAGAACAGAGGAAGTAAATGTGAAGGCCATTTATATAATGCTTTCTTTGTTTCCCTTTCCTGTGTCTCAAATTTGGGGGCCAATGCTATTTTCTATGCAAGTTTCAAGTGTAGTTAAAGGATAACTACTGGGAGATTTGGGGCACTTTCCGCTTAAAGAACAAAGGCCAGAAATTGTAATAGTAGCAGGCATTGGAAATCAATATTAATGAGGGTTTGGGGAGCCATTTCTGGCAGTTTAGTTCTCCTAGTAGAGACCAGCACAGGATTCCACTTAGCAAAGCCATTGCTGATGTGCTAATGAGAGAAAGCACATGTGGGCAGGGGCTCTCCTCCTTCAGAGTGCAATTCCCACAGCTGATTACCATCTAAGGCATCTGGGAGACCTCTGAAGAGCCTTTCCTATTGCTGTGATTGCCTCCTCAGCTTCCTGCTTCCTTTCACTATATATAACTCATATCATTACTAAAATGATATTTACCTTTTAGTGCCAGAGCTGGCCTTAATTTTATGCCATATCTCAAAATGATCATCAGATAATACTAGGTATTTTAATTACAGTTTATATGCAAGATTTCTCCCTGAGTATCTATTAGAAAATGAAAAACTATAGAACTAAAGTATCTTTTTAGCAGGAAAGTTAAAAGTAGGACAGTTAGAAATACTAGCAAAGTTAAACAATTTGTTTCTTAGTTCATTGATTTTTTTTTCCAATTATTCCTGGCCCTTGGGGATTCATCTATGAACCCAAACAGACCCAAACATCTTAGCAACATGGAGTTTATATTCCAGTGTGGCAAGAATAATTGCAACAAGTAAGAACAAATGTACCTTAAAAAACGACGCCGATGGGGGAAAAATGGGATGAAGTTAGGGGTTGTGGAATGTGGAGGGTAAGCCTTACTGAGAAAATGCTATTCAAGTAGATGTTTGTAGGTCAGCAGGGAATTTACCTTTTGAAAATAATGAAAGATCATTCCAGGATGCAGGAATGAATTTAGCAAGGGCTTCAAGATGGACCATAATTATGTAGTAAAGAAGGCTAGTCCCTGACGTAGACAGAGGGGTAGAGAAGCAGGAGGACACCTGAGAGGTGGAGAGACAAATCCTCTAGGACCTTAAAGGCTACCATGGGGACATGGCTTTTACTCTGAGTAAGGTGGGAAACTATTTCATCTATTTCATAATTTTGAACAAAGAATCAAGATTCTTCCTTGGCTTTTGAAAGACTACAGAATTGAAAACAGATGGAAGGAAAACAAGAAAAAAAAAAAAACAGAAAGAAATCTTTGTTTCTGGAAATCAGGTAAAAGATGATGGAAGCTGGGGCCCGTGATAGTAATGGAGGTGCTGATAAGTAGCTCAGATATGTTTGCAGTCAGGACGAAGTCTGTTGATGGATGAGGGGTGATATTGAGAGATAAGAAGGGATCAAGGATGAATTCCCATTTCTTGGCTTCAACAGATGAACCTTTGTTGAAAGTGGATAAGGATTCAACTAAATATCTGTAAGGAAAATTGGTTCACCTGAGTTATTAAATGAGTTGCCAAGATGCCCCCAAAGAGATGACCCATTAATTTAAGATTAAATATCATACATATTACTCAAGGCACAAAGAATTTATGCTTCTGTTTTATTGTTGAACATTGACCTCATTTATATTTTTTGTCTCTTTCTCAGTTTTGAACTGTATGGGGTTTAAAATCCATCATTAGCTATTGACTAATTTTTACTATTGTTGGTGACTTCCTGATTTTAACTATGATTCCTGCAGTGGATGGAAATTAGTCTTTAGGAAGATGAATGAAGTCACTTGTCAAATGCCATCCTGTTCTATCTCCTGCCACTGCATTCTCTCCGCAGTGAACACAAGCTAACCCAAGAAGACATGGCTTCAAGTTTTGTAAAGAGCTAAGAAAAGGCTTTGTTGAAGGGCTTGCTGCATCCTAAATAGAGTACTTTGTATTATTGATTTCTTTTTAAGTCCCTTCTGTGAAATACTAGCATTTCATAATAATTTTTCATATTTATCCATATCATAACCTCTTCAGAGTACTGTTGACAAAAGTTTATAGTCTTCATTAGTTTCTTCCTTTTCCATTTTGAAATTGCATCACAATTTTTTTGGTAACACTTTTAAATATGGATTCTTTTTTTAAATATATATTTTTAGTTATAGATGGACAAAAAAATCTTTATTTTATTTATTTTTATGTTGTGCTGGGGACCGAACCCAGGGCCTCATGCATTCAAGGCAAGTACTCTACTACTGAGCTACAACCCCAGCCCAAATATGGATTCTTTGTACTAATGATATATGGACAGTTCAAAAACATCCTGGAATTTTGGGTTTTCCTGTTTGTTTTGATGGCTTAAATAATTATAGCTAATTTCATAGGAAAAATTGTTACTTTAGAGAGTTCCTTTAAAATAAAAATAGTATTATTATGATTCCATTTAAAGAAACTAAATCTGAAACATTAAATTATGTACTTGGAAATTCATGCTACTTTTGGTTTTAAAATTTTTACCATTGATGTTCATTAATATGTAGATCTATATAACACTACCTAAAAGCTTTGGCATCAACAGGTATTATCCTGATAAATAGTAGTTTCACAAGGAAGACAAATATAGGTATTCATACTAATATAAACAATTAAAATATGTAAGTTAATGATATGATAACTCTCTGAGAGTGTTATAATCACAAAATGTCAGAACATGACTACCTTTTCAAGTCGGTAATTACGTTATTAAAAAAAAAAAAAAAGCAAGGTTGAAAAGTTACATTCAGTGAAAGGCCCTGAAAGATGGTGGAAAATGCCATTGGGAATATTTAACAAATACCAGTGGGATGTTCAGGGTGGGCAGAGCCATGGGAGCTGAAGAATGTTGAGTAGAGATGACCAAAACATCACCGTCCAGGGAAGGGAAGGTGAAACGGATGCATCATGCAGAGTCCTCGGCATTTCCTAAGATTCCCCCTCATCTGTGGATACTGATACTTACCCTTTCAGGTCATAATCACCCAGAACACTTTTTAAAATCACTTAATCTTCCCAATGTGCACATTTGAAATATGGATGGTTGATTATTGGAAGAAGGGTGGGTGGTTGAGGGAGTGATGGTTAAATGTGCTCGTCTTAGAAGGTGGCAGGCAGGGAGCAGCACTCACAGGGTGAGGAATCACACTTGAGGGGACTGAGGAAGGCTTTGGTAGATACAACCAAAAGGTTTGCCTCACACTGGTCTAAAACCAGGGCAGCATCAATCTTGAGAATCAGCTTTGACATCTCTCACACCCACCTTGGTTCTTTCAGCAAAGTCCATGGACACTTAAAAGGCATTGGGAGAGTGACCCCTTCCCTCCACCTCCACTACTATAGCTGCAGCCCAAGCCACCATCGTCTCCTGGGTTATGACAAAAGCTCTCTGCCAGGCCTCTCGGCTTCGACCCTCTGCTTCCCAAGTCTCAGAGCAAAAGGTGAAGCCCCGTGGCCTGCCCCCTTACCGCCCCAGCCCTGCCCACTGCATCTCTAGGTTTCTCTCCCTGCTTTTGCCTTTCGCTCCCTCTGCTCCAGCGGTGAGGGTCTGCTGGCCAATCCTCACACCTGCCAGCCGAGGTACTACTCATTGATCCTACTGCCAGGTTCCTTCCTCTCTGAAATCCCAGTGGTTCCTCTCGTCCTTCCTTCAGGTCTTTGCTCAAAGCCCACCTTGGCAACAGGGTTTCCCTGGCACTCTCTGCAAGTACTTTCTTCACCACCGGGCAGCTCACATGGTCCCCTGTGTTGATGTAGACATGAACACTTATCCATACACGTGGAGGCAAAAGCTGCACATAGCTGCATGTTCACGCATGGTGTGTGTGTACATAGAGTGTGTTTCTCCCCTGGAGAACGTGCACCCCATCCGGGCAGGCTGTATGTGTTTTGTTCACCGCTGTGCCCCGGGAACTAAGATTGGCATCTGGCAATAAGACTTTCAACAAATATTCATTGAATAGATCAATGGCGAAACTATTTTTCTCTTAGATGTGATTTTCTCTGGGGGCAAAAGCAGGCTAATCCCTTCTTTCGATGTATCCTTGAAAGTTCAGATAAATTTTAGTCATTTACAACAAAAAGCAGAACTTTAAAACATCAGATTTGGAGGACACGCCAAGTGCTAAGAAAGGAAGAATTTAACACAAAGGAGAGTATGACAAGGTCCTGAGCAGCTGTGGGCAAGGGACTGATATGGCCAATAAACCTGTTCATCAAGATAAGCTACCAGGGGTTCCTTGGTTCAGCTCTGAGGAACCAAAAAAGGGTAGGGGCAGCTCTGACCAAAGCACAGGTCCACTGCTGTCCAAGGAACCTCCAGGTGCCCTTCCTGTGTTCTCTGCGCTCTCTGCTCTCCTTCCCATTTCCCACAGGGTCGCCTTCCTGCATTCTGACAGCCAGGTGTCCCAGGACTCCACCTGGCCTCTGCTTTCTCTATGCCACAGCTGGAGGACTGTTTCACAAGGCCAAACTGAGCATGTTGGTTTTGCTTAAAACTATTTGATACCGCCCTATATAGCCTGGGAGAATAAAATTCAAGATCTTGATATAAAGGGCTCACAATCCTTCCAGCTTTGCCCAGTCACTAGCTCTGCCGCTAGGCCTTTAGGAACACGGATCTCTCTGCAACCCCGATCTTAAGCTACCCCCACTCATCTTCTCTGCTGAGGTCTAGCTGAGACATCTTCACTGACTCCCGGTGAACCAGGCAAGATGTCTTTGTAGGAGACCTGGAGCATCCGGCATTGCAGTATAGATGGAGTATATTACCGTGGTATTGTAATTCCGTATTTACTTATCAATGATGCCTCTGGACTACAAGTTTCTTTTTCCTTTGTATTGTGACTCTTTTATTTATTTTTAAACTGATAAATCAAAATTGTCTAAACTTGCATGTACAACAGGCTGTTGCAAAAGATATATTGTAGAATGGTGAAATTTAACTAATTGAAACCGGCATCACATCCCATACTATTTTTGTGGTAGGACCACTTAACACCTCTCGGCATGTTTCAAGAATATGATGTACTGTTATTCACTATGGTCTCCATGCTCTACAGCAGTTCTTTTAAACTTAAGCCTCCTATCTAATGGAAATTTTGCCTCCTTTGATTAAACCTTCACAATCTCCCACCTCTAGCCCCTGGTAACTTCTATTCTACTTGCAATTCCTGTAAGTTTAACTTTTTAAAATTTCACATGAGTCAGTATGGCATGCCATATTTGTCTTTCTGCTTGGTTTATTTCATATAACAATATTCCCAAATTCATCCATGTTGCCACAAATGACAAAATTTTCTTCTGTTTTAGGTGGAATAATCTTCCATTGTGTATATATACCACATTTTCTTTTTCCATGTATCTACTAACGGACATTTAAGTAGATTCCATTTCTTGGCTGTTGTGATGAACATGGTAGCTTAGGTGTCTTTTAATACACTGATTTCAGTAGTGGGATTGCTAGATCGTATAGAAGTTCTATTTTTAATTTTTTGAGAAATCTCCCCCATTGTTTTACAAAAAGGCTATATTAATTTACATTCCCTTCATCCCAGTGCAAGAGTTTTCTTCACATCCTTGCCAATACATGTTATCTTTGGTCTTTTAGATAACAGACATTCTTGCAGATGTGAGGTGATATCTCCTGGCTGTAATTTGCATTTCTCTGGCACCTACTGATATAGAACATTTTTTATATACTTGTTAACCATACATATGTCTTCTTTTGAGAAATGTCTATTCTGATCCTTTGTTCGATTTTTAATCAGGTGTTTTCTCCCTATTGTATTGTTTGAGTTCCATATAAATTTAGGACATTAAATTTGTATCAGATGTATTATTTGTAAATGTGCTGTCCCATTCCTTTGATTATCTCTTGATTCTGTTGATTGCCTGGATATAAGAAGCTGTTTAATTTGATGCCGTCTCATTTGTTTATTTTTGATGTGGTTGTCTGTGCTTTTGAGTTCATATATTCAAAAAAACAATGGCTCAAACCAATGTCATATAGCTTTTCCCATATATTTCCTTTTAGTAGTTTTGTTGTTTTCAGTCTTGAATTTAAGTCATTAGACCATTTTGAATATTATTTTTGTATATAGAATCAGATGAGGGTCTAAATTTATTTTTTTAATGTGGATATCAGTTGTTTTAACATCATTATTGAAGAGACTGTTCTCTTTCTAGTGTGTGTCCTTGGCACCTATGTCCAAAATCAACAAATGTGTGAACGTGTTTCTGAGCACCCTATGTTGTTTCATTTGTCTATGTGTTGGTTTTATGTGAATACCACGGTTTTTGATCACTATAGATTTGTAATATTTTGAAATTATATTTTGAATTTAGATAGAATTGTACCTGGTGTGCTTTTTAAATTTTTTCCCTTAAGATTATTTTGGATATTTGGAACTATTAGTGGTTCCACACAAACTTTAGAATTGTTTTCTCTCATTGGAAAATGTCTTTGAGGTTGTCATAGGGATTGCAATGAATCAATAGATAATTTTGGATACTATGGACATTTTTTTTGAGAGAGAGAGAGAGAGATAGAATTTTTTAATATTTATTTTTTAGTTTTCGGTGGACACAACATCTTTTTATGTGGTGCTGAGGATTGAACCCAGTGCCCCATGCACGCCAGGCGAGCGCGCTACTGCTTGAGCCACATCCCCAGCCCAATACTATCCACATTTTTACATTAATTATTTGAATCCATGAACACAGACTGTCTTTGCACTAATGCTCCTTACCTTAATTCTTTTATCAGTGCTTTACAATTTTCCTTGTATCCAGATCTTTCATTTCTTCAGTTAAATTTATTCCTAGGTATATCTTTCAGCTATTGTAAATGGGCTTGTCTTCTTGATTTACTTTGTAGATAGTTTGTTGTTATTGTTTAGAAATGCTACTGATTTCCAAGTGTTGATTTTATATCCTGCAGCTTTACTGAATTTATTTAGTTCTAATAGTTTTATGGTAAAGTCTTTTCGGGATTTTCTATGTATAAGACCATGTTGTCTGCAAATAGGGACAATTCTTCTTTCCATTTTGTTTTTTCTCTTGCTTAAGAGCTTTGGCTAGACTTCTAGTACTTTTTTCAGTACAAGTGGTGAGAATGGGCATCCTTGTCTATTTTCTGATCTTAGAGGGAAAAGCTTACAACTTTTCACCATTATGATATTAGCTGTGGATTTGTCTTATATGGTCTCTATTATTTTAAAGTATATTCCTTCAACATCTTGTTTGTTGACAGTTTTTATTTTAAAAGGATATTGAATTTTGTCTCTTTTTCCTGTACCTAATGAGATAATCTGATGTTTTGTTCTTTATCCTGTAAATGTGATCACACTTACAGAGTTTTGTTGTGGTTATTGTTGAACTATCCTTAAACCCTTGGGAAAATCCTATTTGATATGTTGAAAGATAATTTTAATATGCTATTGAATTCAGTTCGCTAGAATGTTGTTGAGGATTTTTTCACCTATTTTTTCCTTAAGGATATTGGCCTGTAATTTTCCTTTTTTACGATATTCTTGTCTGGTTTTGGTGTCAGAGTAATGCTGGCCTTGTGAAGTGAGTTTGGAAGTATTTCCTCATCTTCAATACTTTTTGAAGTTGTGGACTAAATCTGCCTTGTTTACTATTGTGGTTTCAGTTTCTAAGGCCTTCCATATATCATATATTCAGTATGTGTTGAATGAGTAATTGTATTTCTCCAGATATCAAGGTTTAGGAGCCACAATCTAGGATAATACTCCCCAGGTAAAGGATTGGATGAAAAAAGACTTATTCCAGATAGAAACAAAAGTCTTGACCTTAACAATGGCACTACCTTCTTTGGTGAAGTTTTGTCTTACATTTTGGTTAGCAGAGAGCTAGAAGGGATTAGAGAACTAAACAATTTCTGCCTCTCCTTTGGAAACACCTCTCTTCAGCATCTTTCCTTGTATCCAGGAAGCCTTCCATCCTCTTTACAGCTGGACTTCCTTCAAGGTGGTGCGCCACACTCCTTCTCTGAGCATCCCAACATGGAAATTCAGCTCATTCAACTGTGATGTTCAGTCTCAGTGGTGAGAAGCTTGTTTGCAGAGGTGTGTGAGCGTTGTGAGGGAACAAACAAGAAAGAGGAAACACCTCTTCCACAAGTTAGGAGCATTTGTCCCTTCAGCCTAAAGAGCCCAGTGAGAGCTGGAACTGTGAAAAGATTCACCTTTGAGAAGTGGTATGCTTAAAGTCAATCCGTGGGCAGGAAGGGCAGGGAAAGAAATCCCCCTTCAACCCTTCCCACCGATTCTGGTTTCCTTCAACTGTCTCTTTCAGCCAAATCCATCTAGAAATCTGGGATGAGAAAATCCAGGTATGGCAATCCCCAAGGGTTGCCCCACAACTCACCCTAGCTTGAGAATAAAAATAAAGCAGGGGTGATTGGTGGATATGATTGAAGACAGAAAATACAATCACAGACTTATTACACAAAAAAAGGCAATCACCTGATTTATTAATCCCAACTTTTAGCTTTGGGGTCCATGGCCCATAGGGAAGATTCCCAGGCCTGGTAAAGCACCACATATTCCAATATGTCTAAGAGAGCTTTAGTTTTGTGAGTTTCTAGTTCAAAGTCTTTGGTCTCTCCCCATCTTCCTCTTGCTATCTCTGCCCTTGGCAAGAGCCACAACTTAAACACAGTTCTAATTTCCCACAGTTTGGCAAAGGTACTATCAATTACAGCTGATTCACAAACAAGGAAGATGGTTCTATGCTCTGTTGACCAGGGAACATGCCCAGAGTGGTCGGGTCCTTGGTTTCCCCTTTAGTTCATGTAGAAATTTTATAGATGAGTGTAGAGTTGATACAGCTCTTGATCCACTATTCATGGCTACTTCCATCCACACAAGTGCTCTAACATGAGGGGACAAAGGGTAATTGGTGGAATTAACTGAAGTTCAGGTTTCTGGATATCTAAGAACCAATAATTTTTCTCACCATCAAGCCCTCTTCAAGCCTTGGAGATGCCACTTTGATAAAGTTTTCAGGGCACCATTTGCAATATAAAGTAAAACATTTTCATTATTCATCTAAAACTCACATTTTCCTGGATATCCTGTATTTCATCTGATCATCTCATCATGTACAACACAGAATGTGGGGACACTCAGGCCTACTAGCCTGGGGACGTCAAGGATACCCTTAAGATGATATTGTAAGAAACTCTTTGGGGAGCGCTTTGTAGTAGTTCACAGTTTGTGTCACTCACATGCCAGGCCACATACTCAGCAGGGGATTTGTAGGGGTGGACAAAGAAAGTGTGGCATGTTCTCTGTTCTCTACCATGCTTTATTGTAACTTCTCAATATGCAACTTCAGGAAAAAGTTTGTAATTATCAGTGGTATTTGGATTGTCAAAATTCCCCAAATTGGGTTGCCTAAATTGTGAGACTGAGTCATGATTCTGCACTTGTAAACATTGTAATTTTTTCCTTAAAGGATAAAATGAAACCATTGAAAAATTATGAATGCTACTAAGTCTAAGAAATCAGTGCTCACCCCTGAAGCAGTTTCAGTCCTGAGCAGCCTAGGTGGCCTGAGAAGATCCCACTTCACCTCCCACGAGTTCCAATGACATAGTCATCAAAAGTGCATGTGGCAAAGATTTCTTCACTTCTCTGCAATATTTCTTGTGTGTTTTAATAGTTTACTTCACTGGAAGAAGAGACCAGGCAGACAAGCTGTGACTCATCTAGATTCAGATGCTCTGAAAGGGTTATTTCTTGGTCATTTTAATGAGCACTAGAGGTTCTGTTAGTGAGCATTGTTGTGGCCAGGAGAAATTCTAAGGTGCACACAAACTTACTGAAAATCAGACTCCATATACCAACAGTTTTTTTTTTTTTTCCTAGTGCTGTGAATTGAACCCCATACCTCACACATACTGGACAAGTGCTCTACCATTGTGTTACATTCCCATCTGTCAATTAATTATTTTTTAAATTAATTAATTCAATGCAATACCCCCCCCGCACATGGATAGTAGGATCAATAGAACAAATTTGGTTGAAGCACATATTGAAAGTACACAGACTAGATTCATCTTTGTTGTTCCCTACATCATTGGTTTTCCCTTTGTGCTCTCTTTTATTGTTGCATGACAGTGGATTGCATGAATGAATCTCAGTGAAAAACAGCCTGCTGCAATCTTGTTTAGTTCTGGGTCATGTTGGCCTCAAGCTCCGGAGTTCAAGTCATCCTCCATCCCCAGCCTTCCAGGAGCTAGGACGGCAGGAGCATGCCACTGTGGCTGGCTATTTTTTAAATTTGAGCTAACGCTATCATAATATTACTAATTTAATCGATATTTATTTTAAAGACACAGAATAATGAACTTCCTAAATTAGAACCTGGTCTTAAACTCTCTATATTAGGCCCTTGGGGAATACTTATAAAGTGAATAAATGAGTTAAAAGATCTTCCCTACAGAAGAAAAGTATCCTATAATAATGAAAGTTATTTATGATCATCATAGAACGTAAGAATACGAGAACTATGTAGAATAGCAATCTCCTAGTACCTCATCTCCCTGAGATGATGGAGATTTTGATAGATTTGCTTATATAATTGAAAACATACCATAATTACACTTTTTTCCTCTGTACATTTTATTCTGAGAATTTTCCAATTAATCATTTTTGAGAACACGATATGGATGACTGTTTATTGTTTTAACATGCTAACTACCATAATGAATTTAATTGTTATGTTATTTTAGTGTTTTTTAGTTCTTTGGAACTATGTACACGAACATACCTATGTACATATACTCACACAAGCACACACACATACATTGTGCTTCTAATATATACTGTGAGTTCCTTAATGTGGAATTCTTTAGGTATGAAAAAATATGACACTATGAATGCTAAATAGTTTTATAAACATAGCAATTTATTATGTATCAATAAAATCGAACTAATTAATCTTCCTACCTACTTGTAGTACTTGTTGACATTTTTATGTTCTTTGCCAGTTTTCTATGCCAAAAGATATAAAAGGCATATTATTTAATTTGAATTTCTACTTGATGCCTACCTGAATTTGCATTCATATATTTTCCTAT
Source organism: Callospermophilus lateralis (assembly GCF_048772815.1). NCBI lineage: Eukaryota > Metazoa > Chordata > Mammalia > Rodentia > Sciuridae > Callospermophilus > Callospermophilus lateralis. Next base: position 102,659,440 of record NC_135316.1, on the reverse strand, counting down.
TACAATTTGTGTATTATTGATCTTTAAAAGCTTATCTAATAATAATGGCAATATTTTTCATATTATAGTTGAATTTATTAGTATTTTCCTTCTCTATCCTTTTCTTTTGGTTTAAATTAGAATATATACAGTTAGAATGCATCTCACATATGTTTGCCAATATGTCTTTCTTAATTAATTTATTTTAACATTTATCTATTTAACAACTTAGAATTAAGTTTTTGCAAAAGACTTGAGACAAGATCTAACCTTAACTTTCTTTATCATTGGTGGACTTTAAGGAAAACTATTTGAATGAAATAAGTTTTACTCTATTAATTGAGCCTTGGAATAGTTAGATTGTTTGAACAATTGTGCCATTATTTTTAAAAATGCTTTTCTAGTTGTAGATGGACACACATATCTTTATTTATTTTTATGTGGTGCTGAGGATCGAACCCAATACCTCACACATGTGAGGTAAGCAGCGCTTTACCACTGAGCTACAGCCCTAGCCCAATTGTGCCATTATTTTGAATCAGCATATGCTAAAAGAAAATGATGTTTCTGCACATTCAATGATTGGATTTTAACTTTATTGTATTTTTATAATATATTTTTATAAATAAATTATTTGAAAGATAACTTGCCACTTTAAAATAATCAGTACCCATAACCAAAATTCTGAACCACACTTATAAATATTAATTTACATACAGACTAAGGAGAGGGATAGCTGGGTCAGATGGTGGTTCCATTCCCAATTTTCCAAGAAATCTCTATACTGCTTTCCATATTGGCTGCACCAATTTGCAGCCCCACCAGCAGTGTATGAGTGTACCTTTTCCCCAACATCCTCACCAACACTTGTTATTGTTTGTGTTCATAACAGCTGCCATTCTTACTGGAGTGAGATGAAATCTTAAGAGTAGTTTTGATTTGCATGTCTCTGATTGCTAGCAATGATGAATATTTTTTCATATATTTTTTTGATTGATTGTATATCATCTTCTGAGAAACAGCATACTACAGGGACACAGCCACATCAATATTTATAGCAGCACAATTCACAATAGCTAAACTGTGGAACCAATCTAGATGTCCTTCAATAGATGAATGGACAAAAAAAATGTGATATATATATATATATATATATATATATATATATATATATATATATAGATATATAGATATAGATATAGATAGATATAGATATACACACACACACACACACACACACACACACACAATGGAATATTACTCAGCATTAAAATAGAATAAAATCTTAGCATTTTCAGGTAAACGGATAAAGTTAGAGAAGATAATGCTAAGTGAAGTTAGCCAATCCCCAAACACCAAATGCTGAATGTTTTCTCTAATATAAGGAGGCTGATTCATAGTGGGGTAGAGAGGGGGAGTGTGGGAGGAATAGATGAACTCTAGATAGGGCAGAGGGGTGGGAGGGGAAAGAAGGTGGTATGGGGTTAGAAATGATGGTGAAATATGATGGACATTATTATCCAAACTACATGTATAAAGACATGAATTGGTGTGAATATACTTCGTATACAACCAGAGATATGAAAAATTGTGCTCTATATGTGGAATAAGAATTGTAATGCATTCTGCTTTCATATATAAATAAAAAATAATTTAAAATATTATTTTTTTAATAAATATTAAAATGACATACAAACTATAGAATTTTTGAATATAAACAATACTAATGTAGAAAATAAGCTCAAATTTGTATAAAATATTTTTCTATATTTCCTCAATCTTTCCTTTTTCATTAATATTTACATAGTTCAAGCAAAAGTATGGGTTTTTAAACACTGTTAGTTCAAGTATAATCACAATCCTTTGCCATTAAAAAAAATTGCATGGTGGAAAGATTTTCTACTTGATATTGCCTTTTCCAATTGATGTGCAAGACTTAGCCAATTAATATGAGGTTGCAGGAACCAACAAACCACTAATTTTAAATGTATTTTAAATTTTTCTTGCAATGAAATTGGTGAATAATGTTTCTTTATTCAGTGTGAAAAGGGAAGATGTGCTTTGGTAAATTTCACTTCCCTGGCTCGGTGTCCTAAAAATGCCTGGTAGGCTTTATTTGTTGGTGTTGGTGTAGAACAGAACTTGTAATTGTTTTAACCCATCATGAAAGGTGGCATGGGGCTCCACAGGAACTCTCTGGTGGACTATGGGGCTTGAGGCTTGGCCTACTCTGGGACAGGTGTGAATGGTAGCAAGGAGCATTGGAAACCACTGCAGGCCTGCGTTAGTCTTGGGCTTCAAGTCCTCTTGATCCAAGTGAATGGCTGAGTTTGGGAAGTAAATAGCCGAGTTTGGGAAGTGAACCCCAGGAGAGAAAAAGAAGAGCCTTTCACATTAGAGACCCAAAGACGGTGCCCCTGCCTAGGTGCAGGCAGCTGATGTGGTTTATTCTTAGTGTTTGCATTTTGCTGGCTTCAGGAGGGGCAGGAACTCACCAGTTGGCCCCAACATCACCAATTTCCTCTGCCTTGCATCAGTTAATTTACACGTTTGTATTGCTAGCCCTCCTCCAGTTAAGATGTTTGGTTTTGAGACCTCAATTTACAACTCCTGTTTCCCTATTCCCTAAGTTCTTTGTTTTTATTTTTCTATTATTTGAGTGAGATTTCAGGTACTTTTTTTCAAAAAGTGTCAGTGAATGATATGTAGGCCAGCCCTGATTTATCCAAAAGTGTCTTTCTGTTGTCCTCACACTTTAAGTCAGCTAGGACAATGTTTCCTTGATGGTCTGTGCATCCATGCCAGCCACTGTCCTGCACTAGTTGATTGGCATGCTGATAGGGTTTTGTGAGAACTTGTGGGTCCTGCATCACACGATTTCTATTACTTCACAAACATCTTTTTCCTTGGGCTCTTAAGTGTTGCCTCTGTTCTTGAGGGAGTCTGCATTCATCCTATCATTCTGAGTGACATTTTGCTCTCTATCCTTTATTTATCCTTTGCTGCTTGTTGTTTACAAGTTGGTTTTTGTTTTTCTGACACTTCTGGGGAAGGTTCTGAAGGTCGTCTGATAAACCAATGACTCGCTGCCTCCTGTGAGGATGGCAGTTTTGTGTTCTGAACTCTTGTCTTCTCCCTTCTGACTCTGCCTCATATTCTAGCATCTGGACTCTACCTGCTCCTGCTTCGTGGTTTCTGTTCTTCTTTCACAAAGTGTGCATTTACTGTATGCTTAGAGGAAGGCACCATGGCCGCAGTAATCTCTGCCTCTTGATTTTCATGACTTCATCCTTTATTTTACATGAAGCCCATGCTATTATATTTTCCATTTTCTTTGTGCACAGGGTTGGATGGAGACCAGTTCTTGTCCTGCTTATGCCTTTTGCAATTGCAAGTCTGAGAGTGTAGTTCTCTAAACAGCCACAGCAGGTTTCTGTGTTTTATTTCAGGTCTGAAGTCAGACTTCCTGTACCCTGATTGCCCAGACCTCTCCATGGTTTCATTTTGAGTGACGAAAATAAAAAATAACTGCTACTATATTATTACCCAGTAGGCTCCTTCTAAGGAGAGATGAAGAATAGTGATACATGGAATGTATCTGTGTCTAGTTATCTACCACTGGTGTAAAACTGGTAGAAAACTACAATTTCATGTAATACAGAAAGAGGAAAATAAATGGATCCCTTTCTGTTACATCTGGAAAAAATTGCTTCTACAAATATACACAAGAAAGACAGTGATGAATGCCAGTTTACTATTGCTCTTGGAGGAAAGGTTTTCTGTTATTTAATCTTGACATGATGATTATAAAGAATATCAAGTCAAAGGAAGAAAAACAGAACAAATAGTAAACAGACCAGTAGGAAGCAAAAAGCAGGCAAGTAATAAATCAGATAGATTTCCACCGTTAATTTAAAACTGAGTATCCCCTGAAGGTAGCTGGAAACTCAGATCACCAACCCCACACTACCCTGTAGCACATTTTACTCTAAATTCTACTTGTAATGGAAAGATTGCTTTGGTAGTTTTATTTCCTTGACTTATTCACAAAGACACTATATTTAAACCTCCCCTACAATCTAGATCGGGTTCTATCTCACTGGTGTTTTGCTCTTTTGCCACTCACTCTCAGAACATAAAGGCTTACAAGGGCAGCAAATCACTCTTGGTTTTTAATTTCTTTTTGTCCTCTTGGGGTGCTCATCTATGATTTGAAGAGGAAGTAGATTGGCTGATTTTTGTTGCCATAGTATACTGACTCTTACTTATTTTTGTGCTAAAGTTGTAGGATGTTTGCCTTTTCTCTCAGATTAGCTTAGAAAAATTCTTAGTGATTTATCTCCTGTCCAATAAGGTTGTAATCCTTAAAGAATCATTTCCATGGAGTTAACATTTGCATGTGGTTTGCTTTCCATGGTATTCATGAAGACAGGACGTGAAAATAGGTCTTAGTAATGTATACTACCAAAGAAAAACTAAAATTTTGTTTAAAATGTTCTATTTTGACCACAAATACATTTATTTTTCATGAAAATTTGCTATTATAGTTCCATTCCTTTGTCAAAATATTGCTCTTAGAGTTTACATGGTTGGTTTCCTATGCAATGGCTTAATGTGGAGTTGAGAGCATAGAAATTCAATAGCTCTTTCATTAGACAATGGAAGCATCTTAGCACATCTTATTCATCAACATTATCAATGTTTCTAATTAATTTGCATTATATAGGATAATAGAAAAATGGTACTTTCATAAGGCATAATAGAGGTTCTGATTTGTCAGTGGTTACTGGGTGGCCATGTAAAATACCCAATTATCCTGCAACAAAATAGTCTTTATGAGAGAATCAAACTAGATGGCTTTGAAATGGCCTTTTGATGATTCTGTCACTTGAAATAAATCCAAATTTTACATGTATGTTGCTCGTTTTGTGCAAACTTCTGTTGGAGAATAAACAACAGAAGGAAAAGACTTGACCTTGGAGTGAACCCAGGCATGCTCTGGAGACAGGTTCTGGAAGTGAGGTGGAGATAAGAGCAAGCAGTACGAGAGGGGGAGAAGGCAAGTTAATGTCAGATCATGCAGAGCTTTGGAGGGGCTTTATTTCTCTGTGTGTGAGCCATTAGGAACCACGTAGCTTTGGAGCAGGCACATTTCAAGAGTCAAGCAAGGGCCTTGGGGGATGTGGACAGGGAGGGACTGCACACAAGAACAGAGGTCCAAATGGTCTAAGTACAATGTGGTGAATGTGTGGACAAAGAGGAGACGGGATTTCTGCAGACTGAAGATGTTTAATTGAAGCATCACTAAGATGCAATAATAATGCTGTCCTCATTTGGACTTGGACTCAGGACTCATAAGAATGTGAGAAAGTCTGTTACAAAGCATAGTTCCTTACAGAAGCTTTGGAAACAATGTATCACTTGGGAATTCAGAAGCATACTGGGGGGAACAAATAATATATTATTTATTTGGTTCTATAAATGTATTTGACCGGAGCTTTATAAACACAAATTTAAATGAGTTATCTATATTTGGTGGTGAAGACTCGTGCTTGCTAGTGTTCCTGCTGCTCATCTTTGGCAAAAATAGCATTGTTATTGATAAGGTAATTTCATTGTTTTTTTTTTTCTGTTTTTGAATGCGTAATTTGTTTCTAGCTGAAAATTAAGAACCTTATGCAAATTAGATATCAGAAGAAGCAATAGCTTTTTAAATTGTTCTCAAATCACATGCCCGAGTCATAATGGTCTTTACTTTCAGTACTTGCTAAGGCACTTATTAGCCACAGAACTAAGATTAATATTTCGAATAAAGTTACTATAATGAATTAACCATCTATTTTAAATTCTGAGTATTCTGCCATGATAATTAGTATGGATTCATAACACATTAATAACCCCCTGCTTAAAATCAGGGTGTATTTTAAGCCAAATGTTATTATTAAAGTATTAAGTGTATTCTTGTGTGCTGACATTCTTAGCTATCTGTATTTGAAACATAGTTAAATGGAACCAAGAGCTGAATTGTCTCTTCAAGATGTTCATCGTGAAAATGGCTTTCCAAATGCTGAAAATAGAACTGCCTGAGCATTCTTTCATCAGATTAAACATCCACAGTTAATGGTTAAAATGATTGCTGCTTTATTTTATTCATTAATTTACTTGACAATTTAATAAATTTCTGGCCAAATCACAATGATTATTTTTAAGTTTATATGCATATTTTTGTTCCAAGAATCTGTTATTATCCTTTTATTGATTTTAATATAATCTGTGTTATCTTCTTATAGAATTGATTTTCATAACTGTAGAGAAGCTAATGTAGGAGAAATGTTTTGAGGGGTGTTTTGAGCTGTGTGTCACTGTACCCAGACATGCTCTTGTCATTGTTGTTGATTGGAGTAAGTTTTAGGATTGGAGGAGCCAAGGGTACTAGGATCCATTTGACTTTGATTCTAGGAACTGAGAATAATAGAGGATAATTAGTAATTTGCCTTGAGCCACAAGTTAGACATTATAAACCTTTCTAGTGATGATAGACAGTCCTGGGGGAAAAGTGGTATGTCCATGCTAGAATCTTCTAGAAGTCCAATCTCCTTTCTCCTTCACATGAAACCCACACATGCCTAATAGATGGGATGGATCTGCAGCCAAACACAAACTGGTTAATTAGTTCAACAATAATGTTACACGAAGCAAAGGACAATGCTTACTCTTTGGGATTATTTTATGGAAATATTTTAATTTTGAAAAGAAAATGACATTATAAAATCACCTAATACTTATAATAATAGGACTTAAAATTCAACTTTCTTTTTAAGTTTACAGCCTCACAAATTCAGTTTTACACATTTGAATTTCCTGCTATATAAAATGCCTTGATTTTTAAGGCAGACTTTTATTTTGGTTAATTTTTTTTATAAATGTCTATTTGTATTCAGTTTTATATACATACTTTTTTTTTGCAATTTTCATAGTAGAAATAATATGGTTTTCTTGTTTAGAGCTCTTTGAAAACTGTCTTGAAGAAGGACAGCTACTTGTATTATACACAATTAAAGAAAATGTAACCTGAGAGTGGATGTTTTCTGAAAAGGCAATCCAGGAGTTCAGGTGCAATATTCTTGAAATCAATCTAAGCAATAGATCTCCTTAGAAATTTTAAGGAGCATGTGAGCCTTTCTAAGCCCATGTAGGAAGCACATTATCTTCAGACCTCTGACCATACAATCAGCATCTCCTTATGCCACCATTGGCTGAGGCTGGGTTTGCATGTCTTAAGAGCACTCAGTTCATTTCTCAATCATGTTTTGGTGACCAGTTCAGAGCACTTCAGGAACCATCTGAAGTACAATTTAGGTCTCTGGCCATGTCAAATTAAAGATGCTTGCACTATTTGCATGCCTTACTTTCGTTTTTACTCAGGCTTCTGATAAGAAGTAATAATTTTTATAAGGAAATCATATCCCCTTTCACACCTGGTGGTTCTACAGTTGTTTTTTAAGACCCATCTCAAATTCTTTCCTGTTCTAAAACCATTACTCATTTAGATAATGTAATTTTTCAACGTCCTTTGGCTAGTCTGAGCAACTTGGTAAATTTTTTTTCTTCAATAGTTAACTCTAGAGAAGAATAAAGACTTCCGTCTTGGACTCCCAAGAGAAGATTTCTAGAAAGTATTAAATCTATTTGGATGTATCATCAATATACAGAGATATTCAAAGTCATTGATTCGAAAAAGATCACCCAATGTGTTAGTACTGAGTTGAGTGAGCACTGAGGAAGAACTGTTAGACTCCAGACTCCATTTACAGGGCTATTGGATAGAACAAAGGGCCCAATTGAGACAGTAATACAAAAGTCTGATTATAGTAAGAGTATATACTCCTTTTAGAAGATGTAAGAAATGCATAAAAGCATAAAGAATAAAGAATAAAACTATATCTCCTGAAGCCTCTTGAACTAGATACAGTCATTTTTTTCATTTGTTTTTAAGTATTTTTTAGAAATAAATTATATCAATTATAGTTTATATTTTTTTCTTAAATGAGAATGTGTCTAAAAATTCTTCAAAGACCTTATTGTCAGCGGGTATTTGACAGTTCATTGCATAGTATTCCAGCTTTATTGTTGGTATGATAAATTATTTCTGTTCCTCAGTTGATTTTCTTGCCTTTGGGGAAGTTAACTGGCACACTATGTGTGTACTGCATCAGAGCATCTTATTGACTTTTCATGTGTTATTGCATTGTCTTTGCTTTAGATCAAAATAAAATATTAATGATGGGAAACATTTCTATTTAGTTCATGATTTTAATGGTATCATATATAATATCCTAGCATTAGAGTGGTGTCTCTAGTATATATCAGAAGTACCAAATTCTAGTATAATGTTTGATATCATGAGTAGAAATGTATCTCAGTTAGTTTTCTTGATTTTTTCTATATTATGCACATATGTTTAAAGTGAAATTTGCTCATAGCAGCATTTTCTAAACTGTGTCCTAAAATCCTTTGTTCTCCTGCTTTATAGAACACTGATAGCATTCTGTGAATAAAGGGAATATTTCCTCAGCAAGGAAGATTTGGAAGTTCTGGTACCTATACTCTTAAAGATTCATAATGTGCATTATTTTATTATAAGACTCAGAAGTTCAATAGTGCAGCCAAAAAAAAGCTTTAAATAAAATTTCCCAAACTTTTCTGAGCAGGGAACATATTTTTATTTGATGCAGCTGTTATTATATAAAAACTACTACTTTGATCAAAAATTTAGGAACTGCTCTTGGTTTTAATGATATTTTGGTCAGATTCTTGAGTAAAAGTGATAATAGTTTTGACTGTAGTGGATAGTTCTCCACTTTGTTAATATTTCTAAAGAAATTATTAATTATTGAGATTACATTTCATAGTGGTTTGAACGATTTCACAGCTTAAAAGAAAATCCAGAAATGGAACAGTTTTGTGAGTTTACTTGGTATAATATTTTATTCTTCCTTTCAGACCTTCCTCTTAAATCATTGGGAAATTTTAAGTTTGTCCCTAATCATTGATTTTATTTAAATGTTCACCTTTATCTACTTGTACAATAATAATTTTGAAAATAGCCTCTGCATATTTGGACTTTGTTAATCTTCATTTTGTCTCTTTCTCAGCTTTTTTTGATTAAGCTTAGAAAGCGAATTCTTTGGGAATGAATTAGAACAAGCTTTTGGTCTGCTTAGTGATTCTGTTAGTTTCTGGTTTACTAGTTGTATGTTTAGCCATTTCATTTATTATTTTGTTAGTTTTTTTCCCCCTTTGGTTAGTATTGTTTAATTGTTCTGTTTTTTTTTTTTCTTCTTAAGTTAAATGCTTTCATTGTATGTTATATTTTTATTCTTGGCCTTTTTATAATGGTATTTTGGGCAATTATGAGTAGCTGTGTAATTCAATCTAAGTGTCTTTTCCACTTGACAGAAATGTTAAAACATTTGCATTTACGACTTAACTATTTATTGTTTGCTTTTTGATATGGTCTTTCTTATTTATTTTTTTATTGGTTCTTTTTAATTATACATGAGAGTAGAGTCCATTTTGATAAAATGCATGCATACAATATTTCTTACTCTAATTAGGGCCCCAGTCTTTTGGATACACATGATGGTGGTATTCATAAATGTACAAAGCAAAGTTTCAGTATGTTTTCAGTAGTTTACTTTCCTTGCTTCTTCGTATCTATTCTTATTTTATGTCTAGTTTTTGTTTTTTTCATAGCTTTTATCCAATTATCTGTGCTGGGTATCAAACAACTACAGGCCCTGTGGAGTGAAACCCCAATAACCATTTGACTCACAATTCTGAGAGCTGAGTAGGCTCAGCAAGGCAGTCTTAGTTGGGCACTCCTGGGGTTATCCTCAGGCAGTGGTGGGGGCTGGAGGAGTCCACCTGGAAGGTCAAGCAGGATATTAGGTGAGCAGCAAGGGAACTTATAGCCACGACATCTACCTTCAACCTTTCCATTTGGCTTGGGTGTTTTCACAGCACTGTGCTTGGTTCCAAGAACAAGTGTCTCCAAAGAGAGGCAGGCAGGACGCCACGGCAAGGCCTTTGTGCCTAGCATTGAGGGTCACTCAGTGTTACTTCCGCCATGTTCTCTTTGTTGAGGCAATCAAAAAGACCCATCAGGTTCCAGTAGGACAAATGGGTTAGGAAAGCCATTATAGCCATTTGGGAAAAGCAATCTTCTTGACTCACATTAGTTTATTTGCTAGCAGTTACAAGGATTTTCAGTGACATTCTTAAGGGTATAAATATTCTTGGTCTATGAAAGTGAACAGCACACTAATTTTTTTGTCTTCTTTTGGACTATCAAGGATTTTTTTTCTCCTTTCTTGTTAATTTAACAAGGGATAAACTATCTTTTTTAAAGAATTGAAGATAACCATCAAAAATTGGGAGGCAATAATTTCATAACAGTTTAAATATTAGTTTAGACTTATTTATTTCTATTTAACTGATCTTAGCCCTTGGTAGCTTGGCTTTCTATTTCTTCTTCGACTGATTTTACTTCATCTATTATTATGGCTGAGGTCATTCATGGGGTGATGTAGACGGTTGCTTAGGTTGTGCATTATTCACGTCCTCTCATTGGATGTTTGTGTTTTCTCCACTCCTCTGTATCAAGTTGGCTGTTCATGGACTTTGAGACTCTGCCCCCTGGTTGCTGTGATCACCTTGGCAGTAGTGAGTTCTCCATCTTCCAGTATGATTGATGCATTTTCAAGCCTTGGATCTACAGGTGAAGAGGGATACAAAACTCAGTGTCACTATTGTTCTAAGGACCGTTCCCATATCCAACTCCCAGTCCTTCCCATTCACCTCCTGGACATTCTAGATTTTCAGGGGACATTGTCTTCCTTCAATTTATCGAGAAGACATTTTTTATCTAGAAGACATTCTTTACTGGTTCTGACATGTGGAGTAGCATCACCTTTATTTTCTAAAACAGGTACAGCCCCACCTCCAATTTGGGGAATCCTGTTACTTACTTCACTAGGGTTGTGATGGGAGAGAGCTAGGTACTCACTAATTGTCATCCTTCCTTATAAATCACAGTTTTCTCTTTAATTTGAAGAGAAGAAATTCCCGGTCTCTTTAGAAATTCAGTATCATAAAACATGTGGCTATTCTGGATGAAAAAGCATTTAAGAGGGATGAGGAACAATGTGTGATCTTGCACTGGATCCTGATTTAGATAAACCAGCAGTAATGGAAATGTCAGGGCAAATTAGAATAGGACTGGTTATTCCCTGACACAAGAATGCACCGAAACCCTGATACAGACATTCCAAATTGAAAAAGGCTACAAAGCCTGTGTATTCTTTATGTGGGCTTTTGTCTCTTGGGAACAATGCACCAAGGTGTGATAGTGTCATACTCTAAAGGGGGAGGAATGGTTTATTTGATAACTTTCTTATATCTGTCTAACTTTCTAAAATGTGAATATACTATTCTTCAAAAATAGTAAAATACCAGTTTTATTTTTATCATAAAGAATAATACACTTGTTAGCTTCCTGGACTAATAGGAAACCTCTTGATGAACAACAGTTAATCTGCTAATTTTCCCCAAGAAAGAAGGACAGACAGACAAACTTTTGGTCACTATCTGATAAAACTACATCAGTTAGGGTTCCTGTAGAAATCTGAACAGATGTTTTCTAAGTGCTTGTGTCTAGATTGTATTTGCATACAATACATGCATTTTCATGTATGTCAATGAAGTTCATAGAAAGCCAGGAAGCTGCTCATAAAATAGTCTTACCCTCTGTATTTGACTACAACCTCTGCTTCTTTTAATAACCACCAAATCCATGTCATCAGAATCTGTGTTGTGACAGCGTGTCTGACAGGAAAACTTAGACTCTGAAAAGTCTAGGTTGTGTTTTATTATAGAGGCTCATGTCCCTTGTAACACATGTTAATAAAAGAATGAAAACTTCTCAGATTTTATATCCATCTGCTTGAAACATTTTCTTGGAAAATTGCATGTTCTGAGTTTGTGGCTGAGAAACCACAAATAATAAAGGAATGTGGTTGTCACTGGAGGATTTTCACACGCTTCCACAAATTAACTAAAGAAAATCTGCTTAGCAATGGAAGGGGGTGATCCCAAGATCAGCATATGGAGAAACCACAGTATGGAAAGAATTAACCCAAGATCTAAATAATATATCAGTTGAACTTGGAATAGGCTCCTTACATTAAGATTTGTTTCCTATTCATCTGTTCGTTCATTCATTCAATCAAGAAGTATTTTGAGGTTGGTACTGAATTACATATTTAGAACAAACTGTCAGCCAAGAGAAACTCAGGACCACAGATAAGTATAATATATTATGCATGCTACAAATAGGTATTTATTCAACCAATAGATAGTTATGCAGCAAATACTTATTACATGCTTCTTGTATTTCACATACTGTGAAATTTCACATACTGTGAAATACAGTCACTGATAATACAGTGTTAAAAATAGATAAGGAAACTAAGCTCATATAGTCTGGTTGAGGGACTGAGACACTAAGTTAGTAAGATCATAAGAAAATAGCATTATTATTAAGAAAAATCACTCCTTTCTAATTGTGTAGGCCAAAGCAGAAGTACAAATGGAGACCCTTAGCTTTACATTTAAAGACCTAATGTCATAAATCAAACTCACAAGGTATTAACTGAAATATATTTCTTCTTACCTAGACAAATAGGCCTTTGTGACAGTAAGATTTTAAAATATGAATAAAACAAAGAGATTTGTGTACCTAAAAGTTCGAAAAATAGTAATGGTGACTGAATTTGTCATTGCTTATATTTCTGTGTTCTGACAATGGGTCAGAGATTTTCTACCCATAATGTAATAAATATGCATGTTTATAAACAACTATATCATTACTCTTTAGAATTAATTTTTCTTGGTTTTATTTTAGTGAAATTACTAAACTAAGCATATATAATAAAAGGCATATAATTTATACTTTTTTGGCAGCAATGAGCTAAAGGATTAAAAATTGTATTCTAATTATGCAAAATTTAAATATTTCATCATAAATGCAAGTTGAATTAAAAGTTTTAAAAATTAAAAAAATCATATAATTTTTAAAATAACTACTTTTCTATAATATTAAAATATTAAAATTACTATTTTATTAAAAAGTACTAGTTACGATACATTCATATAAAATTAATTTTAATATTTAAGTATATCTTTACAAATACCAGATAATGTTCATTTTAGTTTTATGTCGAGGTTACATTTCATAAATATAATACTATTCAATATTGAATAGTTTTGAGGGAAAAGACTTTGGACCATGCTTTCTTTACCTGTTAATCTTGACCCTACACACACACACACACACACACACACACACACACATTCTCTCTCTCTCTCTCTCAATATATATATTTATCAATTTATTTAATTGTTTATTTATTTATCTATTTATTTTTGGTACTGGGCATTGAACTCAGGGGCACTTAACCACTGAGCCTCATCCTCAGTCCTCTTTTGCATTGTATTTAGAGACAGGGACTCACTGAATTGCTTAGTGCTTCACTAAATTGCTGAGGCTGGCTTTAAACTTGTGATAGGATTGGTTATTCCCTGACACAAGAATGCACCAAAACAGTGATATAGACATTCCAAATTGAAAAAAAGCTACAAAGCCTACGTATTCTTTATGTAGCCTCCCAAGCCACTGGGATTACAGGTGTGCGTCACCACACCCAGCTTGATCTACAATTTTTTGCTGTTACAAAATGTTTCCTAGTTGCCATGTGCAACTCTAGTATGCCATGTGCTAAATGGCACCTTTGGAACCACAAATGAGAGCATGAAGAAAACAGGAAAACTTCAACTTAGTACTTCAGGTAAATGATATTTCGCTAGTAAGTATCTACTGCATCTGTACTCTCAGAGAGAAAGGATTCAACAAAGTAATTAATGTTTCCTCCCTATATATATAAAACACACTCCTGCCCTCGCTGGCTCTGGAGAAGTGTCTCTGATATAGGTGGTGGCACAACCTATACTTCTTGCACCACTTGGACAAAAACTGCCTTTGCTTCAGGACAAAGGGAGATGTTGACCGGTATTCTTTGGACCCAAATATAATAGCCACAAGAGCACATATTTGGGTTATGAACTGTATAAGTTGTTAGCAATATTTTGTTTAAAGGGCAGGTATATTTGGCTTTTGAGGCCCTGTGATTATCAGAACTACCCAACTCTGTCCTAGTAGTGCAAAAGTAGTGAAAGTAGTTTTAGACAATAGTAAGTGAACAGTATCTAGTTATGGTCCAATAAAATTTTATTTGCACAAATAGGCAAGCTGGATCTGCCTCTGCAACTGTGGGTGGCCTCCCCTTGGGCTGTGCCAGTCCATCTCCAAAGGCTGGATCCTGGCAGCAGGAGTGCCCACGAGTTTTGTGGGTGTGGTATCAGTTTGCTGAAGGGTGGGGTAGACACTGAGGCTCCACTACCTCTTTGTAAGATAAACTCTACTAGTTGGACAGGGTAAGGAGTTGAGGTTTTATCTTAGGAGGATAAAAAGTCATTGGAAGATAGTCAACTGCAATAGCATACAGTTTTAGTTATGTCTTGACAAGATTCCACTGACTACTGTTTAAAGAATGAACAAAGTACCGTGAGAGCAAACAGAGAAAAAGATGTAGTTCAGTCCTTCTAGGGGAAAGCAATCAATGTTTCAAAGAGCAGAAGATATTTGATCTGGGTTGCAAAGAATAAGTTAAACGTTGCCAGACACTGGGTCAGGGAAAGGCATTGCAGACACGGGGAATAGGAAGTGCAAAGAGAATCTAGAAGGACCCAGCAAGTGTTGGCAACGATTGTGAAAATTCAGAATGGAAGATGTCCATGAGGTGTTCAGCAGGAGATTCAGATCCAGGCTGGATCTGGAAATCTGGAAATCTGAAAATCCAGGATGGATCCTTGCACGGAGGGGCATTGAACTGTGAGAAACATCAAGGAACTTGCCAAGTCCTTAAGTGGCTAAGGTGAGATTTTATTGATAGTTAGAAAACTGGGGCTGCATGGTGGGCAAGGATCTGCACTGGGAGGAACTGATAACTTGGTTTCTCAGTACTCCAAAAGACACCGCTGAGAGATAGGAATGAAGGTGTGGATGTGGAACAGCAAAGGGGACCTAGTTTCAGAGGACACTGTGGGTAATACTGATGGGATTTGGCAACTGATTTTATCCTGTGGCTGAGTTAAGAGGAGGGATGACTCATAACTACCTGGAGAATGTAGAAGCAGCTACGTTTCACCCTGCCTAGGTGAACTTACATTTTGGACACCTTTCATTAAATTTGGGATAGAACATCCAGGTGCAATGTCTAGTGGGCTGTTGAAAATAGGGTGCAGAATTACTTGGGAATCAGCAGAGTGGGTAGCTGATACCACCAAAAAGGCTGAGAAAACCCAGCAAGAGTTTGATGATCAAGAAGAGAACAAAGGAGGGTGGTCTGATCACCATTAACCAATGAGGGTGGGCAGTGGGGAAGAGATTAGGGAAATGGACAATTTCTGAATCTGAGACTCATTCTGTGGCTCCAGTATACTTTCCTCATTATCTTACAGGGAAGACGACCATGCAGAGGTGTAGGAGTAGCTCACTCACACTACAAAACAGCTTTAGTTAAGTAAATTTAAATGTGTCACTTACAAATGATATCTATTATAAAAGGGGAGCTAAAATTCTGGAAAAGAACATTTTAAAATATATCCATTTTAAAAAAAAACTTTTATTTGCTTTAGGATATGTTCTATCAAAAAGGCACGATTAAAAAGTTACAGCCTTCCCTAAGGAGCTAAACAGCACTTTTCAAAAGATGATATATAACCAATCAACAAATATATGAAAAACTGTTCAACATCTCTATTAATTAGAGAAATCCAAATCAAAACTACTTTAAGATTTCATCTCACACCAGTCAGAATGACAGTTATCAAGAATACAAACATCAATAGGTATTGGCAAGGATGTGGGGGAAAAGGCACACTCATTCATTTTTGGTGGAACTGCATTGCCGCAGCCCGGCTGGCTGGGCAAAATAACTGGGGGGTGACGAACAACTTGTGTACATTGATACAGCAGGAGTAGGAGCCGTTTATTGTAGGACAGGAGGGGTATATATACATTCCACACAGCTTATCTAATTAACATAAACTAGATACAGCAGTCAACCAATAAGGAATCTCCATACTTAATGGCTCACTGGCCTTACTTCACAAACCACTCCCTCTGGCATTTTGCCAGGCGCCATCCAGACTTGTTTACAGACTCTAACATTTCTCTGGCAAAATGCCAGGCGCCATCCTGACTTGTTTACAGACTCTAATATGCATATTGGTGCAACCAATCTGTCAAGCAGTATGGAGATTCCTTAGAAAATTTGGAATGGAATCACCCTTGACCCAGCTATCCCATTCCTCGGACTATACCCAAAGGACTTAAAATCAACATACTAGAATAATGCAGCATATCAATGTTTATAACAGCTCAATTTACAGTAGCTAAACTGTGGAAGCAACCTACATGCCCTTCAGTAGATGAGTGGATAAAGAAAATTGGTATATATACACAATGGAATATTACTCAGCATTAAAAGATAACAAAATTATGGCATTTACAGGTAAATGGATAGAGTTGGAGAATATCATGCTAAGTGAAGTAAGCCAATCCCAAAAAACCAAAGGCCAAATGTTCTCTCTGATGAGTGGATGCTGATAGATAATGGGGGAAGAGCATGGGGGAAAATGGAGGAACTGTGATTGGGCAAAGAGGAGGGAGGGAAAGCGAGGGAGTACTGTGGCAGGAAAGATGGTAGAATGAGATGGACATCATTACCCTAGGTACATGTATGACTGCACAATGGTGCAATACTACATTGTGAACAACCAGAGAAATGAAATGTTGTGCTACAATCATGTACAATGAATCAAAATGTATTCTGCTGTCATATATACCTCATTAGAATAAATAAAAAAATAAATAATTTTTAAAAAAGTTACAGCCTTCCAATATTATGGTTAACTATTATTTCTCAAATAATCTTACTTTCTAAGTTATATTTTTTAAAAAGTAACTCAGTATTCCCTTACATAAGTGACAGCAGATTGTTTCTTCCTGTCTTAAATATAGTCTATTCTGTCTTGTCATGTTCCCAAGGATGGTGCAAAAATCATAAGTAAATGCCCATAATTACAGAGGCATATATATCAACCACTAAATGAATGTTACCCATATGTCTGCAGTCTAAAGGAATTTAAGCAATGGTATATCTTTCATCCATTCATTTAACACTTCAGTGAGTACTGTATGCCAAGTACCATGTTAAGTACACAGCACTCAGAATTAATATGGCTAAACCTATTATTATGACTTACAGGCTGTTAAACCAAAAGAAACAGAACAAAAAGAAAACAGAACTTCAGTTCATTTACTTTTGTGATTAATGATATAATCATTTGTAAATGCTAACTCTACAAATTACAAGTTTTAGGCCACTAAGTATGCTGAATAAATTCCCTGGTATTTCCTGTGAAACACAATTATAATTGACATCTAGACTACTTTAACATGAGGATCAGTCATTTCAGAGCAGTAAAAGCAGCACTTTAGTCTTTCTTCTTTTCTGATGTAAGCATTTATTGCTCCGTAGTTCCCTCAGAAATACTTTTGTCTTGTAACTTTTCATATGTTTGTTTCCACTTTTTTGTGTGTCAACATATTTTTAAATTTCAATTTCAATTTGTTCTTTAACTTATTGACTGTTCGGGCACCTGATGTTTAATTTCCATGCGTTTGTGAAATTTCTGAATTTCCTTCTTTTATTGGTTTCTAGTTTCATACCATTGTGATCAAAAAACATGCTTGATTACATTTCAATCATTTTTCATCTGTTGATACTTGTTTTATGGTCTAAATATAATCTATTCCAGAGAATGTTTCCGTATGTGGTTGAAAAGAATGTGAGTTATGCTGCTATTGGATGGAATACATGTGTCTGAGAGGTCAGTTTGGTGTGGTTTGAGTTCCTTACTGGTGTTCTGTCTGATGGTCTGTCATTGTTGAACAAGGGACTTTGGATTTCCCTACTATTGTACTGAAGACCGTCTCTTCCATCAGCTCTATTAATATTTATATTAATAGATTAATTAATATCAATATTAATATATTCCACATATTTAGATGCTGTGATGTTGGGCTCACATATATTTTTAAATTTTACATCCTCTAGATAAATCGATGCTTTTATCATTATATAATGGCCTTCTTTGTCTCTTTTTACAGTATTTGACAGTCACTTTTATCCTATATGTGTTCAGCTACCCTTGCTCTCTTTTAGTTACCACCTACATGGAATACCTTTTCGATCCCTTCACTTAAGTCTATGTGTATCCTTAAAGATGACATGAGTCATTTGTAAGTAGCACATGGTTGGATCTAATTTTTATTCATGCAGTCTCCCTTTGTGATTCGATGATCTCCTCTAGAGGAGTGTTTTTATTCCTTACTCTTTATCTTTGGCTTATCTATCATATTTTTCTTTTAGGCTATCATAAGGCTTGTATGAAATGTCTTGTAACAAGCTGTTCTAAGCTGATGGCAATTTCACTGTGACTACATAAGCTAAAACTACAATTTCATTTTCTGTCCATTTTATGTTTTGTTTTTAAATTATGTTTTAGTTATTGATGGACCCTTTATTTATTTATATGTGATGTTAGAATCAAACTCAGTGCCTCATGCATGCTAGGCAAGTGCTCCACCATTGAGCCCCAGCCCCAGCCCCCATTTTATGTTTTCAACATCACAGTTATATTCTTTTATATTGTACATTTCTAAACAAATTATTATAGCTATTATTATTTAATAGTTCTATCGTTTAACCTTCATACTAAAGATATGTGGTTTACATACCACTATTATACTATTAGAATATTTTGAATACAACTGTGTATTTACTTATTGATTATGTTTTATACTATAAAATATTTTCATGTTACTCATTAGCCTGTTTTTCTTTCACCTTGAAGAACTTCCTGTGGCATTTCTCACAAAGCAGGTCTGGTGGTGATGAATTCCCTCAACTTTCATTTATCTGAGCGAGTGTTATCTCTTCATTTCTGAAGGGAGCTTTGTGGGTATGATATTTTCAATTGGCAGGGGGTTTTGTGTTTTTTGTTTTGTTTTGTTTTGTTCAACACTGAATATTTACTCCTACTGTTTCCTGGCCTGTGAAGCTTCTGCTGAGAAATTTGTTGTGGCTTCATTGAAATTCCCTTGTATGTGATTTGCTTCTTTTCTTTGGCTGCCTTCAGTATATCTTTAAATTTTGGCATTTTGACGGTTTGATTAGTCAGTGTTGCTGGATTTAATATGTTAGGGACCTTTGGCCTTCCTCTAGCTGGATATTTATATTTTCCCCAGATTTGGAGAGCTTTCTGCTATTGTTTCTTCAGACAAAATTATTCAGCCTGTTTTCCCCTCTCTCCTTGAACTTCTATGACTCAAAAAAAAAAAAAAAAAAAAAATGCCTTTTG
The DNA here is from genome assembly GCF_048772815.1 of Callospermophilus lateralis. Lineage (NCBI taxonomy): Eukaryota > Metazoa > Chordata > Mammalia > Rodentia > Sciuridae > Callospermophilus > Callospermophilus lateralis. The sequence goes on along the minus strand of NC_135316.1, from coordinate 102,639,853 downwards.
ATGCTGTCCTATACATTCTGTGAGCTTTCTTCATTTCTTTTCATTCTTTTTTCTCTTCTGATTCTATATTTCTAAAGAACCTATTTTTGAGTTGAGAGATTCTTTCTGGTACTTGACCAATTATGCTATTGATGCTCTCCATTACATTTTTTTTTCATTGTATTTTTAGCTTCAGAATTTCTGTCTGATGTTTCTTAATAATTTCAAAATTTTCATTAACTTTCTCATCTATTTTTTTTTTAATTTTCCTGATTACATCAGATGTGTTTCTATATTTTCTTGAAATTTCCAGAGCTTTCTTCAAATGATTATTTTGAATTCTTTGTCAGTTCATATAGCTCCTTTTTGGGGGTTCTGCTACTAAAAGATTATTGGGTTCTTTTGGTGGTGTTCTGTCTCTTTAGTTTATATATTTCTTATTCTGATACATTGGTATCTGTACGTTTAGTAAATCAGTCATCTTTTTGAGGCTCAATAAGCTAGTTTTATTGTGGAAAGAACTTCTCCTAAGTGAGGGGTGTGTGTGTGTGTGTGTGTTTACGCAGTGGTTCTGGCATAAGTAAGGTTGCCCTGTGTAGTCTGTCTATATAGGTAGGTCAGCTGAGGTCAGTACAGATGCAGATTGTAGGGATCCTTAGCAGCCAAGGTGGTGCTCAGTAGTGGGGAGGGCTGTTGGGATCTTCAGTGGAATGACGGTTGATGTTCTTTTGATCTCTTTTTCTCCCACTGGGGAAGTTGTGATTGAGGGCTTCTATCTTGGCAGTGGATCTGGCTTGTGGGGTCAGCACTAGTGTCTGATGTGTGATTTCCACAGACTGAGGGCCTCAGCCCATGGGCGTGCATGAAAGGGGCATGGCTCTGGAACCTAAGGCAGTAAAGGCACAGGTAACTGGCAGCAGAATGTGAGACATGCATGCTTGCAAAGCAAGTTAGAGCAGCTCCCAGGGTTGATGTTGAGCCTGTGTGGGCTCTACCTGGTGTACAGGTTGGTACCTGGAGCGTGGGAACGTGCAGTGATGGGTCAGCCTGGGGCACAGGTGTGAAGCAGCTTGCTATGGTAAGCGCTCTGTTGTCTGAGAGGGGGTAGATGCAATGCATCCAGGGATCCTGAGGCCCAAGGTTGGGGCATGTGGAGCATTGGGAGAAATGTCACATTGTATCTTGAAATAGTTTGATTGTGACAGTTTCTAGGGCAGAAATGAGGAGTACACAGCTTACTCCTCTCTGGGTTTTTTTTTTTTTTCCTGGTCTGAATGGCTATTGGTTACCTCAGTGTCCAAGGATACCACGTCCAGGGTCTGTGGGTTTCCAGCCACGTGGCTGACACTGGCAGCTTCCCCCTTCCTTCTTTGCCCCTAGTGCTCTCCTGGCATCTCAGGTATGCTGGCCTCTTCAGTGACCCTTCCTATGTGTACATTCTGGTTCTTTTGCTTCACTGAGCTGCTGTGGATTTTTTTTCACAGACCCCTGACCTCTCTCTGGGATGTTTTCACTTGTGAATAGCTGACTCTATCTGTGTATTTTTATGTGTGTGTGTGTGTGTGGATGAAGACTGATGTCCCTCACTCATTGGGCTTGGTGATGTCACATATCAATAGTGACCCTTACAATAAAGAATAGGTGGATTTATTTAATATGTTATTTCTCAATTCCCATGGTCAACCAGAACAATTTATTCCTAAGACAGGAGCAGGCACCTTGACGCCTGTCAGTTGTTGAAAGTCTCCAGTGTGCTAGGTGCAGGTACAATTCCTGTAAGTTCTACAGTGGTCTGCAAAAGTCCATGGTTAGCATGATTAAGGGATTAATGCCAACGTGGTGTAACTCCAAAACTGCATGTTTGTTTTTTTGTTTACTTGCTTCTGAGAGTTTCTCCTAATCCCTGGGGTGTTTTGATGTGTAAGATTCAGATGCCTCTTTATTTTTATAAAATGATTAATCCATTGACTTATACGGTTCCTAATGCAGAAGGAAGGCCAAGTACATCCTAGAAATTTCACAATTTATTTTTCCTGTTAGCACTTTTGAATCGATCACTCACTCAGCTTTGAAAGGAAATAAGGTGCCTTGGACTTTGCGTTGCTATTTCCATATATTTTTAGAGCTTCTTCACCTGGGAAACCGAACACAGAAGCATGCTGCTAAAACAGCCTGAGCTTATACATTTGCCGTGGCAGTGCAGCAAGCTGGGAGACTTAAACAATTGAAATCCATTGTTCTGCAGTTCTGAAGGCTAGAGATCTGAGATGAGATGGCCACAGGTTGAATCCTTCTGGAGTCATGAGACAGAACACGTTCCAGGACTCTGCCCCAGATTCTGGTTCTGTTCCATGGCTTACAGAGGCCTCTACCCTTAACTCCCTTCGGGTTCACATGGTATTCTGTGTGCACATGTGTGTGTATGTGTGTGTGTGTGTGTGTGGTGTGTGTGTGTGCATGTGTAAACTCCCCTTTGTGTAAGGGCAGTACACATGTCTTATCAGAGGCCTAACCCCCCACAGTCAGATCTCATGTTAATTTAACTAATTATACCTTCGTTGTCCTCATTTACAAATAAGGTCACATTCTAAGGGACTGGTAGTTAGAAATTCAGCTTATGAATTTTAGGAAGACAATATAAACTATGATACTGAGGCAAGCCACCAATGCACATCAAATGACAATTTGCACTTTTACTTAATCATTTGTGTCTTTCTGGCTGGAAGTGAACTCATTGTTAGAAGACTCATCCCAAACAGAATGAATGGTTTCATAGTGACAGTGAGGCCAACAGGCAGTGGGACGAGACTGGGTGCTCCTGGAGCAATAGCTTTAAAACTGATGAGAAATTAGATTTTCAGATTTTTTTTTTAATGTGGAGAAAGGGCACATTTATTGATTCATTAAACTCAAGACTGTGGAAATAAAGGAAAAAAATTGAATTGTGCAAGTCAGTTTGTGGCTTTTATTTTAAAAATTATATATGACCTATGAGGGTTTACTGGCATATTTGAAACTCATTATCCTCTCAAGTTTATATTGATGATATTTCTCTTGTAAAATTTTCCTTTCTTATGGTTGACTTTGACTATTGATTTAAACACTGTTTTCTCAGGAGACAAATCTTTTAGTTTTTGACTTTATATCAGAATTGTTTACCTTTTCTTTGGATTTGATTATATTCTCCCATTATTAGCTAAAAGAAAGCAACATCAAGGGGTACTATTTGGGGAGTGGAATTCATTGAGATTTAAACAATTAGTACAACATCAAGGGATTTAAAGTTGGAATCTAGAGTAATGAATATGAAAATCCTACAAACTGCCCTATGTAGTTTTCCTACATAACCAGTGAAACAGACTTAAAAAATAAGGAGTGTACCTAAGGGAGAGTATCTTAATTGTGCAACTGCATCCCAGCTGCAGCTACTTAGGAGTTTCCAAAGGCCAATGGCACTCTTAGCAGTGTCATCTGGTTGGATTATTTAGCTAAATACCATGGGGTCCACCCTCCTCATACAGAGTGGTGTCTCTGACCCCAGCTAACACCCAGCTGGCCTGCAGTGTTGCCCAGGGTGGGTGATGGAAAGTGTACCTGAATTTGAAATCAGAAGACTTTTGGAGGAGTCCTAGGGGATAATGGGCGAGTCACCAAACCTTAAAGGTTATGTGACTCAACTTTAATTTAGAGACTATGATTTATCTCCCAATGTTGTCGTGACCAAAAAAAAAAAAAAGGAAAAACATTACAGAGGATATTTAAATCAATTCTAGTTACTATGATTTAATTTACAATATATCCAACACTGTGTGAATCATTTTGCAGGTACCCACGATCCCATAAGATTTTCCCAGTAACCATGTAATGTATGTATTTACTGTTACTCCCATTTTTCCGAAGAGAAAAATAAAAAATAAAATTTATTACTGTTCTTAAGATCACAAGAGCTTACAAGTGGAAAAGCCAAAGCAGTGATTTTTCCTATCCTTCCACATCATTAAAGAGTTCAGCCATCCCAACAAAATACCTGGTTCAGTAAGCCTAGAGCAAGTCATTTCATAGCTAGAAACTTTTAGTCTCTTCAGAGTAAACTTTGATTAAAATGAAAAACTTTATATTGGTTGGTATTTCTTTTCCTACTGAGATGATAAACGAGGTTTAATAAAGTCTCATTTCAAGGGAATGTGGGCTATACCAAGTAAAGAGACCCAATCTCTTATTATAAAAATATAGTTTTGCTTCTAAATAGGAAGCAGAAAAGGCATGGATTTAACATTCTTTTTAAATGCTGATAAAATACTTATAGAGTTGATGTTTAAAACATTTCAATCCCCATTTTCTCTTGAACAAACCAGTGGTAAAAAAAAAAAAAATGAACATTTCAAAAAAACTCTTAGTAGCAGAAATTACTGTTATGTATTCATAAATACAAATGTGTATGTTTGGGTGCATTTGTTTGTGTACATGTACATGCATGAGATTGAATGAATGAATTTTTTGATATTTTATGTTATTTTTATGTATCTCAGTTTTGAAATTTTCTATTTAAATGTCTTATAATTGATGTTCCTCCAATCGCATTTAAATTTCTTATAATTTTAGGCAACAGCAAAGAAAAATAGAATACTTGTTTTGATATGTGAGTTTTGCATTCTGGATGCAGTTCTCAAATTTACATCCAGAATGACCTCAGTTCTTTGAATACTATGGAGTAACACCCTCTTCAGATTTTTATGCTCAGATGTGACACTAACCTGGCACCCGGCCAGCAGATCCATTTGTTTGACAAGATGGTTTGGTGGCCCAGACTTATTTTTCCTAAATAGTTATGGCAGTGGTAGCCATAGAGAGTCTGAGTTCCTGAGGCAGCAGCATCTATTTTGAACAAAATTATCAGTGTAGAAATCATAGCTCCAGTCCTGCAAATACACACATTTCCATTTTAAAAATATCTTCATCTGCTGATGGTCTAAGGAAATCACAGCTTTCAGAACTATTCACCTGTGCTTTTCAACAAGTGCCTGAGGATAAGATAAAGTAGCTTTCACCAACCTTGGCAGGAAATCCCTGGAAATGCTGGCTGTCATGGGCAGGACTCTGTGTGTTAATGTGCCATTTGAGGGAAGAACAGAAGAGAGGACAAAATGGCAGCTTAATGAGAGAGTGCATCACATTGTGAACTAAAGTTTGATGACTAAGGCTCCAAGTTTAAGCTTTTTAAGCTTCAGCATCTGTGCTCACTTCCCTGCTTTCTGCATTATTTTATTCCTGATTTTTTGTAGTTCTTCATATTTACTTCATTCTCCTGTAAAATAGTAATAATTGTGACTGCTATTCTAGTCCTTTCAAATCAAACTCAAAAAAATTTCCTGAAATATGCATTAAAGACACACATTAAAGACAAATGTGAATATGAATACTGTTCATCTGTGAATGTAGTTAAACCCAATCCATTTGTTTATCATTCTACTGCACTGACATATCTTTTTATGTTAATAATATAGTGTGTATATCTTGACAGAAATCATCTTCTAGAAAGTGACTAGAGAGGCTTAGGAAGAAGGAGTTGAGGGTCGGGTAGTTGGACAATCAGGGTCTCCTGATAGGGGCAGGGATTAAAAGGTGTGTGTGTGTGTGTGTGTGTGTGTGTATGTGTTTGTGTGTGTGAGAGAAAGATGAGAGAGAGAGAGAGAGAGAGAGAGAGTGAGATTGGAAAAGCAAAACAATAAATATTGGCACCAACAGATTTTTTTGTGGGAAGGGAAAATAAAGTCATAACTTGGTATTTCCTAAGTGATTGAGGTATGGGAGGAGCTAGATGTTCAGTTTTTTTTTTTTCTTTCTCCCATTATGCACCATGATCATTGGATTCTAGACCCATCAATGTGATTGATACTTCTAATTCTATAGTACCTCCAAGTAGATACCAGAAAGACTACATTAGGTATCAAGAAATGAAGGTTTTTCAGACTTAATTAAGATGCTTGCATCCCATAGTTTATTTCCTTAATTTAAAACATGCAACCAGAATCAATGGGAAATAGAGGCATGGGACACATATCTTGAATTGGGTCAGGCATCAAATATTATTGCTGATAATATACATATAATTTTGGGTGCTCCTTTTGAAGAATCCTATGTGGGGCGTTTTGTGTTCCACAACCCCTTTAGCCTGCTCATGTATGATCCTTTTCATTCTTTTCCAGCTCGTTAAGAAATCCTCACGATAGGCATCAAGTTGCTGCATGATAATCAGCTCTGGGAAAATGAACTGTGCTGTTGGTTTCTTTATATGTTAAGCGAGTCTTCCTGTCCCAGCCTTCTATGTCATTTTGCATATTTCATTACTCTATGAAATTCTAAAAGCTTAATCTTCTTGGGGGATTCAAGCACCTCTGGTTCAGGCATCCTGTGAGAACTGAAACTGGGGTGTGTATTTAGATATCATTTGGTCTGTTGTTACCGCTTGTCTTTCATCTGCATAGCAATTTTCTTTGAATAATCCTAAAGGATTCCAATTTAGCTGATACTGTCACATTCTCAATCTGTCTATGTACTCACTCAAGTGCTTGATTGGAAGAGTCTGAGATAATTCTTGGAACTTCACCCTCCGGTGTGCATTTAACTACCTAAGCTGTACATCAAAATCACTAGATGAAAGAAAAAGCCAACAGGTAATTCAGACTCTGAAAACAGCTTAACTAATGTGCACAAGGAATGTTGGTGAGGTAGGGGCCACAGATTTTTGTCACTGTTTCAGTTCTGTTCTTGTACAGCATGATGATAAGAAGACACCCTTAATTTGCAGTCTACTGTAGGCAATTAGAGTATATCAGTGATGTTTCTCCAATAGATCTAGAATATTTTGCTGGACATGTTTCTTCAATAGTTTCATTAAACTGAAAATGATCTGCATGTACCTTGTCAAATAGTATGCTTATGACTTGGTGTGGGAAAGTTGTAGGGGACAATGTATTTCTCTCCTCTTCTTGAGTGCTGGGGGGTGGTAATTTGAGACTTTTCCTAAAAGTCTTTTGTGTGACAATTAAATAAATTTGATTGGTCACAGGATTGAAAATAATTCTTATGATAATCTCTAAGACATTTAAACTGGGTTTAATCAAACTCCTCAGAGTATTCCTATGTCACCTGAAAGTTATGGAAAATGTTTTATATATGCATTTTTTTTAAAAAAAGGAAGAACCTTTACTTTTATTCCTTTACAATATAACAAATGCTTGAAAAATAATCACTGCTCCAAAATGGACATGTAGCACAGGTTTTAAAGAAGTACATTAATTTATTTACACATTTTCTTCTTCCAAAAATAAGGAGTTAATATAATGGATTTACTAACAGCAATTTTCTTAGTTTTCAATCTTCTTTGCCATTTTGGGAGGAGAAACAAGAAGGGCATTGGTTATTTTTTTTCTTGGATAATTAGCAATTAAGGCGGCAGTGTCTGAGAGGAGAAGGCAAGAACCTGTGCACATGGAGAATCCAATCAGAGAGTGCGGAAGTGAGGCTCAGATCTTGACCCAGGAGAGACCCTGGAGGGGACGCACAATTGTTTTGGAGGTATCCCCTGTGCAAATGGAAGGTTTCAAGAATAGTTGGCAGGGCTGGCTGGAGTCATCTCTGTGCCACCTGGCACTCCAGAATCAAAGTTGAACAAAACATGAGCACTGGAGACGCAGAGATCCTTCTGAGGGCCGTGTTGTTCAAGGAGAGTGCAGCAGCCCTGGCTGCAGTGTAGTAGGAAGGTAAAGGTGGCAGCTGCACTGATGTTCCACCTTTCCACCGTATTCATTCAATTCATTCCAAACTTTTTTTTTTTTCTTTTAAAGCATCTACTCTATGCAAGGCCCTGTTCTAGATTCTGGGGACATATCACTGAATAAAAATGACAACAAGCCTTGTTCTGTTAGAATTTATATTCTAGTGTTCGGACAGTACTTAATATAATTGAGTGCTTGTCATCTTAATATTAAATGCAAGAAGAGACAAGGTCACAAAGAAACAGTGCTATGACCTTCTAAGTTCACCAAGCTAGGCTACGTACGAGGACTAACACATGAGAAAGGGACAGGTAAACTGCCCTGATTCACGGGCCATGAGGTGAATCGGCACACTCTCCACGGTTAGCGCCATGCCTGGAAGCGCCTGTTTTACTAAACCCAGCCATCTTTTTATTAGCATTCCTCCTCAGCTATCGGACAGATGCAAATTGCCTTACCATGGTCCCTACTGAATGCACACATTCTCATTCTGTGCCAGGTCACAAGGTGAGCCAAACCTCCTGTGTGGACATTGTTTCTTTTGGAAAGTATTTTATGCAAAAGGAAGTGACTGATGTTTTTCTCTTCCTCATCCATGCCCATGGTTTACTATTCATTTCTTTGTGTTGGGTATTGAGATGGGAGCCCTGGTTGAGCTGGCTGGTCAGGGTATGAAGATGTGCATCCTCCAGTGAGGTAGCTTGAGAAAACTTGAGAAGGAGATTGGCGATCTCATTGTGGATGGATGGGAAGTGAAGAACCCACGTCTGAAGGACTTTCAGTGGGGAGTGTCTCCCTCTAGGCACTGCCACTTAGCAGGAGAGCTTTGGCTACCTGTGCAGGAAGACCAAAGCACTGGGGCTTTGTTGGGTTAAAACACCCCTCTGGATGTCCTTTAAAGTGGAAAACAGTCCTTCACACTGAAGAATTAATTGCTCACCTTACGTGGGGTTTCAGTTTTTCTGTTGTGCTTCAAGAATGGGTGTCACTTGTCAATAGTAATGAAAAAACACTTTTAAAACTAAACAGTGAATTTTGCACAGTTTAATACACAGGAACATACCTGTCATGTGAATCAGAAGAAGATGATATTATTTTTATTAAGAACTTTTTCAGTACCTCACCATTTTGGAAAATCTTATTACAATTAGCAACACAAAATAGAGCCAAACTGTATCCACTTGAATTTGTAAACATTGTAGTTTCAATGACTCTCCAAATGGATTAGAAGCCTTCAGTTTCACCCCAAGATTTCTAAAGTCAGCTCTGTTACTGTGGGCACACGGCTTTAGAGGATCTCCATCTGATATGCTTTATCATTTCTATATGGAGGTTCATGTTCCTTTATTTTAAATACTCATCCTTTTATTGCTCCTTGATATTATAATTAAGAGGCTTTATATTGAGTTTGAAAAAATTGTGATGGAAAGTTATATGAGTTTTATTTCAGACCAGGATATAGGAACAATATATGGTATTTGATTTTAAAAGCTGTACTGGGACTGCTTTTTTAGGAATACAAACTTACAGGGAGTAGTTCAGTTCAATTCATCACTGACTGAACACCTGCTGCATTTTTGGTGTGGTTGAGTAAGCATCCTACCCTCTTGAGTGAGTACACCAACCTGTGGTTAGATAAGGGAGATTTTATCACCAGGAATGGGCAAAATGTTAACCAGTCTTCAATCTTAATGAGAAGCCAGAATTATAACCAGTTTTGTGAAATGAATTAGCATAAATTAATAAAATGAAGCCCACTGGATTTTACTAAAACAGCAGATGACTATGATTTCCCCAAGTACACCTGTAACATGAGGTAACAATGACACATGTCATGCTTTTCATTTATACACTTTGGTTAAGATTCAAGAACTTTCAGGGGTTTGACAAACCAAAGCCGTTGGGAAATGAGCACGTTGACAACCAGTGGCCACTCTGTGCAATGTGCCAATGAAGTCTTCCCAATATTTCATCATATATTTATGACATCAGTGTGGCATAGTTTTGACCATCTACATTTTACATATGTGCAACTAGGATTCTAAGATATAAATTCTTCATTACACTTTCTATAGCAATTATCACTGTGAAAATACAACCTTTTCTAAAATCCTTGATGACATAATTGTCAGGCATTTAATCAGCACCCTCTGTGTGAGAGGTATTGCGTATCTGGAACTGTGACAGAAATGAAGACAATGTGATTATCCTCTGTGCCCACAATTAGTAAAATAGGAGATAGTATGGAAGAAAGATTTGATCATGGAAATTATAGAACAAAATAGAAAAAGTTCAACATCACAGAGAAAACAGAGTGCCAGGGATCAGAGACGCAAGAAAGAAATTTGCAGGGTAACGAGGAGAATTTCACAGAGCAGATCACAATTTAAAAGGGGCTTGGAAAATGGATGGAATTTTGACAAGATGGAGGCAACACATTGCAGGTGAAATTTGCAGAGAGTCTAGTCATTTGGTTTGACCTGGGACCCCCTGGAATGGTAAGTACACTGGAAGAGGAAGAGGACCACCAGCAGAAGCTTTTGAGTTGCTGAGTGAAGAGGAGCAACTTCACAGTTTCTAAAAATGACTGTCCTTAATAATAACAGACATTGGGGGGAAAAAAAACTGTTACACTGAGAGATATTATTGCTTATCCACTTTGGAATTTTAAGAAATTAGGAAATTTCAGTGGTGGTCAATCAAATCCAGTGACATTTGTGTTTAGAATAAGTTTATGACCTTATAGTTCAATATGGGCATTTTATACTTGGTTGTTATAGCACTTCATGAAGTCCTATGGATTCCAGCCTGGAAGTTTCTAGTTGCCTGTCAGTCATCTCTGACTGCACAGTCTCTTTCTGCATTCCACCTCTTCTTACATGAGGACTCTGTTTTATATATATTCCAGCCTCATTCACGTTGCCTGTCATTCATGGCCTCTCTGCTTCTGTACACTTTAGGTATGACGTGGAGAAATTAAATGTTTGACATGACAGAAGGGCTATTTATTCTTTGGGGGAGTAACTTCAGTTAGCTGAGTTGCTGTCCTTGGATAAGCAGTTTGAGACCCAAGCCCTGAGGACATACACCCCTCTCCAAGCTCAATTCATCTGGATATTAGTCTGTAAGGTGGTCAGCATGCAACTGGTTTTCTTTAGCTAATCATCATGTTGCACTTTTAGAATAAGACGTTTTCATCACTGTCAGCTGTTGATTTGTTTAACAGAATATGAGCATATTGGATACTTATCCGGCTGTAGTACTTGGTCTTTCCCTCATTGCCTTAATTTCTTTCTTCATCCTTTCCATTTTGAATGTCGGGATAGAATTTTTAAGGAATACTCAATTTTAAATATTTTGAGATTTTATTCTTATTACAAATAGTGCTTACCCAAATATTTCACCGAGGGTCCATAAAAACAGATCCATACAGCAGGTTGAACAATGCCCTCTCTCTGCTAAGCAGGAGGCATCTCCAAAGAAGTCTCATCCCTAGAGCTGTGATCCTCTGAACTTGTTACCTTACGTGGCAAGAGGGTTTTGACAGATGGATTATGTTAAGGCCTTTGATTTAGGGAGATTATTCTGGATTTCTCAACTGTGGACAGGCAGGGAGAGGTGACCCCAAGGAAAGGTGCAGGGAGATACAATTTTGCTGTCTTTGAAGATGGAGGAAGGGAAGCCAGGAGCCCAATGCAGGCGCCCTTCACAGAAGAGAAAAAACAGACTCTCCCTGGAGCTTCCTGAATGAACGTAGCCCTGCTGACACGGATTAAGTCCAGTGAGACCTGTGTTGGACTTTGGGCTTTAAGAATTGTAAGGCAATAAATCTTAATGAAAACTAGTTATAGGGCTGTTCTTTTGTTCCACAATAGTGGATCAAATTAATTACCAACAAACGCTTCCGGCCCAGGAGACAATGCTTCCCAAATGCTGCCTGATCAACATAGTCACCCATCAGTGTGAGCAGAAGAGAGAATCTGACCGGAGGCTCTGGAGAAAACCTGTTCCCTCCGGGTCTTGCTGCAGTCTCTTTCAGATTGTGGCTCACCAAGCAGGAGGGTACCTCCTTTCCTTCCTCTCTCTTCTTATTCTGAGATAATTAAAACATGGAAGCGAATGTTATCATTCCCTTTTTTTTTTTTTTTCCTTTCTCCGTGTTAACATTCTCCTTTGCTCTGCAATTTGTTTGTAACCCAGATTCTGGGTCTCTCAGATGTCGGAATCAGAAGTCTATGACTTTGACCCTCAGGCATGAGGTGTTGATGCTTATTTTTGCTCAGGATGGAACCATGAGGAAAAGATTTTCTTGTCCTTTTCATTCCTCTCTTCAATCCAAACTTATCACTCCCTTATCTCTCCAGGAATGTAGGATACAGTCTATGTTGTAGCATCAGGCAGTGTCATTTCAAAATTGTCTCTTTAGCACAATCAACAGCAACCACAGTGCTTTGTCCTTCTCTTGGTAACAGTCTCAGGCCTGGCATGGCTGGGTAGTCGAGAGCGTCTAGTTCCCACATTGGCAGGAGGCAGGGCATGTCATATCACCACATTCCTGGGGATAGCTGAGTTAGGTATGAGGATGGTGGTCTCATCCGTATTTACCAAAACTCTTGCCAGGCTCCTGTTCCTAGAGCTCCTGACTTTCTTTCTATTCATTTTGATATGGACACAAGTAGTTCAATGGGCACATCTTTAAATGAAAGAATTGGCACTGAGCTTGGGGCCGTGGTTCTCAAATTTCAGAGAGCCTCAGAGTCATCTGAAGGATTTGTTAAAACCCACCCCCTGCCTATCATCTCTCTTTCTCAATCCTCCATGCATACATCTATCCCAGTTCCTCTTCTGCTCCTGTTAGAAATTAATCCATCTGAGCTTAGACCTTAATTTATAAAGCATGAGGAGATTTCTCTCAACTTGCCCTTCTCCCCAACCGTCTTTCTAATTCATCTTCCTTGTAGGTCCTGAATATTTTGCTTGTGCTAGCCTAGACTTTAGTGTATCTTCCTAGATACAGACACAGCACTTGGGATCTAGTGTTGGTGACTGGCAGGTCAGATGTCATCAATTTACAGAGCAGCTGCCATTTTACCTGGGGCACAGGTAGAGAGTAGAGTTCACCCAGTATTCAACCTAACTCAAGGGAAAGATAACAAGAGTAAAGGAGCTTAAATAACTACAAAATGCTGGGAAAACGTTACAGTATTGTGACAAAAATCCAGTTCCTTCTCTGTGAGACTAAGGAGTGAAGCTCAGAATAACTGTAGCTGTGAGAAATAAAAATTTTCAGTGCAATGCATGTGAAAACACTAGACCTGGGTCCAGAGGCAGCAAGTGACTGACTTCCTGGGTCAACCAGTGGGCCTTGTGTAATGACTCCCAAGGTGGTGGTGGTAAAAGCAGCAGCTGCTTGGTTAGCAGTGGTCACATTTACTCCAAGAACACATGTACTTGTTCAGTCACATACAGTCTAGAGCCCAAGGTAAGGGGAAATTAGGCCAAAAACTATGGATCTGTGCTGGGAAGTGTTTCAGGGCAGCACCAAGAGACCCATCCTGGCAAGCTTGCATGTAAATAAAATTATCTGATATTAATCTCCATCTAAACACATGCCTGCAAATAAAAAATTTTAAAAAACTAAAAAGGAGCAACACTTCTCCTCCACCTCTTCTTCTTGTGACCAGCTAAGATTTTACCCAAAGTATCGTTAGAGCACTGATTATGACATGGATCTTGATAACAGGCTCATTCATTGGAATAGAGGGCTCTTTTTAGCTGGTTATTTAGTCAGGCATCAGAGAGCCCCACCTGACACCTCTGTATTATGTTGGTTCCTTAGAATGCATTGAACAAGTTTCAATATGAGTTTGTTATCCATGTATAATAGTATGATGGAATAGAGAGACCACTTGGAGTTAGATACCTGGGGTCCAAAGCCTGGCCTATGTACTTGACTTTGAGAAGCTTAGTAGCCTCTATTGTAAAATAGAACAACAATGGTGACCTCAAAGGTTTACAAGAATTAAAGGGGATACTGTTTGCCAAGAATCTGCACCATGCTGGACTCTTGTGGAGCTTTAGGGTGCTGGTGATCTATTTGTGAAGCTTCCTGCACAGCCACAGGCAATGTTCCAACAGCCCTGGGAGAAGCAGGACCAGGACTCAGGGAGGCAGGTGAGTTAAGTGGGGCAAATGCAGGACCATTGTCTGTTTTTTTAATTAAAAATGGAATACTTTGTTCATCAGAAATATTTTTGCATTAGTTTTGATTTTTATAAAGGTTACACTGAAATATCACCTTGATTATTGCATTTTGGGCACCCCATGAAATTTTGTGCTCAGGGATAGTGTCGAACCCTCATTGTAGCTCTGGTTTGGAGAAGAGATGGGAGAAAGGATACTTTCCTTATTTCACCTATGCAAAGTCTAGATGCCGAGAGAAATGCTGCCACCATCGTCCTTTGTTTGCCTCAACAGCCAGTAATATGAAGATGCTGGCTGTACAAATCCCCTGCCTCCTGGTGAAGCGTCTAACTCCTGAGCGCATTCCCAGTCATTGTTCTCTCTGCAGCAACAGGAAGCACTGTGTCCCCGTCAGATGCTCCGACTGACTCGGAGCAAGATGACTTGTCATGCTCCATTGAGTCAGCTCCATCTCCTTCTGTGGCATCCCAGAGCCCTGGGCTCCTGGAGGGCACCATCTCTAGGGAAATTGAGTCGTAGCCTCGGCATTAACATTCTCTCCTTTTGTATCTGCTGCCACATTACACAATCATCTCCTTTCCTGCTGTTAGATAAAATAGTGCATCGATCCCAGAATGAAGGAAGGCACAGCTATTGAAGTCATGGCAAAAGCAAAGCTTGCATTTTCCTCTGATAGGTGGTCCTCACTTTCCTAGGCTCATTCTCCTGAGATGCAGCATTTTGCTATGAATGGCTCTTCAGGCAGACGGCGTGCTGACACCACGTAATGCACAGCCCCCATCTCCTCACACCACACTGCTCTGCTGATGAGCAGAGCTCATAGGAAGTGTTGATTTCAAATGCACTGAATGGCAATTGTGAATTTGTTTCAATGTCTGTGTTTTGCTGAATCCAAATGATTCTTTTGAAAAGAGGCTTCAAATTGATATAAGTGCCTTAGAAACAGTGAGTGTTCTAGCTGAATAGACGTTGCATTTTAATATAGCTAAGTGCCAGGTTTTCCTTTCCTTTCTTGAGCATATATTTCAGCACAGATAGCTCAGATCTTGCCCTGAGATGGGCTTCACAAATCAGAAAAAAAGTAATGCTGAGATGAAAAGCCTAAGTATATGAGCCTTCCAAATTCCCCTAAATTTTATGGTGGCATCATGATGTGTGCAGTAGCACACACCTGTGTGTGTAGGCTGAGATGAAGATTTGGATGACTGTTAAACTTGGTGTCCTTTTAAAGCACAAAATGCTTTTTTTTTTGTCCTCACAGGAATTGGTCCAACCTAAACGTACTCTCATCAAGCACCCCATTAACCATTCATTCTTATGATGATTCTCTTATTGGCCTCTTTTATTTCCTTTGTGTTCTATTATATGACCTTGCCACTGTTTGGTACACTGTGATTTCACATGGATTGTTGCCATCACATTTAATTCTAAATTTCTATCCATCAGATTATGCTTGAAATGCAACAAAAAGTATCACTGATCACAGGGAGACTATAATTACTAGCATGAATATCCATGGAAAGAGATTCAAACTTTTAAAGTCTACATGTAGAATATTTGTAGATTTTCTTATTGTAATAGATTGTACTAGTGTATGAGAGGATTTAAGAAAGCCAATAGAGTTGGGGTCAAGTGAGCTCTTGATTGTTGTCTCCTGCAGAATTTTGGACCAAAGCTGGCCTCCAGAATTTCCTTATTACTCTTCCTTCTCAGGTAGATTTCATAAAGAAAATTCCCAGGGAATAGAAGTTTGGCTGGTTAGAGGAGATGATCTGGGAGGAAATGAGTAATACACATTTGGGACCCCAGGTGGTTTCCTGTGGGACTTTCCATGATCATGGATGGCCTCTGCTTGATGTCAGCTGATGTGGCTATGCCAAATGCATCTCCAAGGGACAGCATGGTTCCTGGAGAGAGGTAGAAAGTCAGTGACAGTATCTGCCCTGTGCCTGGCTCCCCACCAAATTGCCTGGCTCTTGCACACCAGTGTTCCACACAGTACCTCCCCACCAGGGTACAGGCACTGAAGCTCACACATCAAGTGCAACCAGGCAACCAACATGTTCCAAAATAGCAGGTTCTCTACTGAAAGCTCTCTAGGGCCCACCCGCAAGGGGAAAAATGCACAGTGTCTCAACATCCCTTAAGGCCTGAACGGGTTTCTGTCCCACCCGCTGCCTTACTGCCCTGTGGTTGTTGCTCAACTTTCATCCAAGTTTTGTCTTTGTTTTCTGTAAAATTCCTCCCGCAGAAGGCCTGGGCACGTAGCTCAGTGGTGGAGGGTGTGCCCGGGGTTCCAGTCTCAGCACTGCTGAACAGAAGGAAGTAAGAAAAACCGAATCCCCGGCTCTCATCCTGCCCTCCTTGTTTTCTTTCTCTTCCTACTTCTTTCCCGTTCTCAGTCACAGAGCCAGGAACCAGTCAGCAAGTCAAGGCCTCCTGGGAGAAGAAGAAGGGGTTGAAGGCGTCCATCGGGAGTCATGCTTAGTGGGCAGAGGAGGGGAAAGCAGGAAGGAGCTGGGTCTCAGGAAGGCTTCTTCTCCCATAGCGTGAGCTCCCTGTGCAGGGCTGTGGTGCCAGCTGCTAGGTGTGTGGGCTGTGGAGCCCTGGAGCTGTGCACCCAGACAGGCTTCAGGGTCAAGCATCATTATCTTCACTTGGCAAAAATGGGCTATTTGTAACCTTCATGTTGGCATTATAAATTCAACCTCTCCCATCATTTTTATGATTCTGTTGCCAGGAAGCTAATGAGTAGATTTGTAATTTTGGAAATGAACAACAGACTGTGCTACTTTCATTGTTATTTTAAAAAAAATTCTGAAACAAATGAATAAAATCCTCATGACCATTATTCTTTAAATTTAATGTTTTATTCCTTCATGAAATGTTTTATAAATACTCATTCGAATAAGTTCAGCTATGGATTTTTGTTATGGGCTCTCTTTTTGACCTCAAAGAAAAATGGATTTCTTAAGATCATGTGAGAACCATATATGATTCCAAGCTATTCAAATAAATTCAAAATAGAGTGCCAATACTGATGTCATTATACTTTCTTTTTGGTACTGTTGATTGAACCCGGAGGTGCTTACTCACTGAGCCACATCACCAGCCCTTTTATTTATTTATTTATTTTTATTTTGAGACAGAGTATGACTAAATTACTCAGGGCCTTGCTAAGTTGCTGAGGCTAAGTTGCTGAGGTTGGCCTCAAATTTTGGTCCTCTTGTGTCAGCCTCCCAGATTGCTGGGATTACAGGCACAGCCACCATGCCCTGTCATGCTTTTTTTTTTTTTTTTTTAATGTTCTATGGCTTCATTGAATGCTTTATTGGATTTTAGTCATAATTCAACTGAATAAGACAATGTGTTTTTTGACTTTCTCGTCTGTAATCTCTAGAAGAATATTTACAATTCTAATTCATAATAAGAGTTAAATGTGTCAAAATTTACCAAAGTATCATTAAACTAGGAATAAGAGGGAGAACTTTGTATGTGTGTGGTGTGTGTGTGTGTGTGTGATGCTGGGGATTGAACTGAGGGCCTTATGCATGTGAGGCAAACACTTCACCAACTGAGCTATATCCTCAGCCCAAGAGGAAGAACTTTTAATGAAGAAAGCGTGGGCTTCTGGGTACCTGAGATCCGAGTTCTAATTGCAATGCGATCTATACAAATTGGTCAATTATTTAGCATTTCTGAGTCGCAATCTCATATGTACATAAGGACACTTACGTCACTGTGAGAATGACTGATGTGTGGCTACCTGCCGGTCACATCGGCCTCATTCTAATATTGTGTAATTAAAAATGTTTTTAAACAGATACTGTTCTGTCTGGGGTCTTTGTCATAACCTGGATTCCAGTTATAAAATATGCAAAGTGAGTATGTCAGAGTAGAAGAAAATTAACCTTACACATATTCTTTGTGGGTGGTTATATAACCTGACAATGCCCAACGCACTTGGAGAGCCATGAATGTAAAACATGAACATTTTGCCTACTGATGATTTTTATGTAACTCTATGGGAGGCATGGAAACCAATTTTATTTTGACTTTTGTGATAAAGCTGTTGCCAAACACCCTGTGTTTAAGTCGGGGTTCATGGGGAGTGCTGTAGTGCCTGCTGCATTTCTGTGTAACTTGGATCTTAATTTTTTCCTATAAGATCAGAATCACAAAGTGATCCCACTGAACTTCACACTGAGTGTTCACTTACCAGTTTTGTTGGAGAATAAACTCAGGGCCTGGACTGCGGTGCGGGTGAAGATGAACATTGCTCTGAGGGAAGGGACGTGGGCCAGGAAAAGAGCTGAGGGAGCTTGGCATTTGCTTCTCTGGGCACCCAGGCTTCCCCAGAGACCCTGGGAAGAACGCAGCCTGGCCTGAGAGTGGCAAGATAGGAATCAGCCCAGACCTCCGTGGTCCCTGAGCTTACCTTGAAATGGCTCTTATTTTTCAAGACTTTACAAAATAGATCATAAATCATCATAGGGCACTTCTCTGGGCAAGCCAGTTAGGTTACTCTTTCCCTGAATACATGCACCAGCCCTCTGTCCTCACCTATGTGACCCTCCCATGCTAACTCCCTCCCCCTCCCCCACCACCATGTGTCTTTCTGTTGAAGCTGTTGGCTGTTTGCAGCATTTCCACAGGGAGGATACCCATATGTCTGCACACGTTGCCCCTGGGAATTTCTTATCTCTGAAGGCATCTGTTCCCTGGGACACTGATTAGAGAAGCAAGTTGATGTTTACCTCCCAGAAGACTTTACAAAGTCAAGGAGTATTTTTAAGTGGCCTCCAATAAGTTTGTCTGAAGACAAATTATCCACAGCAAATGGATGTTCATTTTACTAAAATACATCATTATTTCATAGGAATTTGGGGACTCAATAAATAATGGCATAATAAGTGAAAATCTTCATACACTTGATCTAGTATTGCTAAAGAATTGTATTGTATCAACACATGACAGCTCTCTATCTAACAAAGACAGTCTACAGTTTTTATATTTGTTCACCTCTCATGATCATAAGCTCTATAAAGACAGAAAAAAACATTTATCTCATGCATTTCCATATTCCTAGCCTTCAGCCTTGATCCAAATGTCCAAGAGAAGCTTAATATTTGTTAAATAATCTAAATGACTGAGCAATCCAGAGCTTTTTTCTCCCATTATTGTTTGAGAATAAACTCAGGGCCTGGACTGTGGCAGGGATGAAGATGAACAGTTGCTAATAATAATTAAACACTTGTTCTTGACTCCCCAAGAGAACGTTGGTTCTTCTTCTATCTTTCCA
The DNA here is from genome assembly GCF_048772815.1 of Callospermophilus lateralis. Lineage (NCBI taxonomy): Eukaryota > Metazoa > Chordata > Mammalia > Rodentia > Sciuridae > Callospermophilus > Callospermophilus lateralis. The sequence continues at coordinate 102,620,590 of NC_135316.1, read as the reverse complement.
ATTAATTCACTGTTTGATCTGGATAGATAATGGGAGTGGAGAGGGAGAAATAGTAATTTTGTTTCATAAATTATTCCAAGTAGTATTAGTTTTCTTCTCTCATTAAATCTCAAGGTCACATATTTCTGGAATGCTTCTCTGGCTTAGGGTCTCTAAAATCATAGAATGAAAGCCCTCCCATGGACAGTAGAGGTCTTTCTATAATGTTGCTTAAGCATGGAGTTATCTGTAATGATACAATTCTTTACCATCCACACAAACAATGTCATAGGGATTTGAGTTGTTTCATTTCTTAAAATGCCTTAAAAGGTTTTATTTATTTGGTTAGATCTCATCTAAGATGAAATGTGAGTAATGCAACTTTTCTAATGGTAAACGGATCCTGCTTTCTGTATTGTTCCTTCGCTTAATTATTAAAATAAATGCTAAAATAGAGAGCATATGTTTTATATTTTCTGAATTCATAATGATCTTAACATTGTATGCAGAATAAATGTTTTAAACTAGACTCCTGATCTGTAGCCCCCGGAACTTTCTACAGCTCACAGTAACCAAGCTCCTTACCTGCAGCTTTGCAAGGCTGCAGGTGAATGCTTGTACCATTTCCAGTTTATTCTAGAAAGGACTGAACATGGTCAGAGGGAACCTAGAAGAGGGACAGTGTATAAATATGGGAATCTAGTTTATGATGGGATAGAAAAAGTTTTGCATCCTAAGTGATAAAAGGAGAAATACCTGATATTGTGCATAACAAGTGTTCATCACCAGGTCAGCCTTTAAACCACAAGAACCTCTGTTCAAGTAGATCTGCCACTTGACTTTGAGGAGAGTCACGTGCACAAGGCAATAGGAGCGGCCTATTCGGCCCTCCTCTCTGATGTGCCTGTGAGTTGATTTTTGGATAATTTCCCAAGGCAGTAAGTTACCATGTGTGCTGTGACAATCATGTCACCGTTGTTTATATATAAATCGGGCATGTTTGATTTCTGCACTGATGAGCTGCAGCTTTCTAGTGTGCACAGAGACTATGTTCTGCTGAGGCTTGTCTTCAGCCCAGTGCCCTTCCCCTGTGGGACGAGAAGGCACATTTCTGCTTCACAGAGCCAAAGTCTAGCAAAGGCTGTGAGACACCTGGATGCTGTAAACAAGATTAACGCTCTGGGAAGGTTACAGACAAGATAGTTCACCATATGAAATTTGTTTACACCTCCAAGTTTCTCCTAAGAAAGAGATACCTGTTATTTAAAGCTTTAAAAAGGGGGATCCCCTAATGTGAAGAACTCACGGGCAGGGTGGTGACTCAGTTCCCCCATGCTTGGAGCACTGGGTAAACAGGAAGAGCTTGGGGAAAGCTTTAGTTAATCCAGACGACTGCAACAAATATGCCACCGCTGGGCGTGGACAAGCAGCAGGGATTTGTTTCTTGTAGCTCTGGAGGCTCAAGATTCAAGGTCAAGTCAGCAGCAGGTTCCTGTCTGGTGAGGACTTGCTTTCTTCTGGTTCCTATTTGGTTCTTTTGCATGGTGTCCTCCCCCAGTAGAAGGGGAAAATACACTCAGTCTCTCAAGAGCACTGAACCAGCATGATCCTCTCCCAAAGGACCCCACTGCTTAATACCCTCATGGTCATGACTAGGTTTCAACATGTGGAGTTGTGGGTAACGTGGACATTCAGAGCAGGAAGAGAGGGAGGAGAGAGAAGACACCCATTCAGATGTCTCCCGAAGGCCTCACTCTCCTTGGCTTCCTCCCTTCCTTTGGGTGCTTTACTAGTGACAGTTGGCAGATTTGTTGTACCACAAGAATAAGGAGAAGAGAGATCTAAGTGTGCTTTGGGTCAGGTCATACCAAGTCAAAATCCAGAACTGGGCATACTTTGCAAATAAAGGGTGAAGAATAATCAGAGAACATAAGTTCCTTCTGTTAGTTTTGCTAACAGTCCCTCAGACTGTCACCTCTTTGGACATACAGCAGTAACAGTCTTTAGAAGATGTTGCTGCAGACATTGGTAGCCTGGCTTTCCACCAGTGCATGAATCTTGAGGGTTACCTACCAGCCCAAGCCAACCACAAGAGCACACATGCACCCATACCTGTCTGTAGCTTGAACATTCTTTTCTCTAAGAGGCTTTAGGGGTCAGAAAAGGTTATGCTAAATCTAGCAAAGAGTGACTAGCTTCATCAATGAGACAGCTATAAGTCAACATTTCCAAGAAATTCTCATTCACATTTAACATTCCTCGTGGATTTGGGGAAATTCACTTGCCATTTTATGTGAGGAATGAAAAAATTGGACAGATTCAAGGTAGGTACCGCCTTTGGGAGATGGTATGTAAAGCATCATGGGGGTTAACTTTTCTGTCAGCCTTTTAGGATCATAGAAAGGATGTACACTAGAGGAAATTTGTTTACCTATCCTCTTTTCTTCTCAGTTAATCTTCATTTATTCTGAAGGAAGAAGAACATTTGTGTCTGTCATTCCCATACCATCTTTTATGAATATGTGTGTGCACATGTGTTTCTTATTTCCCAAGTGGAAGGAATCCCTGCCAATTTAGAGAGATGGTTTGTCCGTTACTCTTATTAGAAAGTCTGATTTTAAATCCAGCCTTGATTTGGAAATTGAGAAGTGAGTGAAAGAAAGATAGCCTGGGCTGAGCAATAAGGCTTTGTTATTCTGATCGCTGGGGCAGCCTCTTTATGTTTACCCATCTCCTACAATGAGTAGAAAGACAACTCAAACCACTTATAAATAGAATCTAAGTCAAGCTGCTGATAGAGTTTGTCACTCAGTCTTTCATTGAGTTTAATTCAATGTGAATTTTGGTTGTTATATAGTGGGGACTGTGTTTTCTCACTCAGAATTGACTTCTAAAATGATTTCTTACATAAGTAATAACAAAGCAATAAATAAAGAGGGAAAATTGAACTCTGAAGCTTTCCTATGTGTTGCTCTGCCCATTAAAATTAAAAATAGTCATAATTCTAATTATTAAATATTCTCATTATTTTTGCTGATTGATATTAACTTTATTAAGAACTAAAACTTACATACAGAATATAAACCTAATAAAACTGAACATCAAATTCATACTTCTCTACAAATTTAAATGACAAAACTTTTTACAAAAACACTTCTTCTAAAACTTTCAACTTGATATTATGCTTAAGAACCTTCCAAGAAATTAAATAGGAAGAAACTACACCCAAACTTTGTGAAGTTAATATTGCACTAATATCTAAGCAAAAAGACATCATAAAAAAAGAAATTTGATATTCCTTATGAATATTCATGAGATAATTCTCCAAAAAAAAAAAACCCACCTGCAAACTTACTCTAACAGCATATTAAAAGGAATATACACTATCGACAGAGAATTTATCTCAGGACTATATTGTTGTTTAACATGTAAAAGTTAATCGATTTAAGATAGCATAAAAATAAAGAACAAAAAATCAGATGCTGAACTCAATCAATGCAGAAAAACATTGGATAACAGCCAACATCTTTTATGATAAAAATGAAGCAAATTAAAAATAGAGGATTTTTAAAAATCTGATAAGTAGAATATACCATAAAATCCCCACTGAACTATGTCACTTAGTGATGAAGACTGAATGATTTCCCCAGATGATCCGGACTAAAACAAGAATGTCTGTTCTCCCCATCTCACTCAACATTGTATTTTAAAAAGTAAAACTATTTCTAATTATAAATGGCATGATCTAGTGTATAGGAAATACTAAAGATTTCACACCTGTATGCAGAATTATTAGAACTTGTGTTTGTCAAGGTTGCAAGATACAAGATTCCTATACAAAAATCAACTTTATTTCCATACAGTAGCAATGAAATCTCAGAGTGAAATTAAGAAGACTTCATTTACAATAGCAACAAAAATGATAAAATGTTTAGGAATAAATTGAACCAAAGAAGTGCAAGACTGTACACTGAAAAAAAATCACAGAACATCATCAAAATAATTGTATAATTAATACTTATGAAAATGCAAAGACACCCCCTTATCACAGGTTGAAGAATTAATATTCTTAAACTATCAATACTATCTAAAGCAATTTGTAGATTCAGTGTAATCTCTATCAAAATTCCATTTACTTTTAATTTTGTAGCAATTGACAAGCTGCTCCCAAAATTCATATGGAAATGCAAAGGACCCAGAATAGCCAATAATCTTGAAAAAAGAATAAAGTTGGAGGATTCGTATTTCTAAGTCACTAAAGTTACTACAATCAACACTAATTAACACTAATCAGATGGTACTGAAATATGGGGGCATATTTGTTAGTATTGTTGAACTGAGCGCTTAAAAGTAAACCCTTGTTTTCATGGTTTATTAATCTTTGACATGGGTACCAAGACAATTCAATGGAGAACAAATAGTATTTTAACTTATACTGTTGGAACAAGTGGACAGCCACAAATAAAAGAATAAAGTTGGTTTCTTACCTCATACCCTATACAAAAATTAATTCCAAATGAATCATAGACCTAAACTATAAAACTTTTGGAAGAAAATAGAGGTTAAGTCTTCATAATGTGGAATTAGGCAGTTTCCTCAGGAAAGACACAAAATGTACAAGTCACAGAACATAAATTATACAGATTTAACTTCATCAAAACTGAAAACGTGCTGGGGATGTGGCTCAAGCGGTAGCGCACTTGCCTGGCATGCGCGGGGCGCTGGGTTTAATCCTCAGCACTACATAAAAATAAAATAAAGATGTTATATCCTCTGAATACTAATATATATATATATATATATATATATATATATATATAAATTCTCTCTCTTTAAAAAAACTGAAAACATTTGTGTTTCATAGGACACTGATAAAAATGTGAAATTCCATTTCACTTTATAGGAGAAAATATTTGCATGTTACATGTCTGGTGAGAGTTTCTATCCAGAATATACAAAAACACAACCTTAAAAAGACATATAACCTAATTAAAATAGAGAAAAAATTTAAATAGCTATTTCTGTGCAAAAACTATACAAATGACCAATGAATAATAAAAAAAAAAGAATGTTCAACATCATTGGTCATTAGAGATATGTAAATACAAACTACAACAAAATACCACTTTCCAGTCCTAGAATACCCAAGATTAAACATTCTGACAAAAATAAATGTTGGCAAGAATGGAGAAATCGAAACTCTCATACACTGCTGGTAGAATTGTAAAACAGTGCAGATGATTCAGAAAACATTTTCTTGACTCCTCACAGTGTCAAACGTAGAGTTACCACAACTCAGCAATTCCAATTTGAGTAAAATTTTCATACCCACAACAAATAAAAGGCACATTTATACAAAAGTTGTACATGAATTTTCATATCAGTGTTATAAATTTATAACATTCAAAAAGTGGAGACAACCCAAATGCTCATGAACTGATAAATGGATGGATAGATGAAATGTGGTATGTCCACACAATAGAATAAAAAGGAGTAAAAATGTCTTGTTCAGTGAGTCTTACTGCTCTCCCTCCTGTTTTCTAATTTATCTCCTCCTACTGGGAACATTCTTCAAACTAATGGGTGATCCCATGTTCTCACCTGTCTTCTCCTTTCTTTTGCACTGGAGTGCTTACTGGGCCCACTGTTGCATGGATAAAACTTGAAACATTTATGCTAAATGAAAGAAGACAGACAAAAGTAGACATCTAACATGATTCTGTTTATATGAATGGCCCAGTGTTGGGAAATCCATGGAGACAAGTCATTAAGTGGTTGTTCGGAGCTAGGGGAAGAGAAGAGTGAGTGGTGACTGCTGAGTACACGGTTTTCTCTTGTGCTGATGAAAATCATCTGAAATTAGCAAAGAGTGATTTTGCACAACTCTGAGGTGATACTAAAGAACATGAAATTATACACTTTGAAATGGTAAATTTTATGGCATATGAATTTCATCTCCATAAAACTGTTACAGGAATAATTTCCACATTAGAGATGTCTAATGTTATCATTTTTAAAAATCAAAGAGTCCTTCCTACCATTAAGAATCTGCAGCACTTTAGTGCATAGCTAAGTGAATGGAGGATCACATTCTTCTTTAAGCTCATCTATGGGTTTGCTTTTTTACCAGCTATGTAACCTGGAGAAAATATTCATCTAAACAAATGAGATTTGGGAGGCTGATATTGGGATTAAACTGTGACACTTGTTTTACTTAGCAGTCACCTGGCAGTCTTCTAAGCACTCCCTGGCACTGGGAATGTCTTGTGTATGTACGTCGCATAAAATATTTTACTTCTCATGTAGTTTCCCCATCAACAACAAGTGAGTCCCTGCTTTTTCTTTTTGCTTCTTTCCTTCCTGCTGGTAAACAACTTAACACGGGTGATTCCTCTGATCTGTTCATAGATTGAGATTTTGCTCAAAATATCAAAATGGAAACAGTTATATTTTAGTGTGCATTGTGAAAAGTGACACATAAAAAGCACTTAAATAGATCCAAAACTGATATTTTGGATCTTTATATAGCTTTGTATTTTCCCTCTTTTACAATTTAAAATGGAACTTAACATCTTACTTGAGTGCTCTTTTACTGGGATATAATTCTTACCATTCTGTGCCACGCAGACTCTTTTCAGTGAGTGCCTTCTTTGCCTTTCATTTGGATATTAAGCTGGGCAAATTTATTGGCTCCCACACTCCGTGTCAACCATTTATCATCTCTCAGCTTCCTGCCATTAATGTAAAACTCTCCAGCCGCCTTCATGCCAACTCAGGAAGAAGATTTGGTTTCTCTGAGCAGATGGAGTGAGGGAAAAATAGAACAGCAATAAACAAGAGAGGTTGATGTTGCTCTTTTTCCGAGAGTGTCACTTGCCACCTCATTTGGGTGGGACCCTCGCTCTCATGGTCTGAAGACTTATTTTTGTGAACTTTTTAAAAAAAGGTTTATTATTAGAGAATCTTCCCACAGCTCTCCCTTTGCCTCTTCTCCCCTCCCTTTCATTTAAAGAAGGATGAGTTCTGGCAGGAGGATTCTGTGTGTCTTTGCAGAGTACTGGGGGAGGCCACCTGCTGTGTCTTCTAAAGAGCAGAGGCTTTCCCCTCCCTGGGATCAAAAACAGGCTCTATGGGACCATTCCGGGAGACCCCTGAGCCAGGAGAGCTCTGCTCAATGACATGCTCACTGTCTGTGCTGGGGAACCCAGGAAGTTGGGTGGAGCCCAGCCAGGTTAGCAGCCAAACTGCAGGTAACTAGATGAGCTCCTCTAACTTGGGATTCCCAGTGAGTCATGGTATCTTGATCCTGGGAACTGGAAAGGTAACTAGTGAACATCCAGTTAATCCTCATTCATCTTACCAGTGAGGAGGATGGGGTTTAAAGTTTTACATCATTACTCAAAGTCTGACAGAAGAACTGGGGATGAGAGAAGTCACAACTTTTTGCTTTCCTCCCTTTGGACTATCTAAGAAAGATTCCGCTACCATGTGTCAGATGAATGTGTGAGACTTTGAAGACAATGGGTTCAAGGGAATCACCTGGCATTTCTGACAATGGATATTAGGTTTTCATTCTGAGTCACCATGATTTCCCAGTTGATATCTGTTGAGTGTGATGGTGGCGTTCTGCTTAGTCCAGAGCAAACCTGCTTTCTACTTCTTTTATGGATTGTCCTTCCCTTGACTTCAGCTCTGGTAGGGCATCTGGCGTCTCTGTTGTGTGACTCAGGGCCGCTGCTGAGTGCATTGCAAGAACTACTCACAGAAGGACAAAGCCACTCAGGGTGAGACTTAGAAGAGGTGAGTTCTCTCCAAGAGCTCTTTCCCCGCCCATCGTGTTTCCTTAGAATTAGGAGGTGCCACAAGACCGTCACCACTTTAAAAGCATCTGCTTTCTCAAGAATGTTGCCATTTAAGTATCTCACCCTTCTCTTATTCCCAAACCCAAAGCCTATCCATTTTCTTTTCTTCATTTACCCAAGACTTTGGCACCAGTCTTGCAGCCTTCTGAGCTCAGTCCTGCTTAGTTCCTAAAGATGTCTGACCTACCCTGGCCTGGCCTGTTCTTTGACACCTTCGTCTCCAATGTCTTCCTCCATTCTTCATACAAGTAATTTTCAGACCCTTGGCTTTCCATTGCTGGAAGATATCCACTTCCGAAACCACTAATTAAAACATCTTCATCTCTGACCCCAGACTGCTCTCCTTCCAGGCTTCTGGTCTATCTTCTCCCAACGGGATCATTCTTCCACCTTCTTTGGCTTCCCAAGTTCACAAACCCTTCACTTTCTCATTGTTGTCTTAGTCCCATTTCCAGTGATCCTTAGGCCCATGTCCCAAGGTCACCAACTGCATTTTCCAGGTACATTACAGCTGTGGAGCAATCCGACTGTCCACGCCGTGTTCCTGCACTCTGGTTGTACCTCAATTGTGTGGCACCACCCCAAATCCTGCTTCCCTTTCTCTAACTGTCCTACTTTTCCACTCCTCAAGTATCTGAACTTTCTCCTATTCTCCATCATTTCTAAGGAAAATTAAAACAAAACAAAAAAGATACTTTCCTCAAATTTCCAAAACCAAAGCTACAATCTCAGGCACCTCTGAGGGCCTCTTGTATCCCTCCCTGCAATAAACCCATTCGGCTCCCTCCACATGTCCTCTGAATCCCATCGCATTCTCAAGAAATTCCACTAGCGTGCTTATGCTATTCATGATGATTACCAAATGACCGCTTTGTACTAATTAATGAGAGCATTATGTTTCCCTTAAATATTTTTATATAATGCAATTTTGTGGTTTTTTCTTTTTCTTTCTTTCTTTTCTTTTTTTTTTTTTTATATGTAAGAACAAATTTTGCTTTCCTAAAGTAATATGTTTTTTTCTTTTTGGCCAGGGGAGGGGTTGTTTAATATCATCTCCAGCTATCGCTTCATTAATTTTCATACCTGCACTGACATGAATAACCCTCTTTCTGGACAAGAGTGCAAATCCAGCTCTAAGCTTCTAGCAACAGAAGGACGATCTGCCTTTCCATGCTCTGGTGTTTGAAGGGTGCCATTCTTACATAAACCATAGAGCATACCTTCTGTATGGGTGTAGCAGAGAGAGTACTTAGTTATGCAAGTCTGAGGTTTCAGCACTGCCACAGACTGGCTTAAAACAGGTGACTCTGGGCAGAAATCTCTAATCCATGTCTTATAAGACTAAAGACAGTATGGCGTTTGTTATCAGAGACAGGCATTTGAATATGTGCTCTATTACTTACAACTTACGTGAATTTAACAAAGTTATGACTTCTTCAAGGAAAATGTGGGACTCTTAACCTCAGCGGAGACTTATTCAAGGAAAGATGGAGTGGTCATTCATTATGAAAATCAGAGATGACAGGCACTGTACTGTAGAACAGGAAATGCAGGATCCTGGGGCCAGACTGTGGCTCAGTGGTAGCATACTTGCTTGGCATGTTTGAGGACCTGGTTTGATTCTCAGCACCATATATAAATAAATAAAATAAACGTCCATCAACAAGGAAAAAAAATGAAAAGAAAATGCAGGATCCTAAAATCTTGACTGACAGAAGCAGGTGATTGAGCATGGGGCATTACTGCCTCAACTGGAAGGAAGGTCTGTAGAACAGATTTCTCAAGTTCATAGAGCAGAGGAAATCATAAATCCTACTGGTTGGCAGAGCCAGAGATATTGCTGTCCTCTTCCGAGGAAGGGTTGGAGGGACTTCAGTCCAGTTGGAGTTATAAATGCTGATCTGGAATGAGTTAAAATACGAGGACAGGGTTTGACCAGCTAGTTATATTCTCAAAATCATCATGACCGGCTAGGTGGGATCATCCAAAATCTAGCATATTGTCACGATGCTTTGCAAAATGTCTTCATTGAGTTAAAACAGAGTCCTCCTCTTATCGTCTTGTATTTCTGAGCACTGATGCATAGGGAGTATTTGAATGTGGTAAATGATGATGACACTTACCCTCAGCTTTACCTGAACATGAGATTCATTGAGGACATTCATAAAACATGTTGCTTGAGCCCCATTCTTAGAGGTTCTGATTCAGCCGATCTGCAATGTTGCCTGGTAATTCAAATGAACCATATTTAAAAAGGAGCTGCCATATTTGACAATGTTGCTCAGTGTGGCCTATGGATTTGTGCAGATTTTGCTTCCATAATAAACCTCTTAGGAAAATCAGTGGCTGCAACAAACTGACCCCAGTTCTCTCATATTACTCCTTATTTCTTCTATGTGGCCTTGTTAGATTTAAAAAATAAATAAATAAACATTTGTTTTGCACTATGTGTGCATTTCAAAGACCTTTCAAATATTCTGGTAGGCTAGTAAAACTTTCTAAATAAATGTGGCCATATACATTATAATGTGGAAGGACAGAATTAGGAGTTTTCCTTAGTTTCTCTAAACCTCAACTTTCTCATTTGCAAAGTGGGAATTATATACATTAAAATGAAGTGCCTCTGAGTGTCATTTTGATGATTAAACAAACCAAAATATTTAAAATGGTGCTTTGACTTATATTGGCTCCTCAAATGTTAGTTATTATTTATAAAAATAGTGAATTTCATTTTCTTTAGTTTAAAAGGGATATTATTTATGTCTAAATCCACCTAGCAGTCTTCCAAAGGACCTTTAGAAGGAGGGGTAGTGGTTCTATATTCTGTCCGTTCATTTTCCATGACTAATGATGTATCAAATTTGAGAGAATATTTCTATTTGTTTTAGTGAACTTTTAAACATTTAGTATACTGCTCGCTGAGAATGCTATTGAAGTTTAAAACTAAACTTGAACTAAGACTATTTTAAAAGTCTGTAGGGGGAGAAATTAAACTGTGCCTTTTAGGCATTTTTTTTTTTTCCATTTAGGGAACAGCATGCATTGGGCTTTTAATTTTGTTGACTGTTGCATTAGGATCTTTGTAAACTAGCACAGAAGGCGCCCTTTGTGTTCCCACCCTCTCCTCCAGGCCTTGATCCCCTGGGGAATTTATAATCTGGACCTGATGCTGAAGCATCGCCTCCATATTGATGTAATGAAAGGAATCTGTGACCGTCAACCCATATACCTTATCCAGGGACACAGATTTAGAAAAAGCCTTCTCCCTTTGAAAGAATCTGCTCTAACTGCCTTCAAAGTACAAGGACAATTAATTTGTAACCAGAGTACATGTTTTTATTGCTAGTCTTAAAGGTAATTGATGCCTGACTATTCTTGTGCTATGAATCCATTGGCATCTAAGCATTTGCAAGTATTTGAATTGTGATCTGCTGAAGATTTTAACCCCTTAAATATTCTTAGAGTGGTATGAAAGCAGAAATGTGCACTGTTCAGCAAAGGAAGGAAAGAATGAATATGTGGTGGGTGAAGTCATTAGAAATGTAAACGAAGTCCAAATTTTGCTGGTGTTCCTCAGTATGAATTTCAGCAGAGAAGAAATAAATTCTTTCTGAATTTGTATTCTTTCTGTATCTGGGTTGAAACCATACATGAATTTTCTTCTTATTTTTTTTTTCTTTTCATTATTGGGCTCTAAAGAATATTGTAATTATATATTTTTAAAAGGAAGATTTTGTTTTCTTTATTGTGCTTTTTAGCAGTTCTGTATTATGATATAATCATTTACCTTCTGAGATGAATTATTATAGACTAAAATGGAGATTTGTCTTCTTGGATCATCAGTAGCCATATTCTTTTTTTTTTTTTTTTTGTATTTTAAAATTTGTATTCCTATCTCCTATGATTGATAAAATAGGTGAAGTGTTGTTTTATTTATCTTGGTATCTAAATTGATGTCTTGGTAATGATGTACAAAACATGGTGACCATCTTCATGATTTCCTGGCTATTTTTCACAGTTAGCTACTTAGACATAATTTTCTTTGGTGGCATTCATTGTTAAGGAGGGGCCTTGGTTCTCTGAGGGCCTTTGATGCTGAGCTTGGAGAAGACTGCACAGCACACTCTCTCTCCCTGCCTTTCTCTCTCCTGCTTTTCCTCTTTCTTCCCCACCCCACTACCCCCCACCCCCCCACCCCGCCTCCCTCCGTTCCTCCTTCTTTCCCTCCTCCACCTTTACTCATGTGCTCTCCCTCTCCTCCTTTCTCTGTTTCCCAATACACTTTTGGTATATTTTGTATTCTTTCTGTATCTGGGCTGCAACCATACATGAATGGGTTGATCCTGTGATTTGAAAAAAAAAAAAAAAATCAATTTATTTTTCATTAAAACATATCATGTCCATAGTGATTAGAATTTTTTGTATAAATTTATAGATTTATAGATTTTGTATTCAAATATTCTTTCCCTGATTTACTTAAGAGTTCAATACCTGGAATCAACAATGCAACCATGTTCGTAACTCACAGTGTGAATTTCTCATCTAGCACTGCAGCTTCTTTGGAGAGATTAGGCCCCATTTCATTTCCCCTTTCTTCCCGCTGGTTTTTTTTCTTGTCCTAGTGACAATGCTAAAGGCATCATAAGAGATCCACTCAGTACTTACAATGATCCTGGATTTTTTTTTCCTCTCAACAAACTGATGGATTATATTTCCCACTTTATAACACTCATGCTCTGAGGAGCACGTGGCATTAGCAATGTCACAGAGCTGGTGAGAGCTGGTACTCTCTGGAACACAGCACTTTCCAGCCCAGAGCCTCTCACAAGATGTATTTTGAAAAGGACAGGTCTTTCTTGCAAGTTCTAAAGCTTCTCCCTTTCTCTATTTCCTGCATTGCAAAGAAGGACTCTCTCAGGGGGGTCTGGGGTTGTAGCTCAGTGGAGTGCTTGCCTAGCACATATGAAGCATTGAGTTCAATCCTCAGCACCACATAAAAATAAATAAAGACATAGTGTCTGTTTACAACTAAAAAAAAAACTTAATAAAACAAAGAAAAAAAAGGGACTTTCTCCCAGGACTTTCAACATCAAAGTTTTTACTCCTGCTCTTCAAATGATGGCTGGTTATGATTGATTTAGAAGTATGTGAGAGTTCACTGGATATCATAATAGGCAAAAATACTTTTTTTTTCACTTAAAAAGTTAACTGTAGGCTGCATTTTGCATTTTGTGCATGCAGCTCTTCACCAACAACAGCAAATACCAGAAGAGATAAAGAGAGCTTGACATAAGCCTAAGAGATTTAAGTGTCCTCTGCTTGGGTTCTTCTCTTTCCTCTCCCAGGGCCACACAGTCGGCTGCGGTTCAAGGCTCTGGAGTCAGGCTGCCCAGGTTCCAATCCTGACTCTACCATCTCGGTTTTTCACCTTAGGAATGTTTTACAGCTACTTTGTGCTACTTTTTCTTCATGTTTAAAATGGGACTTTCATAAATTTTAAAATTCCTGTGCAGATTAAATGTATACGTACATTAAAAGCACAAAGTCAATAGGAAGTACTCACTCACCATCTGTTAGTGAGCCTCCTTTCTTTTGGGGAGGCTCCTCTCAAACCTCCGTTCTGCTTCTTACAAGCTGCTGGACTCTAACAAGTACATGTCAAAACTAAAACTTTCCAAATAGCGCTTCTGCTTAATGTGGGAGGGGAGACGGGTAATGTGGGAAACTGCTCACTCTGTTTCAGTTGTCAAGTGGTACGGCTGATGGATTCTTTAAGAATTGCACAATTCCTTTGGGTTTCAGGATCTGTTTGTTATAAATTCAGGTTTCAGTGGGAGATTTCCAAATGCCCATAGCCAGGCAGCAGATAGTTTGTGAACATCTCGGAATTTGTTACAAGAACTTCCAATACCATTTAAATAAGGGTGACTTCTTTCAAGAAGAAGATCCTAGAAAAACTGCAGTATGTGCGATCAATAATGTTTCTCAAAAGCCCCGTATTTTTGACATTCATTTCAGCGGTTTCCTTAGTAAAGCTAATAAGTCAATTAAAAAAAAAATAAACTTTAGCACACCTGAGTAGGAAATTCTAGATATGGAAGGCTAAGAGTGATTTTAATATTAACTGTTTCCTTCTCCTCCCTGTTTGGGATGCCATTTTAATACCTGTATTTTTCCACTAACAGGAACAGTGAGATCCTCTTGAAGGAGTCATGCATGACGCCATTAGCAGGCATTAATACCTCAGCTTGCATCAATTCAGTGCTGATCACCTAGCATCCGTTGGGACAATGAGCAGAGATGGGCTTAATAAGGCCCTGGCCTGCCCAGAAGAGGCCAGTCTCCTGCAGGAGCCAGGGAGGGAGCCCAGGATAGAAGGGCTGCACGAGCTCTACCCTCCTGAACCCCACCCTGATCCTGGCTCTTCCTTTTCCTCTCCCTTGCTTGATTTTGTCAAGTTCCAATAGCCTATGAATTTAGTTTTCATGTATTTAACTTGTTTTTTCTTTAACGATATCTCATTTCACTGTAAACAGAAATCTGCTGATTTTTATCAACTGCTTCAGATTTGTCTCTCTGTATCCCATCGGTGACTAAGATGATTTCTTCAGACCACCAGCTGTGGCAGAAGGGCAGGTGCCAACCCTCTACATACAGAGGAGAGTTCCCCAAGACCCACACAAGCCCTGCTAAGAGATCCAGATCCCTACCATTGAGTGACTACCAGCTGTCCATTGCATCAAAGACTTCAGCTTCTCTCTCCCAGCCCAAGCACAAAATAGGATGATCTCGAAATTTCCATTTTCCTTCTGTTCACGGCACTGTGTGGCTGGAGCCAGGGCCTTTCTTCTTCCCTCCCTTTCTTTTCTTCTATCATTTTCACCAGGCGTTGTCAGGGCACTAGATAGACAAGCAAGTTAGTCCACATTAGAGTCTGCTCAATACAGAACGTGATGCTTCCCCTTGTGGCAAGGAGGATCATCACTATTTAACTCCCGTCTTGGTTGCATTTCATAATCTCCATAACTAATATTTTGTAGGGTGGCAAGAAGCCAGAAATACGTTGCTACAAATTACCTTCACCTGTGAAGCCCTGAGTGCTAGCCAGAGCAGGTTTATCTGCCCCATCCAATCTTCAGTTAAGCAGATCTCCACTTAATGCAGGTGCAGAACAGTATGCCCTTAGCACATGGGTGAACTGGAGATGGGCCTAGGTAGAATCATTGTGCCCGGTCACATCACTGCAGAACGCTCTGGGAGCTGGGCAACTGAGGCTCGGCATTTCTGTGGTCCTTCCTGAGGCTCTTGCCTGGACGGCTCCTCGCTGGATGGCCAGGCATCCTTCACAAAGCAGCCTGACGTGATCTCGCCCAGCTCGAAGGCCCAGCTAAATACTCACACATCTGTACGAAACTGAGTGTTGAGAATGAAAGAGAAGGGAAAGAGTGTGGATGGTAGTTTGTAGTTTTAAAAACATGTCAGACGAATTCTATTGGAAGCTTCATGAGAGCAGAATCAAAGTATGTGACTCTAGTAAATTTCCCCTCTTAATTAAAAAAAAATCATAAAAATTAGACAAATAATAACATTTTTAAACAATGGCATCTTCAGTGACTCTCAAAGAAATGAAATATAACAAAGAATGTCTTTGAGTTTTTTAAATCATGTTCCCATGGAGATAAGACTCTTAGCTTCTCACAAAGGGCACATCACTAAAATAATATACTAAAATGAACAATGGCATTATTAAAAGTAGAGAACCTAGCCTAAGCCTGTTCACTTGTTAAATTAACTTATTATGATTTACACACACAATTGTGAGAATATAATCCACTTTAATTTTCTTATTTGTAGTAATTTTCGCATTCTCTAATTCTTCATCTCAACCCAGAGATGGTTAAGTTGAGCAAGTGGTTTCCATCTGATTTATCATCCATTATTACTATCTTTCCCCATTCTACCCTGGTGGGATGCATTCTCTGTAATATAGTTATATGGCAAAGGGAGCATTGTCATTATCATCTTTACTTGCCAAAGGGAAAGCTGAAATTGATGAGGTTAACTTATCCAAGTATTATAGCTGGTGCAAGGTGAAGCCAGGTTTTGGAGTTAAGATTTCTTGATTATAAAACCTAACATTTTCCAGAAACTGAGTTATGATCATCTCTCCAGGATTTCATTTAACCCTAGTACATAAGAAGAGCTTAATAAATGCTTATTTTATTGATAATTAAATACATATAATATTGTCTTTATGGAATATCAACACACTTTGCTTTTCTTCTCTGTGTATACCTGTGAACAATAAGTAGATTGTAGGCAGAGCTGGTTAGACCTGGTTGTGTTACTTTTGCAGAATATGCACATCTCTTACCCTAAAATGTGGACCAAACCAGGCTGCAGTGGTACTGAGGCTCCTTCTCCTGCTGTAGGAATAGTCCCTGCCTTTATGCCACCAGGGCCATATGCTGCTATTTTAATGGTTTGGTTTAATGGCTTCACGTCAACTTTATTTTCTGTTTCAAACCTGTTATGTAACATAAACCCACTGTGAGGGAATGTTCTGTTTCTAAACTGAAGTGAGGAGCTATGCTATTTCAACCATTTACTTAGTAAAAAGAGAACCATTTATCTGAAGTGTGAAAGTAACTAAATAGGGCCCTGAGGTAGCAGCAGAACCATCTTCTCTTTCTCTACTGTTCTAAGACTTGATGCTTTCCTCCATTTCAACTTGGATTTTTTTTTTTCAATCATGCCAAATCCAAAAACTTTGAATCATGAAATTTAGTGGTTAACTTTTCCAGGGTTTCCATAAGTCATTGGTAAATGTCAATGTTCTTTGTATTCCTTCTGTTTGATCTTAGAAAGCTTGACTAATGAGCAGTATACTACTAAAGTATACTTCACATACTCAGAAAGGAAAGAGGAGAGAGCTTACCAAGTATTTTAGATTATTTCCTTTAGAAATCACTAGCCTGTCTATAATTCTCCTAGTTATAAATGGGCTAAATATTTTATTAGAATTATTAACATATTAACATTAACATTATAAATGTTAAAGCAAGATATGAATCTATTTTTCAAACATAATAACTGATGATTGTGAGTGTGTAGAACAGTGTTGGAGCTCATACCCTGATGGTAGATGTTCAAAATAGTAGAGAATTTTTGATAAACAATTTAAAGTGTCCATAAAAATTATTTTAAAAACATATATTTTGATTCAAACTTTCTTTTTCTTAAGTCATATCCTAATGAAATAATTTGTAACATGTATATAGATATAATTGCCAGTATATTGTTTACAATGCATGCTGAAATGAATGTCAAACTCAAAAGTAAGAAATTCCAACCAGTTGATAACAGGAGATTGAAAGTTTGCCAATAGGATGGAATACTATTTAGCCAAGAAGTATGGTGTGTCCATCATCAATTCCTACCTCCCTTCCTGTCTATTTATTTTAATGGTGTTGGAGATGGAACCCAGGCCACTGAACCACACACCCTGCCTCTGTTTATCTGAAGTGTTCACAAGGAAAGATGCTTATGATATACAATTTAATGAAAGGATTACAAAATGTAGTTTTAACTATGCACTTGCATGAACCATGCTCAAAAGTACATGGCAACATCTGAATGAGCACACAATTAGGTTTCTTTCTGTAAACCCCGGTGCATTTATCTGATCCTCGTTGGTGACACAATGTATACGTGTGGAGTCGGTCAAATTAGACCCTGGAATGGAAGTAACTTACAAGTGGCCGTTTCTCTTTCTTTTCCACTCAATAATTGGGTTGCATGGTGACTGCGTGTCCATTTCATTGGTAGCAAAAATTTCCCCTGAAAATGTGTTTGATTTCTATTAAGCAGGTTCACTACCATAGCAAGATCAAGAGAACTCCTGCTTTCCTCCTAAAAATCCCAATATTTACATCCACATTTGCTCCTCCTCTGTCCTGGAGAACAGTCGAAGTCCCCCCTCCTCCCCGGAAAGAACCCAAGAAACGTATCAGCCATCTTGTTATTTAGTGACAGTCAGTTATCTGGGCCTGAGTAAAGAAAACAAGACTCTTGTGTGATTAATCATTGGTGTCAATGTACTTTTCTGGTGCCAGACGTCAGTTCCTCTTAGTGTCTACCCTAAAACATGCCGATTTGGACAATACTTACATAACCCCCAAACATAAAAATGCCTTAAGAAGTAAAGAATAGTATTATTCTGTTCTGAAGTCTCTTCATCAAATGGACAGTCAGCAGAAATTATTCCAATAGAGTGGTCTGGAGAGGTCTTTCCACACTTGGAAAATAATCAGAAATTCTGCCACTGTGGGGATGAATAATCAATCAGTATGTTTTCAAGGCAGAAGATCAGAAGGCCGTTCCAGAGCTTTCAGCAACAAAAGGTTGGCACCAGTCCCCAGCAGCTGATGCACATGGCAGATAACTCGCCAATTACAGGACAGCTGGTCATGGGGCTTCTTTACATTTCTCAGGGTCATTGTGACAGCACAGTCTAAGAAGGTGGAATTACAGGATGTCTGAACGACTAGGAAGCTGCTGCTCTTTACCCACCTGAATTACTAATAGGGCTGCTGCAGCCAGGGTGACTCTCTTCTCACCTGGGGTCTGCTTTCATCTCTACCTTGATCCTCCGCAGGATCTGAGACTCCTCACTCAGACCCCGATTCCCTGATTCCTTTATTCTTCTGCTGCTTCCCTTTAGTTTAATGAATAGCAAAATGTCTCAGACACACAATAGAAACTCATTACAGCTCTCTTGCATTAACTTGGACACATCACCAGGAGAAACGAGTCCTTGAAGCAGAACAAAGGGGAGTGAAAGTTCATTATCCCCAGGTCATTATCTTGATGAAACCACAGGCAGTTGTGGTTCTCCCAACTCCAAATCAGCTCTCAGTGGGAGTGGGCCTGGCATTGCCCCACAGCCACGGAATTTGATTGACAGCTGGAGTCGGATTAAGCTTGTTGGGAATGTAGAGAAATGGAGCCACAGGGTCCTGAGCATCACCACGCTGTCAGAGCAGGTGGGGTCTCATCCCCTTTTCTCTTGGGAAGCACCTTAGACGTCACTAAGTAGGTGTTCAGTAAGGTTCCTGTAGTTCTACACTCCACCCCACTTTTAATATCTTTCCATTTCTCACATCAATATTTTAAGTATATATATGGCTTTTTGATTATTGAACACCTCTGCCTAAAGTAAAACTCACTAATAAAGTCTCATTTATTTAATTACACATACTGTATTCTATGCATCATGTCTAGACCATTTTTTTTTTATTCAGAGGGAGTAAAACCTAAGAATATCATTTTTCATGAAAATCCCTACTTCCTTTCCTCTAGGACCAATTTGGAGTGTTAGGCAATTAAAATAACTGCACTGGGAATTACAGTAAAAAAAAAAAAAACACTTTGTTTATAAAAATGCCATATTCTTTGTTTCCTAACAAGTGGACTTCTCCCTGGCCTTGGATTCCTGACTCATGTTGCAGACCTTGGTATTTTTCAAGGATTGGGAATATTTAGTGTGGTATATTTTTGATACTGAAAGTGCCAATGTGTTTTGAAATTCAGTTTGGCTACTTTGGGTTTGTTTCTGTATTTGGGTGTAACGAAAGGGAGTCACATTTTATAGAAAGTAGAGAATTCCTACAGAATTTCTATGACATCATTTGTTATATGTAAAATCAGCTTGTCTTCATGGGTTTACTACATAATTATGACAGATCAAAAATAGATGCCCTTACCGTGAGGCAGTTTTACCAAATCTCCCTTATCCATACATAACTGGCTTACCTGGAGCCCTTCTAGGGCCTAGTCAGCATTATTGATTAACAATTAAGTATATTCATCTATTGCTACCGTGATAAAGATAGCCCTTAGCTATCTTTATAGAACATCTCTTTATAATTATACATGAATAGGTTTTATTTCACCAATGAGGTTTTCTAATAAACCTTTTTGGGAGGAATAATTTTATAGTTACATAAAAATTAGCAAGATAGAACAGATTTATCCTGTATACTAAAAATTCTATTGTTAACATTTTTTCTAGTAAGACTTCAAACTTCTTTTTTTTTCACTTTTAAAAGAAATTATTTGACTGCAGGATATCATATGTATGAGAAGTACATATAGGATTAGTATGTGGTTCAATCTCAAAATCACAAACTGCTGAAAAAATACAGCACTGTCTGCACCCTAGGAGTGCTCATGTCCGCAGTCAGTTATACCTCTTCCCTCTTCCCAAAGGTGAGACTCTTTTGGTTCCCAACTCCAGAATAATACTGGATCTTTTTAATCTACCTGCTAGCATGACATGTTGGGTCTGACTGCGTCCAGTCAATATATGCCCATGAAATCTTCCTGCTTTTTGTTTGTTTGTTTGTTTGTTTTTTGATTTTTATCTTAATCTTGTTTTTATTTATATATGACAGTGGAATGCATTACAACTTTTATTACACATATAGAGCATAATTTTTCATATCTTGGTTATATACAAAGTATATTTGCACCAATTCATGTCTTCATACATGTACTCTGGATAATAATGTCCATCACATTCCACCAGCATTTCTAACCCCATGGCCCCTGGCTTCCCCTCTAACCCCTCTGCCCTATCTAGAGTTTTTCTATTCCTCTTACACTCCTCCTCCCTAACCCACCATGAATCAGCCTCCTTATCTCAGAGAAGACATTTGGCATTTGGTTTTTTGGGATTGGCTAACTTCAATTAGCACTATCTTCTCTACCTCTATCAATTTACCTGCAAATACCATGATTTTATTCTCCTTTATTGCTAAGTAATATTCTATTGTGCCACTTTTTTTAATCCATTCATCTAGGTTGGTTCCACAGTGTAGCAATTGTGAATTGTACCACTATAAACATTGGTGTGGCTGTGTCTCTGTAATATGTTGTTTTTAAATCCTTTGGGTATAGACCAAGGAGAGGGATAGCTGGGTCAAATGGTGGTTCCATTCCCAATTTTCCAAGAAATCTTTATAGTGCTTTCCATATTGGCTGCTTCAATTTGCAGTTCTGCCAGCAATATATGAGTGTACCTTTTCCCCACATCCTCGCCAACACTTATTGTTGTTTGTCTTCATAATAGCTGCCATTCTGACTGAAGTGAGATGAAATCGTAGAGTGATTTTTATTTGCATTTCTCTAATTACTAGTAATGATGAACATTTTTTATATATTTGTTAATTGAGTGTATATCATCTTCTGAGAAGTGTCTGTTCAGGTCCTTGGCCCATTTATTGATTGGGCTATTTGTTTTTTTGTTTTTTGTTTTTTTTTTTGGTGGTTAGCTTTTGAGTTCTTTATATACCCTAGAGATTAGTGCTCTATCTGATGTGTGAGGGGTAAAGATTTGCTCCCAAGATGTAGGCTCTCTATTCACCTCACAGATGGTTTCTTTTGCTGAGAAGGAACTTTTTAGTTTGAATTCATCCCATTTATTGATTCTTGATTTTAATTCTTGCACCACAGGAGTCTTATGACTTCAAACTTCTTGATGACAATGGCCATTTATCTTCAGAGCCCCTTGTAGCACAAGAACTTATTTTGTACTTGGTATTTACTCACTAGTTTCAGGAAATTGGGGATAGATAGACAATCAAAGAAGCCAGTTTTAGGTCTGTTATAGTCCATAGGTAAACAAGAGTGGTGGTCATATTTATTACAAAGATGATACAAACACCTAATGTAAGAGTAATTTCTGGAGCAAACTATCATGTATTTTAAGTTTCCTTATGTTGTCTCCAAATGATCATAATGGTGGCTTTCATGATGCAAAGTTTTACCCAATTTAAATCAGAAAAGCTGATGAAATCAAAGTTTGTCCATTTCTCCAAATCAATTATCAGTTACCTTGGGAATAATACTTCAGGACAGATTGGTGTTTATTTCACATATCTTATTTACATATTTTACGAGCTGGTTTATAAGATGAATCATGCCAGTGAAGTTTTTCACATCCCATTAGTGATGAGAGCCCTTGGAAAATATGTCACCCAAGGTCCTTTTTAGCCAACTTTGAAATCCCTAGCAGTCATCTCTGTAAATATTGTATTCACTCTACCCACATCAGCTTGACAAGGCCTGTGCTGATGTGCACTGAGCTTCCAAAAGCAATCAGAGAAACATGCTCAGCCTATTGGAGAGCTCAGAGAACTCACGTTGCTTGAGCTACATGTGAAGAAAAGACGAGAAGCAATGAACCCTGGAAGCCTGGCCACTCTGAGATGTGGTGAATGGTGTTGGCATCCAAAAGAAAAAGCTCTGCAACTTTAAAAGCTGCTCTTTGTATGGAGAATGTTGTAATTTAAAAGCAAAGTAGACATTTTGGGGGGCTTATTTGCATTTGAGTATCCTTCCAAGTGGGGATTTTTATAACAGCATCACTAAAGGGATATAAGAACTAAAAAGACATTCGGTGGAAAATAGATACTGAAACAAAATGTACACAATTTCTATTAAATTCTGAGTTACTTCCTTAGAATAAATTCCAGGAATAAGATAAATCAAAAGTCCAAAATATCACCTGTTGCCTGAAATTCCTACTATAATCCCTGCTTTGGAAAGGAATTGATCTCTCCCTATGAATGCCTATTCCTCCAAAGTCAAATCTGCCGTGATAATTGTTGAGAAGTGGGTCACCTCATAGCCTGGTAAAGGAGTTAATCAATGATAACTAGAGACAGGTACCTCCTCATGGAGAGGGGTCATTACCAAAGGCGACAGTCATTCGGTTCCATGGAGATGAGGCTGCTTTGCTACCTATAGGAAATCACTTGGCTATAGGGCCACGGTTCCAAATGGAGGCTTCCACACAAACTTCTGTATATGGCAGGCCTTGGTCTGTAGGCTGGGTAGCCCTGCACAGTCCAGATGGATCTAGTGAAAGAATTCTTTTCTATTCCCGCAGTGAACCATGTAAACCTAACTTTCTGAAGTGACTCATCCCTTGTCTCTCCCTAAGCATAACCAGACTGATAGAAGGTGCCTAGAATAATCTCCAGCTCCTTTTTGAAGCACCAGCCTATTAGAAATTCTCCTTTTCCTCTTTTCCCAGGGCCCTGGATGCTCTATCTTCCCTCCTGATGGAGCAAATAATGCTTTGTTTTATTTTGACTCGTTTGTTTGAATAGTGCTAGTCAATGCAGAAGCAGGGCCTGCCAGTTCCCTGGTGAAATCGGAGACCCTTGGGCACTTGACTGCATTTGACAGCTCCTCCATCAGTGGGGTAGCACAGTTTGTTCTCCGGAGAGCTATGAAAAAGAAGAGGGGGACTTCGCGACCACAACAAAGAGGCACCAAGCAGTGAGTGGAAGACAGGGGCCTCTTCCCAGATGGTCAGTAGCTGGGTGGCAACTGCAGCTTCCTTGCTCAGTTTAAAGTCTCTTTATTCTGGTTCTAGTTATGGGCACTGGGACTATTAAAAAAACAAACACATTTATCCTAGCAAGAGGTTCCCATTTTTGAAGAAAACTGGCACAACAGAGGGCACGGATGTCTCCTCCAGGCATTTCTTAGCACTTTGTGCATTATCTTGATAAGTTTCTCCCATGCCCACATTTTAAGAAAGAATGAA
Source organism: Callospermophilus lateralis (assembly GCF_048772815.1). NCBI lineage: Eukaryota > Metazoa > Chordata > Mammalia > Rodentia > Sciuridae > Callospermophilus > Callospermophilus lateralis. The sequence goes on along the minus strand of NC_135316.1, from coordinate 102,597,130 downwards.
TAAAAGAAAGAAGGAGAAGGAGCAAAAGAGAGCTAACACTTGGCAACAAAAGCAGGTACTTATTAGCACCATCTGTGATGTAGCTAAGTTTACCTGGGCTTGTCATCTCAAAATGCAAATGTTCTCAGTTTTTAGCATCATATTTTCAAAGAAACGAACACATGGTTCCAGGGTCAGCACATTCCCTACGCTCCCCAGTCCACCATTAAACACAGAAACTCCCATCTCAATAATTTGGGCAGCTTCATCAGATTTACTTTAGAAAGCTGCTATTGCCATCGAGTTAGTGACCATTTGGAGAACAGAGCCTTCAAAGGGGTTCTGTTTATTTTTACCTTTTAAATTTTGTATTTTCTCATTGAGACTGTATTAGAACATGTACTTGGAGTCACCACACCCCCATAATTTTTCATAGGGCCCATTTCATTTACTATCTATTCACGGCCTTCTGGAATGTTCTAAGTAATATATTTGTTAGCATAGTACAGTCAGTTGGGCAAAACTTACTGGTGAAAAAATTTGAATTTGATTCGTCACACGTGACCCAGATGATCAGGTGATTCAACCTTACAGATTTCAATTCTCCCATTCTTTATGAATGATTTCCAAGTGTGACTGTTCATATAACACATTAAAGCAAGTGTTTATGTTAAACTTTGGAGCCTTGCCATCATCCACTTCCAATTCTGTCTTTTGTTGGCTTTGCTATTTATTCCAGCGAAAGTGTCTTGTCTGTTGGTTTATTGGTTTAATGTGATTATCAACTTGACTTGCTTTTCCAGAGCAATAGTATTTATCAGTGCTTCACGGGTCATGGTGGGAACTTCTTCCAGAAGACACTTGCTGAGGACGGAATACCAGTAGTGACATTGCTCTTAATCCCTTAGTAAGGGTTCCTTAGCAAAAGGACAAGAAGATTCTATCAGTACTAGGAGATTCTATCAGTACTAGGCAACAAAGTGCAATGGTGACAAGCCCTAGTCTGGCAAATCTGAGAAGCTGTTCCTGAGATGTCAAACTGCCATCAAGTCAAAGGTCAACCCTGTTAGTAGCCTCCGTGTCTTACCTGGGGTGCACAGCGTTCAGGGCTTTCACAAGTAATTTTAGCATTTCCATCCTATCACGCTTCTTTGCAGTTGAAAAGAAACTGGTATTGCCCAGGTCAGAGGACTGTCCATCCTCTGCTGCTTCTTGGAGCCAGTTTTATGTCACTCAGATTTAGGTTACCTTTCTGCCCAAGACACCAGTGCCCATCAATGTCAGCAGAGTCCAGTGTCTCCAAAGGAAAAGAAGTAGGCTGTCTTCTCCACTCCATGGCCACGGAGCCAGTCTTCTATAGCGACCTTATGGTGAAGGTTAAGGACTGTAAGATCAGCCCAGTTTTTACTGTGCTCTTAGAGTCAACTTCTGGGACCTACCAGTGACAAAGTAACTGGAAGCTGCTCTTCTTTGACAATGGAATCAGCGTGCCTTGCTCTCATTTCAGTAGTTTGCAGGTTTTATTCCCCCCTTTCATCTCTCCTGGAGGGGCACAGCTGACTTCCAACGGTTTATATGTGTTTCGTATGTCTCTGTGTTCACAATGAACCATTTCTAACTGTGGAGTCGAGCTGTCCCAAGCACTGAGCATAAACTGGAACAATTTTGCACCAGTTGTGGTGACCCCAGAAGGTGCACATGCAGGACCAGGGTCAGGGTGGCAGGTCCCCACACACCTCCCAGACTTGCGTGTGAGTCACGAGCCCAGGCCACCATGTATGTGTCCCAAGAAGAATCTATATCTCCTTTTTCTTCTAGGTTTCTTGGAATACTCCCACTCTCTTCTTCATTCACTTGGTACACCCACTCATAGGTTTTAAATTTAGATGTTATTTCCTTGGAGATCATTCCTGACCTACCCTAGACTGAATGAGACCACCCTTATAAGTAATTCTGTAATCCCTCATGCAGTCCATAGTGCAGGATTTGTATCCCTGCAATGTATTACCATGCAATGCAGTGTTAATAGTGTTAATATTTCTCTGTATTTGCAACTCTGTACGTGAATAGGGTGCACCCGTGTTCTTTAAACTGGCAGGAGACAGCCAAGCATCATGGCACATACCTGCAATCCCAGCAGCTTGGGAGGCTGAGGCAGAAGGATCTCAGTTCGAGGCCAGTCTAAGCAACTTAAAAAAACCTCTGTCTCAGTTTTTAAAAATTGAGTGAAATCTGTCTCAAATTTAAAAAATAACTAAATCAAACGGTTGGAGGTGTCACTTGATGGCAGAGTGCCCTAGGTTAATTCCCAGTACCATAAAAACAAATAAATATATAAATAAAAAATAAGCTGGCAACAGATTTGCAGATCTTTCAGTACCCTTCCCCTCTGTGGTACTTGGCAGAGCTTAGGGTAGCCGCGAATCACAGGGTCACCTCTTTGCTGAAGTACAAATATATTTTCCGAGTGCCCAGATGTGTCTTCAGGGGACACCATGAGGATAGACTGAGGACTCTGTGAGGGTGTAGTTCACATCTGTTTTGGTTATCATTGCCTGCAAAGCCAGGTACAGTGCCCTGCTGATGTACAAGAGCTCCTCATGAACAGTTACTGAATGAAAAAGCATGATCTTTATAGAGAGATTGAGTCTTATCAACAGTACCATAAACCTACTGCATGGACTACGGGGTAGGAAAGCAGACATCAGAAGAAACCACAACAGCTAAAGGACAGTAAAAGTTTCACTACGGCCCTGATATATGGGGAGAGAGGTTTGGAGATTTAACTCATGCATAGACATGAATGGTAGTTTCAAGCTACTTCAACAAGGGACAAGAACGGGCGTTGCTGAGAGCAGCTTTGAGGTAATGGGTAGGAGCACACAAGGGCTTGGAGGACAGACTTGGGAAAATTCCAGCTCTGATGAGGCCAGTTCTGTGACCCAGAGGGCTGTTGGGACTTCCTTCCTGTGGGCTTCATAGCTGACAACAGCAGTAGCACCAACCTCCTAGGGCTGTCTGAGAAGGAAATGAGTCAATGTACATAGAACACTTAAAACTGCCTGGCACGCGGGTGTGCTCAGGAACAGCTGGCACAATTATTGTCACGGGTGTCACATAAACACTGACATTAAGGGACCTGTGCTCCAGGTGCTGTCTGTGGAGACTGAGAGGTTTATAGCAATCCAAAGAGTATTCTTTACATGCATGTCTTAAAGACACCCCTGTCCACGTGCATCAGGGGAAGCCTCAGTCATTCTGCTGCAACATACAACTGTCTTGTTTTAAATTTCTTTAAAAGGCATTTTGGCCTTAATAGGGGAAAAACGCCTTGGCCATCTTTCCTAATTAACCAGTTTTTCATTTCTAGATTAATAAAGAACAGGTATAAAAGGGTAAGGGCATAAATAGATGAATAAAATGCTTCATTGTATTCTCATGTGGTACAGGGACAAGAGGGGATTCGGGGTTTATGTGAACAATGACAAGTTGGTACAGCCACTTTAATAATAGTTTCTTGGACCTGTACAGCAGGGGTTTAGAGAAGCTCAGTACACTCTCCTATCACCCCCAAGACTGCTCTTTCCCCGGAGGATCTGGAGTTTGAATCTCCATGATCCAGCATGAGAATCGTATAGGAGATCCCAAAGTATCTTTGAGCCTAATTTTTGTTGGTTTTTCTGTTGTAGAATTTTGGTTTTAGTCAGCTTTATTGCTGGTAGGACTAAAAGACCTGGCAAGAACAATTGTAGAGGAGAAAAAGTGTATTTGGGGCTCACAGTTTAACAGGTCTCAATCCATAGGCAGCAGACTCCATTCCTTGGGGCTCAAGGTGAGACAGACCATCATGGCAAAAGAATGTGTGGCAGAGGAGAGGCTCACACGATGATCAGGAAGCAGAGAGAGGGAGACTTCACTCACCAGGTGCAAAATATAAACCCCAAGCCATACCTTCAGGAACCCACCTCCAGCCACACCCTACCTGCCTTCAGGCACCAATCCGTTAATCCTATCAGGAGATTAACTGATTGTGTTAAGACTCTCACATCCCAATCATTTCCCTCTAAGACTCCTTGCATTGTCTCACACATGAGCTTTTGGGAGACACTTCACATCCAAATCATAGCACTTTCTTTGATAAGCATCTATCACTCAAAATTTTCCTTCATGGATTAAATTCCTCTTTTGAAAACAAATATTAAACCTAGGATGGTTTTCCTTATTGCTAATCATAAAACAAACAAGAGAGGTGAATCCAGAAAAGCCTACTCAGAATGTGGACTTGCATAGATAATTACTTGTTTGTTTTGCAGCTTGTTTTCTCTTTTATTAATTGCACAAACAACAACATATTTTTGAAGTGTATACTTGCTTTGAAATCATAGAAACTACAACTCAGACACTAATTTTGTGTGCAACATCAACACTTAGCGTTAATGGTCACTAGTACTCCACTGCTTCCCACACACCTTGTTTACATTTACAAATGTTTATATTATAATTTAATTACTTTTGATTTCCTGACTTTTAAACAAAGTATTTTAAGCACATTTGCATGCTATGAAATATTCCAGAGTATAATTTTTATGGATATACTGATAAACTGTGTTTTAGTGTGTAAATTATATACAGTTTTTTTTTCTTTTTTAAAGAAAATTCCCTATTGTTGGATGTCTAGGTTAAGGGTGGCTTTGAAGTAATCCAAAGATTCCTTTGGGTGATGGAAACTTTCCACTGAGTTGATCCTAGTGGCAAAGATGGAGGACAGACAGTATATTCCACTAATACAAAAGCAGTTCCAGAAGTCATACATTAAAGGTCTGGCATGACAGTTATCATCTATCTGACTGCATACATTAGTTCACATCTCTGGGTGTCTTTTCCTCATCTGTAAAATTAGAATGTTGGGTTTGTTTACATCCCAGCTCCTTTTAGCTCTGGCATTTTAGAAGTCTAGATAAATGAGGACAATTCATGAAGAATAGTTAACTGTGTGGTGTGGAATTTTGATGGAAGCCAAAAAATGGGGAATTATGGGAAAAGCTCCCAAACCTCTAGTTTGCAAACCTCTCCGCCTGCACTAGAATTCTCCTGTCTCCCCAATCCCTCATCGCCATCTCTAGCAGGCAGATGCTCCCATCAAGAAAAGTCATTTTTCAAAACGGCATGGTGCTCCTAGAGCTTCTATGTACATGGAGACTGAAATAAAGGAGCCCTAAGTGCAGAAAGACTTCATGTCTGGTGACACTGGGGTGACCTGCCCACCACACTGGGACCCTGGCCTCTAAATCACACTCTCCACATGGCTAGAGTTTTCTCCCATTTTCTTTGACTCTTATCAGAAATTCAACCAGTTATGTCCTCCTTCTGTCAGTATTTTTCATCACTTATAAACCCACGTTACCTCTGATGAAGATTTAAAAACCTCCATCCCCTTAAAGTGTCAAAGCATCAAATGAATACTGCTACTTTTTGAGCAACAAAGTTGAGCTTTCCTCTTGGGTTTGCTTCCTTAATGATGCCCCCATCTGTCCCTCTCCACTCCTACCATTTGTTCTCTCAAGCAGGTATTCTGAGAAGCATAACTGAAATCATTTGCCAGAGTTAATAAATTATATAAGCCTCTTAGGAAAGTAGGATTAATTTTTTACTTTGTGGATATTTGGAAAATATTTTGTAAAAGAAAAAGAATTGAGTAGGTAACAAACACTGAAAGCTAGTGCACCCCCTCTAAGTGGTTGCTGATGTAAGGAGTTCTACAGGGTAAGTTTTACTGTCCATCATTTGCCCCCAAGGGAAAAAAAGCCCACACAACTGAAATGGGATGGAAACTACACTGTGGTCACCATGATCATTCCTACACAGCAGCAGATGGGAGCCTGGGGTCCAGTGTAAGAGGGTTCAGGGGAACTTCCAGAAGGTTGTGCATAGCAACTGTAAATGGATTTCAGAAATCCTTCAGAATGATAAAACAAAAACAACAACTCAACAACAAACATCTGAGATCTGATTTTAATCTAATGTTTTTTTCTCCCATGTCCCCTTTTATGGTCCTATTTGATAGCTATTACCCAGGGCAATTAATCACATTCCATCCAACACTCTCAAAAGTGGTTTATACAATAAATAATACTATTCCTCTATTTGTATTTATCTTTAATCACTAAAATCTGTGTGAACTTAAGTCAGAGTCAAAAAAAGGTCCCATAGATCACAGGAAGGATGACATTCCCTAGGGCCTTGTAACACAGAGTAGTCCAAGAAGCGTTCCCACACACTGAGGATGTCCTCGTGCATCTGAGAGTAACGAGAACTTATGCGATATGCTTTGCATAGTCTTCTACATCTCCACTGCTCTTTTAATGTAAATTCAATTTTTTTCTGAATACTGTAATGTAACTAAATTAAGTGGAGTATATTATTTAAATTCCATTAGAAAATCAAGAGTGTTCCATGTTATATTAAGGATTTTTGCTAAATAATTAGATATTAGCTGCTCTTACCACATTAAAAAAACAAACAAACAAAAAAAGTCATTATGTTCACTTACTTCACCAATAAACCATTCCACTTTCTATAGGCATCCTACAACATCGTGAAGTATACCTTAAGTATGCACAACAATTTTTTTTTTAAAAAATGAGAAAACAAAAAAGAATGAAGTGGGTTATAAAACTGCAAGCCTTATATACAGAGAGAAAGGAAGCTTTTCCCCTTGGGGGTCTACTTTTCCATTACCAAAGCAATGAGACATCTGAGCTCCCTAATGAGGCAGATTTCTCTCATGTTTCTGCTGTGATTACTTGGTTCTCCAAGATGGTCCCTGACCAGCAACGTCAATGTCACCTGGGAGTTTGCTACAAATGTAAAGTATTAGGCCCATCCCAGATCTAATGTATCAGCCCTTCCAGGCCTGGAATCCAGCCACTTGCTGGATGCATGCTCATGTTAAAAACTGGTACTCCCATGCCAACTAGCTGTCACATTGTCTCCCTAAGTTTTAGGATTCGTAATTTTATTTAAATTCAGTCAGTCAGAAAGGATGCGGTTTCCATGTGATTGAACGGCACACATGTGGTAACTAGTCCACTTGGGAACTCTTGAAACTAGGATGTATGTTCCCTTTCATGGTCCAAGTCCAAGACAAAAAGCTGCAACCATTCGTTTCCTTCTTATTCAGCTCTTACTGCAGAGGGGGTCCTCTTCTGGAACCTGTTTGTACAGCTGTGACCAAAACAAGAGCCCTGCCCTCATGGATTTTTTTTTATTTTTCTACTGGGGGAAGACAGATAATAAACAGGAATTGCACATGTGCCTGCTGGGGGGCTAGATGGTCTCGCTGCAGTGCCAGGAAGTGCCAGGGAGCTGAGTGCAGGGTGCCTGGGTGAGAAAGCCCTGCTAACTCCTCTGGCTTCAGGAGCCCTCCTCCTTAGAGGGCACATAAATGGAGTGAAGGGTGAGCCACAAAGACACCTGGTAGTGTCCCCAGCAGAGAGGACTGCAGGTGCCAACGCCTTGAGCCAGGGGTGTGGAGGAGTCAGAAAACAGCCTCATTTGCTTGGTTGGTTAGGATCCTGGAAGGTTTTTTCCTTTGTGTACTTCCCTCTCTGGGAGTTTGAAGGTTGGGGGAAAACATCTTTTCATGCAATACTAATTTTGTAAACCAGATTGTGGTCCATCACAAGTTTGGAAAGAGTAGGAATGAAAATCTAAAAGCTCACTTGTCACTTGTAGTATCAGGAGTGCCGCTTTCTCATGGACAACCCGTTTCTAACCCACTCGCAAGCTAGGTTTGCCAGCCGCTGCAGCGTGAGTTGGTGCAGCTAGACTCTTTGTTCTCAGCCTCTCCTCTTTGTCTCTATTTCAGGGGGAAGAGTCCAACCCACCCAGGGATCTCTCATCTCATGTTTTTCTCTGTCTACTCCTTTCATCTAATCTGAGTGCATCCTAGATGTTATTGTGACTATGTCCTCTTTTTTTTTTTTTTCCTCTTCATATTTTTGCACCCAAATGACCATAAAAGCCCCTAGCAGTGTCTGTACCACCAGCTTCTACTAGAGCCTGCTTCAGGCTACATGAGCATCAGTCCTGAGCCTTCTCATCTACATGCTCAAGGCCAATCTATGAGCTCTAAAGCAAAGTCCTCTCATTTCTGCCCTAACTATTTTTTCTCTCTCACTCTCTATAGTATTCACAAATAGCATCTGTTCAAACACCAAATAGGCGGTCCCTTTCACCTTTCAAGGGCCAACTCAAATGACAGCTCTTTCAGAAAGAGTTCCCTGATTTTCTAACTAAAGAGGGTTAGTTTCCTTTGCTCTGTTGCAGCGAGTGACTTCTAGTTAGTGCTTAGTCTTGCATTACAATTAGTTGCTGACTTATCTGTTACCCTTATTATATGCTGGTATATTTGAAGTAAGGAATCTGCTTTAGTCATTTTTATATCATTCCAAATCTTAAAACAATGATTCAACTAAATACTCACTAAATTGAATTCAATTTAGTATTGGGAGCTGGCACGGCATATGTTATAAACACAAGAGTTAGCTCTTATGCAGAATTTTTGACTCATTGCCACATCCTTGTGCCACCAAAACTGGAAAATAATTAGTTTCTTCTTTTCAAACCATACTAAATTCCTATTTTTGAATTTGTAGTAACTGAGAACTTTTTTCCCCCAAAACATAACTTTTGGTTTAGGGCTAGGCTGCTTAGAGTAATTCCACATATATCCTACATTGAATAACACACATATGCAAATATAATTCTTTCAAAGATGATGCAAAAGCACAAACTAAATGAGGCTTTCAATGATGTTTTAGAAAATTGCTGCCCTTCAGATATTTTTATGAGCACTTACACATGAGAATTGATAACAGACATCATGGTCCTCACTTTAGCAAGCAGATGTTCTATTCAGATTGCTATAATTATTTTTATCTTGTGATTATGATACCAGTACAAAGAATCTAAAGAGGAAAGATAGGTGTTCCTAATGGCCTTGCAGTTTGATTAGCCATATATTAACATGTCTTGCCTAATCACATGACACAATTCATGAAAGTACCGTCAGTTCTTGTCATTATGTTGAGAGTGTGCGCTAGCATGCAACCGCATTTCAAATAACTAGGAAATTTAGCTCATGGGGCTTTGCTTTTCAATAAAGGATGGCATGATATATGATTGCAAACTTGGTATAACATGTTTATTAGCTCATTTTTAATTTCACATGCTACTAATTTGATTTCCTGCAGTTCCTATAAACCTCAAATTACTTCCCATTACACAATTATATTAGTTATGAAGTAAAATAAAAATTGCACAATTGTGACTTATGGATTTGTTACTGGTAGTTGATGATTTGGTGGTCTCTTGGGGCCAAAACCAATTTGAAATGGCATTCAGGAAATTGCAGTAAAAATAAGCAGCAACATCAGACACAAAACATCTTATTATTTGTACATTTAAAGAACAGATAACAGATATTATCAGCTCTTGGCAATAGGTCCTCTGTCTCCAGATTCCTTAGAGGATGCCTAAAAAGTGCAGTGGGTTTTTATCAAAATATTTGCTATAAAGTCTAGTCTAAAACAAATAAAAGTATGTTGATATTAATTAATCTGTTCTTTCATTTTTCCAACAATTGATTTTATCACTTTGAACACACAGAGAAGTTGAAGGAGCCATACACTAAATACCATATGACCGTCAACTAAGGCCAGCAGTGGCTGGAATTTGTTATACTGACTTTATCTCTTTCTTTGTATATAAACACACAGATATGTGCGGAATCATTTGAAGGTCAATCCAGACATTGTGACATTTCATTCCCCAAAACTTCTCTAGGCAGCTTTTTAGAATAAGTTCAGACTAAGATCCCTTGGCATCTATATACTGTTATCTCATATAAGAAATAACAGAATTTCTTAATGTTGTCTAACATCCAACTCAGACTCCTATTTCCCAACTTCTCCAACAGCATATTTCAGAGATTTTTCTTTGCTACCTCCCCTGCCCCATTATTTTCCTGCCTTCTCTGGTTTTATTTGAGCATCCTGTAAGAACCCACTTTCTCTCCTATTCAATACTATCAATTATACCACTTTTCTTAAAAGAAAAAAGAGCTGTTGCCCTTGAATTTGCAATATACATCTACAATGAATGAAACTTGACTTTCAAATACCGTTGTACCTCTTCCTGTGTAGTACAAGCCCCTTAGCCTGTTCCTACTGGCCTCTTCTCGCCTCTCATTACATTGCTCTTGTTCATTTCAGTAATTCATAAGTTATAATCACCAGATATGTTATTGTTAAAAACATGTTGAACAAATTGCTATGTTAGATCAATGAAGGAAAAAAAGTGAAACATTGTATTTGACTTTCACTTATCTGTTCTTTAATACTTTTTTATTTTTTTTAAATGTTTCTGATCCAAGCTTCTCACCCATGATATTTACCTTCTCTCTTTAAGCTTCTTTTAACATGCTTGCAGGACAGGCAACAAAATCAATCAATCTCTTCCCTTTCTTTCTCTCTCTCTCTCTCTCTCTCTCTCTCTCTCTCTCTCTCTCTCTCTCTCTTGCCAAGTCTTTATTGGTCTTTCATTTTCAAAGGATAATTTTGTAGGAAATACAATTCTAGCTTGTAGGGTTTTTTTTCTTTTATCACTTAAAATGTTTTTCTCTACTCTCTTCTTGCTCATATGGTTTCTGAAGAAAAGACGGATATAGTTTGTTGCTTATTCCTCTCTAAGTAAGCTTGTTGTCATTTTGACTTCTTTCAAGATTTTCTCTTTGTCTTTGCTTTTCTACAGCTTGACTATGCTATGTATAGGGGTATTTTGGTATTTTACTCTGCCTGGTGTTTTCTGAGAGTTTTGGATCTGTGGTTAATGTCCATCACTAATTTTGGAAAATTCTCAGCTAGTATTAAATAAATATTCCTTCTATTCTTTTCCTGCTTCTTCATTGTATAAAAATGTGTATGTTGGATCTTTTGGAATTATTGCACAGTTCTTGGATGTTCTGTTCCATTTTGAAAATTCAGTTTCCTCCTTATTTTTCAGTTCTGGAAGTTTCTTTTGACTTATTTTCAAGCTCAATGATTCTTTCCTTGGCCATGTCCAATTTCCTGATATGGCTGCCAAAAGCATTCTCGATTTCTGTTTCCATTCATTCTTCACAGGTTCATTCTTTCTAGCATTTCTCTCCAACTCTTTCTTGAGTTTTCCTCTTTCTGCTTCCATTTCTCATCTGTTCTTGCATTTTGTCCACTTTTCTCATTAGATCCCTTAGCAAAGGGATCGTAGTTATATTAAATTTCTGATCTGATAATTCCAAATTATCTGCCATATCTGAGTTGGGTTTGATGCGTGTTTTGATATTTCATAGTTATGAATATGTATGGCTTATTTTTTTTGCAGGTCAGCATAGCTGGTAATTTTTTGTTGAAAGCTGAGATAATGCATTGGGTAAAAGGAATTGAAATGGGTAGCTCTTAAAAGTGAAGTTTTACATTTATTTACCTGCCCGGATGTTAGACTATCTTTTCTGTTAATTATGGTGTTGGGGGCTAAATTTTTCTCAACTGTGTTTATTTTTGTCTCCCCTGTTTTCTTAGTGTTTTCCAAGGTGCTCCTTAATTATGCCTGAGGCCTGAAATTCTTTCAGCCGTGAACCCTTGTTTTTATAGAGGAGTGCTATTTGTATTTGGTGAGGTGTTGGGGGAGAAGATGCATTCTGTAGTCTAATGCCTAAAACCCAAGGGAATTTTTCTTTGAGAATTTGATAAAGCTCCAGAAGCTAAAATTCAAGAACATATGGGCCTCTTCCCCAAGACTAGTCCTTCCTCAGAATTTTTAACTTGCAAATAACTGACCCTCCAGTTATTTGTCCATTAATGTTTCCATGGGCACTGGCTCTATCTGTAGGTTGTGGTCCTGGATTTCTGCTCAAATACGCTGTGATTCTCTGTACTCTCACGTCTTTCTGGTTTTTGAAGAAGCAGTTGGCCTTCTGATCACAATTCTCTGATAGATCTAAGAAGATTTGTTGAGATTGTTCAATCTTTTTCTTGTTGGGGAGAGGGGATTGATAACTTCTAAGGTTGATACATGTCAGACTGAAAACTGGAAGTCCATGGCTTTCCTAATTTTAAGTTGGGGATCAATCTAGGGTTATGCATTTCTATTAGTTGCCATGCCCCTGTGGTCTCCTTAATCTAGAAAGAATCCATTCAATTATTAAAGTTTCGTATTCTGATTTTGTCAGATTCCCCTTCATAAGGACACATCCTTTGGTGATATGTAAAAAGAAACTCAAAAATATATTGCGTATTGGGTGGTAGCAGTTATACACATCTGTGAGTATACCAAAAAGTCAGAATGGTATGATTTAGGCTAGTGAATTCTACAGTGTGTAAGTTGCATATCAATAAGATAATTTTTTAAGTATATATGGGCTGTGTGACTGATGCTGAGAAATATTTTCTCTGAGATATGCAAAAATAAAATAGGAATGCATGAATATCATTTCTTTTTACTATAATTCAGATCCAATTGTATTAGATGGACTGCTGATTTTACTTAAGTTACTCTGTTGTTATCACAGCTTTTTGAAGGCTGTTTAACTATCCAAAAGTTACCTATGAATACTGAAATTCTAAGACTAATGTAAAATCACTAGGCTCTTAACAAGCTGGGTTGATTTTAAGCATTTCCTCTGGTTCCAATGTCATTTGCAATTGATTTTTGATGTTGCCCCTTCCCACCCCTATAATTCAAATTGTCTAAGTCAGAATTCAGAGGACCATGTACAACCTTTCCGGGGATTCCACTCTTAACAGAGCAACAAAGATGACCAAGGTTGGCTACCATTCAAAGTCAAATAACTTGAATTGGTCAGTAAACAGAGTTGTCAATACAGAATTTGCTACAGTTAGAGCATTTAAATAGAATAAAAAGTAAACTTATAAAAGAATTTTGATAATCACTCTTTCTAAATTATTAATATTGTTGGAAATCATAGCCTTTCTTTACCACGGAGGCCTGGGCCCCTGGCTCTGAATTAAGGTCCTCATTCAGGAATAGTAAGTGGAGGTCACCTTCCCTGGGAACCAGGGCAGTCCACTTCTGATGGGTGTCTGCTGCTGTTCTGTGTGCAGGATTGTGAGGCCAAAGGGAGTCTGACATTGATAAACTTTATTTGCTTCACTAGGAGGTAGAAAGTAGCAGCACTCTGGCATGTATTTTCAGTCTGCTCTTCCTGAGGCCACCTTTTATGAAATGATCATAGATTTAACTTAAGTGTTGTTCTGAGCTTTGACTCATATATTTTATGAGCACCACAGCTCATATAATTTTGAAGAGTTATTCTTTAAAAGTTGAGAAAAATATTTGAAAGAAAGTACGAGACAGAGCTCTCTTTGGGGTATTTTATTAATCTTATAATAAATCTAATTTGTGTTTAGGATGAGTAATAGGGAGAACTTGGCAAGAATTTATAGCTTCGAAGTTCAGTGAAATAACTTTAGAATGTTTTCCAAAAAGATGAACCATGCTTTCAGTGAAATATTTAACTAACTGTACAGATGTCATACTAGAGAACTTAATTAAAACTCTCTAATGCTATTATGGGGAAGTATTAAGTTTTGCTTACCTGTTTACCAAGCCCTTAAGGCTAAAATATATTCATTAATTAAAAAATATTACTGAATCTATCAACTTAAATGATACACTTATAAGCAAAAAGCCAAGAATTCCACACTTATATACATATAAAATACATACTCATGCCTATGTGCTATAGTCTATGATAGCTTTATTTACTAAAAAAAAGTCTGTGGAATTTCATTGATCAATTAATTATCTCTATCTAATAGGTTAAGAAAATAATTCCTATGAAATTGACTAAGTCTGGCATTTATGAGGTAGAAGAAAACGTGTTATGATATAGGAAAACAAATATCCATAACCCTTTATAATCAATGTGTAATTCTCTCTAATTTTCAGAAAAGTGAAGACTCATGGGTAATTGTTTTGCCTATAGCAGATGAAGTTGGAGGACATAAAATTCCACTTGATAATATTATTTGTAAATCAGAGTGTTTAATAATTCTAAGTTAAAATGTCAACTTTTAAATGCATTTAACAAAATGAAAGTTATAAATAACAAAGTATCTTTAACAAGGAGAACATTAATTTACTTGATTTTTTTAAAGTGAAATAATTGTCTCAGGTAAATATACTTCTTTTTTAAGTACATATTAAGTGAAATAAGTGATTATTAAAAGATTATTTCTATCACCATAGTGCAGGAATGATTGAATGACTGAGGAAGATTGATAAGAGGACCTAATAGGCATTTCTCAAGGACTCAGTTCAAAACCAGGCCTTGCCTGACACTAGGTGTCAGATCCAAAATGGCACATCCATATCCTTAAAGGTAATGGTGTTTTGCCTCAAGAGTTACACTTCAAATCCAGATTGTCTCTGTGAGATTAAAAACAAACAAACAAACAAAACCACATTTTTTTTTCTTCTGTTGCATTGGATTTTGGGGGGAAATGTTGCTTTGTTTCAGCCCTGTCCATGGTATTAGCCAGGTACCATTCTTTGTTCTTTTTCCTGAACCATTTGGGTCAGCCATTGTCTTGGTCTTGCTGACTTCTACTTGTGCCTTTCTGTCTGTGATCACCACCTCTGCCAGTGTTCTTTCCTCTCATTTATTTTGTCCATTAACACCAGGATCAGCTTCTCCTGATTTGATCACCATTTGTCCCCATTTTCTGCCAGGATGGTCTAAGACTCTGATTCACCAGCCTTTGCTAATAACTCAGAATCTTCTCACCTTCTAAATCTGTATTATATTTCCCCGTCAAAATTTAAAATCTCATTATGCAAGAACGTTGTTTTTCTGTGTGTTTCAATAATGGTTCTAGAATAGGAATAAAAATAAGTCAGAGTTGTTCTCACAGCATTTAATCAATATGCCAGAGTCAGTTGTAGGCACTGTCAATAATGCCCTCCTCTCTTTATGATCTTATGTTATAGTGGAGGGAGATCACCACTTGGCCAGTGAATCAGGTATTGTGTGCTGTGAGCTTAACTCAAAATATTAGCAAAAACAGACTTGAGGACCTCCTATAAGGTATTTTATATGTTATGTTCGTATTAGTTGATTCAACAGATCTTTTCAACCCCTACATGGAAAGCACCGCTCTAGGTTTTGAGGATAAGGGTGGAACACAAAATCAGAAAAGATTATAGCTTCATATTCCAGTAGAGGGAAAAGAAAATTAACTAGTAAAAACATAGACTTGTGAAATTAAATGCTAAAATTTGCTATAAATAGCTAAAACAGGGAAGAGGGACAGATAGATGGAACAAAACCATTTAAATATGCGGTGCTCATGAATAGCTTCTCCCTTCATGTGACATTTGGGCAGAAACCTAAAAACAGTGAGGAAATAAGAGACGCAGGGGTCTTGGGGAAGAGTGCCGCAGGCAGAGGCACACCCGGGCAGCAGGAGCATCTGGGAGGAAGAGCAGGGAGTTCAATCGTGCTGAGAGTGGAAGGCAGATGGGGCACGGGAGTCATGGTGTCAGTGCAGGATCTTCACCCTGAGCGGAATGGAACTACCGGAGGATATTTAGTAGAAAGTAACATAACTGGGATCATGTTTTCGGAGGATGAAGATACTGTGGGGAAATTAGACTGAAAGGGAACAAGAATGCAATTAGGGATACAATCTAAGCCAGAAGTGATAATGTCTTGGATTAAGCTGGCAGCAATTGAAATAGGGAAAAGTGATTAAGTTCTAGATCTATTATGATGGTGGAGCTAACAAAATTCCATGACAGGCTGTGTGTGTGTGTGTGTGTGTGTGTGTGTGTGTGAGAGAGAGAGAGAGAGAGAGAGAGAGAGAGAGAGAGAGAGAGAGAGACAAAGTTGCCTCTAAAATTGTTGAACTGAATGTCTGAAGATAGTATTGGCATTTAATGAAATGAGACATGGTTAAACAGAGATGGATTTTGGAGGAAGAATACCGAGAGTTGAGTTTTTGACAAGATTTTGGCATCTCTGTTAGACATTCAATGAAGATTCCACAGAATGCAGATGGGTATTTTGTGTGTTTTCTAAAAGTACCTCAAAAATGCTACTTGCTTCTGAGCTGTGAGCTAGGCCTAATCTTACAAGAATATCTTGCAAGACTCATCTCAAAAGTGCCGAGAAATTCAGGGATAAAAATAATAACAAAAGACCTATTGAACTTTGACTCATTGTTTTCTTATTTGATCCATAAACTTCTTCCTTGGTGTTTCTGCAAACACTTAATCAAACTTCAATGGGCTACATCTGGGAAATTCTAACTTGGAATGTTCATGGAAAAATGTTGAAATTCCAGAGTCAGGTGGCTGTAGATTCACTAAACGAGGAAACATTGAGCTCCTGTTGCTCCTAGCTCTTCAGCAGGTGTTGCCAACAAGTAGGATGGACCAGCAGGAAACCAGAAATCAGAGTTTTTTTTCCCAGAGAAGGAAGCAAAAGAAACCCAACCTGCCAAACTAGTGGTGTTATGGGGAAAACCCTCATGGGAAGCTAGAAAATAAATGTCTAATCGTGATTAAACTTTCCCTGGATAATAGTGGTTATTTTTCTTATAATAGATGCAATTGATAGTCAACTTAATATTAAAACAAACAAGCAGGAAGTTTTAAGTATCAGATTGGGTTCTTTATCTCTGGGCAAAAGCAATTTCATAGCCTCAAAATTGATGTTTCTCTGCTTTGTCTCTCTTCTCTGTACGCACAGATAAGTAATTACAAATCATGGGTGTAAAATCTGAGCTCAGGCAGCATTTGGACACCTTCGGAGCTCTTGCAGACTTGGTAGGAATAAAGAAAATGAAAGATCCTGATAAATAGCTACTTTTTACAAAACTATGGATAAAGTAGGAACTTGACATGTCATTTTAATCTACTTTGAAATATTTAAGCTACATCAAAGTCCTTTTGCTTATTCAACTTATATTTTGAGTAATTTTGTTGTCAAAATGAGTAGTAATGACTGTGAAAAGAAATCTATGCATAGCACTTTAAAGGATGTCATCTGGAGCCACAAAAAGAGCCGGAGATAAAGATGAAAAGCACATATTTTCGGGTTTCTTCATCTGAAACATGGACTCTTTTTTAACAAAGAAAGAGCTCTTTGTCTGGCACATGTTCCCCTGCCATGAAGGACAGCACTAATGCATCAGGAATATGTCATCTGTGATTAATGCTGATGATCCAGCGAAACACAGCAAGACGCTGAAATAATGAGATTTTTCTGCATTTTAGGAATGCAATCATCTGAACACATGGTCCACGGGATATTTTAATGTGTGTGTTGATTTGTTTTTAATTTTTAGAAATTATTTAACATGATAACACAATGAGTTCTGTGCAAATGATAAAATGCACATGACATACGTTTCTTCTTTTTCTAGATAGAAATCAACATGCACCTATTGGAACTCAATCAGTTTATTTAATTAATCTGACTTAGGAATTGCTAGTAGATTGAGAATTCCCTCATACTTTAAACATTCACTCAGGGTTAAAGCCCCTTTAGAAGCTGATAAAAGTAGCCTGATCATCTGCTTGTATGGAACTGGACAAAGTGCTTCCCTAAGCAAATTTCTGAGTTAATTTTGTTGTTGTGCTGGAACTCTTGAATTTCTGGCCAATTTCTAGCATAGTCATGACTACTAATGTGGTTTATTTATGCAATTGTTTTCCAAAGTTTTAGGTATTTTGCTTTCCTAATTCTATAAAAACGGGGTTTTAAGTTTTAGCCTCAATGAATATTACAAAAAGCAGAGGTTGTTTAGAATATTCCTGTACTTTTCTTGCTATAGATTATTCAGATTCTCTGATGCTGCCTGCATGAATACAAATGTAAATATTTAACAATTCAAACCAATTCCCCCAGAATATCACTTTTCTTAAGATTCTATGACCACATGTTCAGTGCAATTTAATTGTCATGATTTGTTATTAAATTCAAGATATATCTTCACAGAATGTCGATTCAATCTCCTAAAATGAGTCTATGCCTATGGGCATACTATGTTTTATAGCAGCTGATGATTTTAATGTTCTTAAAAAATGATATGAGTTAACTTTGATTAAATAATAATGCAAGAAGTTAGAACTGGATAAATTCCTTCTTCGAGTATAATATCTTTTATTCATTTATATTTAAATGGCTTTCAGAGGAGAGATTCAATGTGATTCTATATCTTATTGAGAAGACTAAAAACCAGATACAAAATAAATTCTTTTAAAATGATTATATATAGTTATAAGTACTCATTAAAATAACAATAACAATAGAGGGGAGATCAGTAGAGTAGAGCAGGAGGATCAAGGAGGGAGAGCAGGTGAGGGAAAAAAAGGTTCTGGGGAATGAAATTGATCAAATCATGTTACATGCATGTGTGAACTTCACATATAACCACAATGCACCAATCAAAAAGATGGCTACTAACAAAAATAAATAAAAATGACATGATAATTTTTTTTAAACTTGATCTATATTTTTCTATTTATAGTGACAATAAATGATACATTGAATTCATTCTCAGTTCTTAGAAACTTTATAATTAAATTATAACATTTCGGGGCTGGGGATGTGGCTCAAGTGGTAGCGCGCTCGCCTGGCATGTGTGCAGCCCGGGTTCGATTCTCAGCACCACGTACAAACAAAGATGTTGTGTCCGCCGATAACTAAAAAATAAATATCAAAAAATTCTCTCTCTCTCTCTCTCTCCTCTCTCACTCTCTCTTTGGAAAAAAAAATTAAAAAAAAATTATAACATTTCAGTAAATGGCCTACAAATGCAATTGTTTTTTTCACAGTTTTGGATGTGAAATACTTACGGAAAAGATGCAAAACTGAAAAGTATCACATTGTCCATATTGAGATTTATTTCCCAGACATCGTACGAAGTCAGTGAGGTAGACAGCCACCATTTTGAGTACTGGTTGCATGGCAGTTCCTTTACATACATTATCTTGAGACCCACAGCAATGCCACAAGGAGGAGGGTGTTATATGGATGGCTAACCAAGCTAAAAGAGAAGCTAAGCAAGGTCTCCATCTTTATAGGAATAATAAGTGGCAAATCTGGGTTTTGAACTCAGATCTCTCTCACCTCAAATTCCACATGGGCAACTGTGACCAAGCAGAGAGCCCAGATCACTAGGAAACACCAGCCCCTGAGTGCCTTCACACTCCCTGTCCTGGGGAACCCACCTGGTGAGATAGTTCCATGTGGATGCAGGACGGAGGGCCACTGGCAGGGCCTCATCCTCAGCTCTTTGAGAGCTGGCCAAAGGTTTGAACTTCAATTATACAGTATTAGAAATATTTTCATAGTAAAAGAATGGAATACATCTCAAAAATATTTCAAAATTTTACAAAACCCTTAAAAATTCTAATATAAATTTACAGAATTAACTTGTGCCATACGTTAATTCTGTTTTCAGTTATATTGAATGATAGGACTGGCCTGGAGGGATATAGAGAAGCAACTCATTCTGGGTAATAAGTACCTGAGTAAAAATTTATTTACATACTAACAAGTTAATTCTAAAAAAAAAAAAAAAAAAAAAAAAACTTTTAAATATAACTCCAACAAGACAGTACACAAACTGCCATCTTTTTATCTGCTGTTGGAGGTAATCATTTGATACGCTTTCTTGGGCATCTGGGTTAATCGTATCCATGAGAATTTTTAAGTAAGAAGTTCATGCATAGAGGAGCATTACTGCATCCAAGTAAGTCTGATGTATCTCGTCTCTTAAGTATAGTTCATCCTCCATTCTGTGGGTTTTGTATCTGTGGATTCAACCCACCCCTAACCCAAAATATTTTTTGAAAAATGCATTTGTATTGAACACGAACATTTTATTACTTGCCATTATTCTCTAATACAACATAATAACTATTACATGGTTTTTGCATAGTATAAGGTATTACAATATTCTAGAGATAATTTAAAATATACATGATGTATGTGGGATATATGCGAATGCCATACAATTTTATGGAAGGGATTTGGGGATCTGCATGCAGTATTAGCACTGATCCCTCAAGGGATACTGAAGTACGACTGTGCTGTGGGTTTCAAAAAAAAAAAACAAAACATTCTTTCCCATTTTCCCATCTGCTGTCAGTAAGCTTGTCTTTGGTAAAATATATCAGATGCTTCAGAGTCTTCTACATATTCATGCAAGGCAGAAGAGTGAGAGTAACTTTGCCCACTTTGTCTTTCTGTTCTCCAGGACAGAAAGACTGACAAGAACCACAGGATGCATTAATAAAAATGAACATAGGGCTTTGGGTCTCTGCAACACAGTTCCTTAGATTTTCCCAAGACCCACCATGAATAGCTCCCAAACATGTTTGAAATGGAAATTTGCACTTTTAGATGAGATATGAATTATTATGATCTATTTTTAAAGAATATTCTGCAAGTTAGACAATCATACAAAAGGATGTTGCCTTTTAATTCATCACTTTGCAGGCTGGAAAAGTATGTGTGCCCTTATTCCAGGATTTTGCAGTATTCAAAGCCTTGTTAGAATTTCCCTTTTGTAATTCTGTCTTACACTGTGGCACATTTAAAAAATACGTCATAGTGCCAAACCTTAATATTTAGAGAATAAATTTAATTTTGAAAACAAGTACTTTTAGACCTCAACCTGGTGAGTAAATTGGAAGGATATAATATTCAAGCCACGTGTTAATTAGACATGTGTATTGGATGTGTACAGAATCACAGATGGAGAAAAATTGTGTCAATGACTGGACTCAGAGGAGTTTGGTCTCTTTTTACCTGTTGTCCTGCTCTAAGTATTACTAGAAACACTTCTTAAAAGGTTTTTTTAAAGAGAGAGAATTTTAATATTTATTTTTTAGTTTTCGGCGGACACAACATCCCCATTTGTATGTGGTGCTGAGGATCGAACCCGGGCCGCACGCATGCCAGGCGAGCACGCTACCGCTTGAGCCACATCCTCAGCCCCTAAAACGGTTTTTTTGAATGCCCAAAACTATGGCCACCCTAGTAACTGGTAGAATTAGAGGTTCCAGTGGCCTTTAACCCAGTGACTACACCAGGCACTAATAGGCTCTTTCATACCTGGAGACACACTGTCCCCTTCCTATCATCTTTTTCTTTTCTTTTGTTCTTCTTCTTCTTTTTTTGTTTCCCCAAATGGGAAGTGGACCTGCTGTGACAGTGAGGCCCATGGCACTCAAGGTGACCCCTTCAGAGGGGGCTAGCTAACTCAGTCTAGTGTCCCTCACCCGGTGCCTCTTGCTACCCTGGCTGGTTAGAGGCTCGGCTGTTCCTTCCCGGCCCCTGTTTGGCCAAGAGTCTAAGGAGTTTGTGTTGGTTATTGGTTTTCTGAAGAGTTCTTAATCTTCAGTGGATACCTGCAGACCTTGATTAGAGCCAAACTCCAGAATCATGGTTTACATCCCCTCTCCCACCTTACTTTTTAGTTATGGCAGTCTTTTTCATTAAGACAATTTTCTAAGTTTCTCATCTTCTGATCTTTCTCAAACCTACAGGCCCCACAATGCTTTCTTACTTTACTAGTGTGTTTGTTGGACCCCACCTGAATTTTTCACCTCTATCTCATGTTCATTTAGACCATTTTAGCTCCTATAACAAAACACCACAACCTGAGTATCTTATAAACAATAGAATTTAAAAAAAAATTTTTTTTTTAGTTGTAGTTGCACACAATACCTTTATTTTATTCATTTTTATTTGATGCTGAGGATCAAACCCAGAGCTCACATGTGCTAGGTGAGTGCTCTACTGCTAAGCCACAACCGCAGCCCCCAAACAACAGGAATATACTTCAACATTCTAAAGGCTTCCAAGTCGAAGATCAAGGTGCCAGCAGATGTGGTGTCTGGTGAGGGCCCATTTCCTGTCCAGATGGAAACTTTTTGCTGTGTCCCCACAAGGCAGAAGGGGCAAGTCAGCTCTCCAGGGCCCTTCTAATACAGCACTAATCCCATTCATGAGCTCTTTGCCCTGTGACTTGATCGCCTCTCAATGACCTTCTAAGGCCAACACATTGGTGATTAGGTTTCAACAGATGAATTTGGGGAGGGCCCAAACATTCAGAACATAGCACATTTCCTGAATGGGTTTACTGCACATATCTTTGTTTTAGCCTCTTCTATGTCCCCTGTTCTGTACAATTTAGATGTAAATGAGGCTTTTTCACTAGTGTGTTAGGCCTCCTAATGGGTTGTTGGCCCTTGACTGGAGAGAGAGATTGTCTATGGAGGATGCATTGACATATTTCAGCAAATCTGTTAGAACAAGTTAGAGCCCATGAGAGAATTTTTTTGAGAAGGTAACCATTTCTTCTGAGGCCCTGAAATGTTGTCACAAATCAAAATTAAACCCACACATAATCATTATTCTCTTACCAATAGGTTTCTAACAGAAAGCCTAACAAAATCATTATGATGCTGAAATTTGAATTTTATCACTTTTCCCACTTACAATAGATTTCTTTTACATTCTCACACAGGTGAAGACTTTTAAAAACACTTCCATAATCAAACACCTTAGAGCATTTCCTAATTCTGTTTTTTATCATTGTTTATTCTAATAGATAATATTTAAAAACTAATCCCTAAATCCATGTAAGTCAGAAAAAGCCCTAGCCTTTACTCCATACATTCAGTTTTGGTAACTTAAGTTGTTGGAAAAAAGCTACCTTGTCTTTTTGCAATTTTACTTATTTAAATTAGACTTTGGGGCATATTTCTTTATGAAATAACAGTGTTTCTTCCACTATTGAACGCCAGAAGTAAGGAGATGGCATCACTCTCGGGCTACTAATCCCTCCAAGCTTTATATAGTAGCAGTACCACTGTGAGCGTTGGCACTTCTAGGTGGTAAAATGTCCCTGTGGCATGGGCTGCTGTGTGACTTGTTAGACCAGGACGCAAGAAAAGACCACTGACTCCAATTAAAATCAAATTAAAGCAAGCTTATTATTTCAACCTGCCAGGCTGCCTCTCCCTCCCCAAACCACGGGAACAAGACAGCAGCCCCAGCTTTCCTGCAGCCCAGCTTTATAGCCCAGAAAGTCACACAAAGGTGGGTTACAGATAACAGAACTCTGACGAGCATAACACTAATGGTAGTTTACATTTTTTTGCTGGCCCCAACATCAGAATTTATGAGGACCATTAGAGCCTCAGAGAGGGTCGTTGTCTGGCCAGGGAAGGCCAATATTTATGAGGTGTCACTAAAGTTTCAGAGAGGGCTGCCATCTGGTCAGAGAGCCAGGCATGGGGGAGTTCAAGGCACGGGCAGGCATTCCAAGCAGGTTCAGAATTTTCAGTAATTTATAGTAAAGCCGAAATTATCTTTTCATGGCTTTGTGTCGAGATGGCTCCCAATTTTAAGAAAAGATCAGGTTGGGTCTATCACGACTGGCCGTCCTGACTGCAGCTCTGCGTTCATGGTGATGGCGGGTTAGATGGAGCACACAAGTTTCTGCATTCCCATGTCTTCTCTGGTTCTGTTTTGCCCTTTGCCTGTGCCGAGTGGGTCTGCCTTCTCATGGAGGGCAAATTCCCTGTTCTTTTTGGTCTCTTTTTATCCCAATGAGTCCCGTGTAAAGCTGTTCCCTTGTTGTCCCGTGAGTGTGAGAGAAGCTTTGAGTGTAAGAAAAACCATCATCATTTGCCTTAACCTGTGCAGTGTTTGAGTCTATCTTCTTCCTGTGTTTATGGTCTTTCTGTTTCACCTTCAGTCCTTTACCATCCTATCCCTCTTCTAGACATCATGTTGTGCAATGGAAAAACAAAGAATCGACAAATAAGACCCCAGGTTTGGGTGCCGTGAGAACTGGGTGCCTGGTGCCCAGCGGAAATTATTTCCACTCTGTTCTCTTCTCTGTAAAATAGGGGTGATGTCACATATTTTTAAGTCTTCTAAGGCACTTTAAATGAGATGAAGAAAGTAAAACATTTCTTTCTTTCCCCCTTTTGGGAGCAACTAAAGGGCAAAATGGAAGACAGCCAAGTAAATGCTAGTCCCACTTTCTTATTTATTTATTTACCAAATAAATGTCAGCATTTTAACCCAGATTCTGTGAAAGTACCTTTGGCATTTACCAGAATTATCATGGTTTCCTGTGAATGCCTAATGAATTCAGATGATGTTTTCAGCACAACAATATAAGAGATGCATTTCTGTTTGGTTTCATACTGACCCTATTTTAATGCTCACAAAACCCATTTGGTATTTAATTTAAAAGCCAGCCCTTTATATTTTTAAACCACATATGCAAATGACCTGATTTTTTTTTTTATCACTTCCTTTGACCTTTTAAAAGCATTGGCAAAAAAGGTCTTTGATATCAGAGTTTTTCCGAATGCTGCTTGGTGACACTTTAAACTCTGTGAAGTTGTGATTAAAATCAGAAACTAAGATGAGATGTCAGCTCTACTATGCAGATGAGGCAGACACAATTAAAGAATGTGATTATAGTAGGATAGAAATGTCAAGAAAATGCCATAGCAAATTTCCTCACTCTACACAGATTATAGGTAAATGGAAAACTTCATTAGCAAGACAAGGACAGCAAGGAAATTCTGCTTTGAAAATGCAACTCTATTAGAAAAGGAGATTTATCTGTTTCAGCTGGAATTTTGCACTGTACAGGATAATTTAAAACCATCAAAAGCACCCCCATTTTTGTTAACCTGTTTAAATCTCCCATTTTTTTTTGGAAGAGGTCTGTGTGGAGGGTTAATCATTGAGTCCTTGAAAGATAAAGCTATTATTATAAAAGCTAGCTTGGCTGATTTTTCTCTCAAATGGAAATTTTTGTTCACTAGCATTTACTTTCCTGTTGGGAAAATTATATTCTAATCTTCTCACATTGGGAAATGGGTTGTTTTATATTACAGAAGTTTCCAGTTAGCTTATGTTTAGCTGGTTTTGTGATTTAGTAAGCATGCAAGCTGAATAAAGCACAAACTCAAATTGATGGACATAAAAATAAGAATTTATTGGTTCACATAAAGTCTACTCATGATCCAGTGGTTCTAAGACGATACCAGGGAGCATTTTAGGTTTTGTTTACTTTCTTTACTGCCCTTCTGCCTTTTCTGATGTCAGTTCTTATCTGAAACTAGCTTAGATTCTGTTTGCAAGGTCGCTGCCAAAAATTCCTGGGTTCACTGGAGTCTTGATCAGCTCAAAGAAAGGAATATATATATATATATATATATATATATATATATATATATATATATATTCATTCTTAATATATATGAAGAAGAAAGAGGAGGAGGAGGAAGAGGAGGAGGAGGGGGAGGAAGAGGAGGAGGAGGGGGAGGAAGAGGAGGAGAAAGAAGGAAAGGAAGGAAGGAGAGGAGATGAGGAAGAAAATTCTAGAACAGACCTTTCTTTGATTGGGTTGTGTTAGGGTCACTTGTCCACAAATACCAAGAGATGCTATGGTTTAGGTGCAGGTTAGAAACCAATCTGAGATGAAAATGTGCCAATCTTCATTGCTGCCTCACAGTGGAGAACACATAGGAAACATGATGGGAAACGATTAATTTGTTCACAGAAACTCAGAAATGCTATGTTTCAAAAAGCACCATGTGCTCATAGACAGACAAATCTTACCTACTGCAAAAGTGAGGTGAACTTTAGGAAGGAGAGGAGAGGTGACTAGACAGGGGACGTGAGGCTCTCACAAAATATTGTCAGTGTTCTGATTCTTGATCTAGTTGGTAGCTCCATGCATGTGCAGGCTTTCTGAAAATTCATCTAGTTGTACATTCATGATTTATTTATCTTCTTCTATTCTTTTCCATAAATAACTAAAGTATAAAACTTAACCGAGGGAAGAAAAGATTGACAAGTTATTTGCGTGCAGTAACTTCCATGGAATGCCGTGATTTTACCCAAGTTTCACACACTGGGAATTGAGGCACCCCAGGACACCCTAGCAAACGCATAGTGATGCCATGGGCTATTTTGAAATTTTGAAGGAAACAGCAATATGCATCATCTCCTGATCACTTTGCTAACAGCTACCTGCACTGACTTACAGCTTTCAAATAAGATGACGCTGTCTTCATTTTGATGATGTCTTATCTTTGCGAGTTGGTATTTCTAGTGCTCTGATAAAAACCAAGTACTATGTGAAAAATCAACAAGGATCAGGAACTGAGGCAGGACGGTGTTCAAACTAACTCCAAGTTTTAAGAAGTTGTATAGTGCCCAGCAGGAGCTCACATCCTAAAGCAATTGTAGCTATTGCCAAATGAAATAGAAATAGAATTACATCATTTTTTTTCAATGGGCTACTAAATTGTTGGGATGTCAATGTTTATTAAGTTGCTTGGACATAATAATTTAATGAACATATTCCTTTGGCTGAGTCATAGTAAAAAAAAAAAAACTGTATTGAGACACTGAGAATTAAGGCAGTTTGGAAATCATAGGATTGTACTATTTTTGGACTGGTCAATTTGCTTCCATTGTTTGATACGATCACTTTGGCAAATTAATTAATGAACTAAAAATATCAATGATGCATTATTCAGTATTCTGCCTTTTAAAGCAGAGCATAGTTAATCGATGAAACATTCTTACGACCCATGGTCACTGTTCTGAGCACTCATTTTCACTCTGGATTTTAAGACAGGCAGGTGCTCAGGGTTCCAGATGCCACCCTGCAGAACCCAGCATCATTTGGCAGGCTTCAGGGCCCAAGTGTGCCTCTGTGGGGCTATTGACATGAAAATGAGGTGCGCTAATATTAGCAGTCTCTACTTTGTCTAGCTGGCTTTTTAATTTTAGTAGGTTACCTCTCTGCAGCTTAGCTTCTTTGGTGTAAAAACCGTGTGGGAGACCTATGTTTCAATGTGAAAGACTCTGCATGAAGCCTGGCATGTGACAGGCACTGTGAATACTACCAACTCAACTATTTATAATCTAGCTACTCCATGCCAAATCCCATGCAGTCTAAAGCCTTGATTAAGACCTATCTCTGTCCTTCAGAGGCTAATGCATGTAACAGCAAGAGCTGGGCAATAGTTGAACCACATAGTCATGGAGTAGAGGGTTGCCAAATGGAGGCCACAGGTGGAATGAGAACTGTCTTTGACCTGGTTGGTCAGGAAGACTTTGCCACCAGGGATGTCATGGATGGCCATGCTGGTCCTGCAGTATAGGACTTTAAAAGGGCTATTCACCCAGATACGAGGAGAACGGTGGCCTCTGGGATATGCAGTGTGGCAGTCTCATTTCACAGAGCGGGGATATACAGTATTAAGGTAATTCATATTTAAAATCTCGTTCTGTGGCATTGCAGTTTAACATAGGGATGCTTCAGTCATTAAAGTTAATTTATATTCATAAAAACTAATAATAAAACTAATTTAAATGCTTGGTGTGTTTTATTGCAATCTAACAAGACAGACGTACTGCAGAGTCAAAGGTCCCAGGGAGTCCCAACTCATTTTTTAGCTTTGTGACTTTAAAAAAGGTATTTTAACTTCTCAGAGTCTCATCTGAAAAATGGAGAAAATAGTAGCTAACAGAGTTTTTATGAAGATTAGAGTTAATATATGAGTTTTAAGAATGTACCTATTTAGTGGGTCCTCCGATGGCAATGATTCTACAACTCTGTGAAGTTGACAGAGACCAGCTGGTTTAATTCTATATTCTCCATGTCAAGGTCTAGACATATTCTCTTTTGACTGCATAGTAGACGCTACAATAAATCAAAATGGATTAGAAGAATACTCATTAATAAGACATATATGAAACTTTAGAGTTATCAATAATAAAGCATTCAGTAATTATAATGAATGATACCGAATGAGATTTTTATATTCTAATAAGTAAAATAAATGTTCAGACATTTAAAGAAATATCTAAGGAAATGAGTAAATTCATAAGTATTGAATGAAATGAATTTCAACTACCACCAGTTTGGGGCTTCTTTATCAGGCACAAAAGGGAAAGGGAAAGAAGCCCCCCAGAGTGTCCCCAAGCCAACCTGCACCATTCCATCAAACAGCTTTGCACATGGTGTTGATGTTTTTCTTTGAAAGAATGAGTTATTTTATTTAAAGGTATTAGAAGGTCCCCATGACCCTAGCCTCTGTAGGAAGGGAATGACGTTTAAAAAATCATTCCTGTGTATTATTCAGTTCCCATTATATACCAAACCAGCTGGTTCAATGACTTCTCCAGAACTTCAAACCCACAGAAATAAAGAACAAACGAAGTCCACTTTTTGATCCACTTTTTCCCTGACACCACATTTTTTCTCTGAGCCTCAAAGTGCTATGTAGCTTTAAAAACACTGAACTGAATTTAAGACTTAATTTTGCATACAGAATTTCTGTATGCCTCAGTAGATAACTGGAGACATCACTGAAGAACACCATAAAATCAATGTTATCTTATTTTCTCTTTTAGGATCCTAGGGTCCTCATATTTGATTAATCTGCACTGTCACTCTGGGGAATCCTTTAGATGGGACAAATTAGAAGAGAATTTCTAGGATGTTTTTGCTCAAAGACTGAAATAGATTGTGTTGAGTTTTGAGGGATCGCTTAAGCATAGGTCATGTGTTTGCCATGTGCCAGGGCCTGGCTTCAATGCTCAGTACCAAGAAAAAAGAATCTTGTACAGGGGAGTTACTTAAACATACACTGGCACAAATTGAATTAAAGAAATGTTTTATGGTTGTTTTGAAGATAAACATGAGATTCAAGTTCAAGATCTAGATCCCCCTGCATTATCTCCACAAGAGTTGATAGATATGTAGCCCCTCTGAGCCTCAGTTCCCCCATCTTCAATATAGGAGGCCCAAGCGGCCCCCCAGACATGATAACCGATGGAGAGAATTTGCAAACACTGCCACATTGCTGTTTGTTTTTAAGAATAGAAGATGGTCATGAAAGCAAAGAAATCCTTGGGGGGTAAATGGCAATAAAACTAAAGAAAAAGGGATGCAGAATGTCCTCAGCTGTGAACAGTCATTGCATGAATAATGAGAAAGAAAAAAGGATATTCTTCACGATGTCCATTGCCTGGGTGGTGGTGACATGCAGTGTTTAGTGCTCCATATGGAGCATGGGATGCCTCTGGTCCAGGGGGTTCATGGCCATGTCAAGCAAGGACTCCTGCGTTCCCTGTGCCTATCTGACTTGCTTTGCCACTTCATGCAGCAAATTTTCCATATAAGCTAGTATAAGCCAGCATTTCAATATGTAGAAAGGTGCCAATCCTGAGTTTGAGGTGAAAAACAGACATAGAAATACTTATGTGAAAATAGTATGTGTGGAGATATAAGAAATGAGGAGTTGGGTACCATGGTCTGTACCATGCACAGGGTTCTGTAAACCCTCCTTTGACCTCTCGTGATTCCTTCACTGAATTGAAACCTATTGTTTAGAAGTCTCCGGGGACCTTCAAAGGCCTGGGCTGCTTTCGATTTACCTATGACTGTCCAATGAAGAGACACACGAACACTGGGCTATCTAATTTCTCATCCTTCAAAACAAAGTCACAGGACCAGGTACAGTGGTTTGGCTCTTCTGAGCATACCAGCTCTTTACGAGTGCCAGCTGTGAGTTAAGAATTGGGAATAGGGAGCCCTGAAGACCCAAGCAGCCCATCCCTACACAAAAGAGGACCCCAGAGTCCAAGACTTGGAGACCACTGGCCAGATTTCCCTCCGATCCCTTCCCTGGGCAGCCTTCTTATCTTTCAGTTGGTGGCTTCTGTGCTGATCTCAGCTTCTAGGCAAGGTCTTCTCTTCTGCCAGACGGAGGGGATCCTAAATTAAAATGGTGATGGAAAGAAACCTGACTATATGACTCCGTCTACCTGAGAGTACCCGCCCTGCTTCCAAACTCTCAACTCTGCTCAACTCAATCAATACCCAGATCAGAAACAGCCTCTTGAAGGACTGAATGATTTAAGAACCAATGAGAGGCTCATAGAGGACCTATGGGGGGAAGCTGTGTTTAGTATCTGAGTGTCCTGACTCTTGTCCTTGGGGTGCTCTTTAGTACGAAATATTACAAATCTTGAGCTGTGGGACCTTCCTAAAAGTTTTCCTTTTTGATCTAAAAGAAAAATGTACCCAAGAGTTGTTATAAGAAGAAAAGGATTTATGTACCCAAGAGTTAAAATGTTTTA